>NC_137618.1:46977512-47167512 GCF_963280865.1 Gymnoscopelus braueri | reverse complement strand
CACTTTAGTTTATTTTATACCTAGGCTATTTGAAAATGTCCGATCTACAAGCTACAACGCTTGTAGATTTTCAAACATTTCAGTACTTTTACTTTGGTACTTTAAGTACATTTTGATACAATGCATTTGTACTTTTACTCAAGTAAATTTTGAATTCCGAACTTTTTACAGAGTACTTCTACATTGCAGTATTGATACTTTTACTTAAGTAAAACATTTGGGTACTTTTTCCACCACTGAGTTTAATTGCTGATAAAAGTGTCTGTGCTCATCACCTGTATTTCCGTAAGCAAGCCTGTGTATAATTATGTTACTTGAGGAACAGTAGCCAGCTGTAAGTCGTTGTTGTTTTGAATAATTAACGATGAACATATGCACATCTCCAGATCTGATGCAGCCAATTATCTGGATTCCTGCATATAGCCTACATGCATTGTAAATGATACATCTGTTGACATCTGTTGACAAACATCTATAAATAGGCAACATAGCAACAGTGGTGGAAGAAGTACTCAGATATTTTACTTAAGTAAAAGTAGCAATACCACAATATAAAAATACTCTGTTACAACTAAAAGGCCTGTGTTCAAAATGTTACTTGAAAAGTACAAAAGTATTGGCATCAAAATATACTTCAAGTACCAAAAGTAAAAGTACTATTTGTTTGAAAATAGAAGATCTACAAGCTCACAACGCGTCGCATCGCAAACTTGTAGATCGGCTATTTTCAAGCTAATGTATAAAATAGGGCTGAAGTGGTTAAATCTTATGGTTGATGATTTAATAACTTATAGTTACTAAAGTATTCAAATAATTGTAGTGGAGTAAAAGTACAATATTTGCCTCTGAGATGTAGTGGAGTAGAAGTAAAAGTATAAAAAATTGGAAATACCTCAAAATTTTACTTAAGTACAGTATTTGAGTAAATGTACTTAGTTACTTTACACCACTGCTAGAAACGCAGTACGAATATAATGAAAACTCTATAACTTTTGTTGTTTATTTTCTTGAGACCACATTCTGGCTTAAGGGCGCGCTCCCACCAAGAGTTGGCTGGCCGCTGTTTGCAGAATCTGCCAATGCATTGTCAATGCAAATGCGTTGATTCACGCAAGAGCAGTTTTTTCCGCTAGTCGCGCAGACCTTGCGTTTATCTGCTCTCCGCGAATAAGCATAAAACTGCTGGAGGCAGGCGCTGATTTTCTCCCTCTGTCCAATCGGGTGAGTCGAAGGCGGACCGTCTCAAGACTCAGGAAGCAACATGGTGCTCAAGGCAGCAGGCAGTGTGGGCTACGGAGGGTCCTGAAAGTGAGTTGTGGGCTACGGAGGGTCCTGAAAGTGAGTGACAGGCGCGACACTCCCGTTTTTTAGAATCCGCTGGCTGCAAAAAACTGTGGCCGCGCACAACCTGCGTTTAACAGCGGCCAGCCAACTCTTGGTGGGAGCGCGCCCTTAACCAGGATAGAGTTGATAATTACAAGTTATACTCCCAGTCCCCAGAAAGCAGTAGCCTAATACATGTATGCAGGCTTTACACTCTCTATGACACCCTGTGATAAATCACATTCCTTGGTGCAGCGATTCACAAACCTTTTCAGCTCCAGACCAAGAGATACATCTGCCTCCTCGGGACCCAAAGTTTACAAAGATACATTAGGAATTGTAACTATTTTTTTTATTCTCTCTCTGCACCTAAGGTAAAAAAAAAAAGCGCGATAGTTTTAATGGGTTAAGTGGTAAGTTTCACTCTTACTTTACCAGGCTTTTCTTTCTTTTTTGAAAGAAAGAAAGCAAGAAAGAAAGAAAGCTTCCAGTGGGGGTCTCCCATGGGTGTTAAAGACCATGACAATGTTTGAAGGGACTGTTGTGTTTACAGCTATAGGTCCACCATCCAGCCACACTGGCCCTGTACTCCACAGAAGCCGCGCTATGAGCTTGTAGATCTGCTATTTTTTTTATAGCCAAAGTATAAAATAATGGTTATGGCTAAAATCTAAAATGACACAGCGTTCCCGGATTGAATGGGTTAAAAAGGACCTGGAACCCGTTTTTTATGTTTGAGATGCACTTGGCTTATTGGTGGAATACATCTGTTTCTGTCCCCTGTGGTTCTTTCTTTGTCAGTCTAGCAGTCACAGCTTCCTCTTCTTCATGATGATGATGGCACATGATTACTACTTGTATCTCTTTCTGTCTCTCCTCTGTCTCTCCCTCTCTCTCTCTTCTTTCCCCCCGACACGGTCGAGGCAGAAGGCCGCCCACCCTAGAGCCTAGGGTCTGCCTGACGTTTCTTCCGGTTAAGGGGGAGTTTTTCGTTGCCACTGTTGCAAACATCGCTTGCTCAGGGTGGGACTGTCGGGTCTCTGCTCTACATGTAAAGTGTCTTGGGACAACTTGATGTGATTTGACACTTTAATACAATTGAATTGAATTGAATGATGTTCCACAGGGCAGTCTGCTGGGGCTGACGGTGGCACAGGTCCCAGAGCCAAGGTGACCCGCCGCATATTGCCTGCCAGCTTTAGACTGCATGGCACACCATCTCTAAAGATTACAATCAGCTTTAGACTGCATGGCACACCTCTCTAAAGATTGAAGTACATCTACTTGAGTACTGTGCTTTACTTGAGTAATTTGTTCTTTAGGATATTTGTATTTTTGGATATTTTTGGATACTTGGTAGTGGACTATCACGGCTTTTGACTCCACTACATTTCTAGTAAGGGGGAAAAAAATACATTATGAAATAAGCCCTATTTCAAATATATAGTGAAAATAGCCGATTTACGAGCTTGTAGATTTATTTTGGAAAACATCTTTGAATTTGCTTTTGAATACTGAAGTATTAAAAAGCATGGGCTTTTGAATACTTACGTATAGGTATTTTTAAAAGCAATTTGACAGAGCAACTTTCACTAGTAGTAGAGTAATATTTGACCAGGAGAATCTATACTTGTATACTAACAATGCACGGCCCGCTCGGACAGATTTGAGTATGTGAAGATCAATTTTTTATCTTTTATTTGTATGACATGCTGGGTGTGACACAGAACGAACGTGGCAAACGGAGCAGGCTGAGTGACACGTCCCCGCTCTGCCTCTGACAACGCCAGATGACCTGCATCCTGACAAGGGCAGACAGAACAGACGCTGCCAAATCGCTGGAGCTTAGTTAG
The DNA here is from genome assembly GCF_963280865.1 of Gymnoscopelus braueri. Taxonomy (NCBI): domain Eukaryota; kingdom Metazoa; phylum Chordata; class Actinopteri; order Myctophiformes; family Myctophidae; genus Gymnoscopelus; species Gymnoscopelus braueri. The sequence goes on along the minus strand of NC_137618.1, from coordinate 47,164,336 downwards.
ACCTGTGAATCCCAAAGGGGTGTGTGTGTGTGTGTGTGTGTGTGTGTGTGTGTGTGTGTGTGTGTGTGTGTGTGTGTGTGTGTGTGTGTGTGTGTGTGTGTGTGTGTGTGTGTGTGTGTGTGTGTGTTTGCATAATATTGCTGTCGGGCAGAAAGCTATTTCTATATGCAAAACTTTTTTTGGTAAATTAACGCCCTACTTGATCATACTACCGCGCAGTGGTGTAAAGTAACTAAGTACATTAACTCAAGTACTGTACTTAAGTAAAAATTTGACTTACTGGTGTATTTCCAATTTTCAATACTTTTACTTCTACTCCACTGCATCTCAGAGGAAAATATTGTACTTTTACTCCACTACAAGTATTTAAAAACTTTAGTTACTTTGTAGATTTTGATTATTATTACAAAACATACATTACCCACTTCAGCCCTATATACATTTCGGCCATTTGAAAATAGCCGATCTACAAGCTCACAATGCGTTGCGATGCGACGCATTGTGAGCTTGTAGATCTGCTATTTTCAAAAGATTTTAATCTTATACATTTGAAAACCTGTGAAATGGGACATTCTGCATAATGAGTACTTTCTGCTTTTGATACTTTAGGTACATTTTTGTACCAATACTTTTGTACCTTTACTCAAGTAAATGTTGAATTCCGGACTTTTACTTGTAACAGAGAATTTCTACATTGCAGTATTGATACTTTTACTTAAAGTAAAAAAAATTGAGTACTTTTTCCACCACAGCACAAAATGATAAAAAGTAGCAGATCCACAAGCTCGAAATGCGGCGCGAAGTGACGCGTTTTGAGCTTGTAGATCTGCTACTTTTGAATTTGAATCCTGAAAACTAACAGTTGTGGACATATGAAGTTTCCACCCGACAGAGACTATGTGTTTTTGTGGGACAGTGGCTACATGCCATAGGCCAAGATCAGAGTCAGACCCTAGAGGCAGCATCATCTTGAGTATAATATTCATGTGTTTACATTCATTATCTCGGTCAGGGTTTCTTGTCACTGATGGAGAAAATGTTAATGGTCTCTTGCTGAGCTAGGGTCCGTAGACCCTGCCAGCTGTGCTGTCACACACAGCCAAAGAAACCAAGGACAAAGTAGGCAACGGGAGGGAAAAAGAAAGGGCAAGTAAATCAACTCAGAGAGGTTGATGAGGATTAGTTTACATATTAGAGCCACTTAGCCTTTGCTGTATGTGTTTTATGCAAGAGGCAGTGAAAGGCAATGGCATGGCTAGAACCACTTGCAATCATGTTGGCTGGAGTCACAGCTAGGGTAAAATAGGTTGTGCGTTTATGTGAAATGCATTGCACTTTACTGTATTGAATTTGTTTGCATACTGTGACATACACCAACACGCATAGGCTACACATGCATTGCATATGTTGCACATGAACAAACAATAACCTACACGAAACAAATACATCACAAATCAATAGCATTCAACACTGATGTTGTTGTTAATGACAGTGTCAATGCAGAAACTTGTGAATAAGAGAAAAGCAACAGTTGTGTCTTATGCTATGCTAGTCTTTACAGTTGTGGATGTTTTTTAAAGGTGTTAGGCTAAAGAAGAGGGACATTGAAGTGAGGCAGTATGCAGTGGTGCACAGTAATGAAGTACATTTACTTGAGCACTGTACTTAAATGGCAGACATAATTCTCTGCTTCTCTTAGTTCCTACTGTTACAAAGATAACACAACTGTAGGTGGGCTAATCAGCCTTTTTGGGTAGAATTAATGTCAGACAACCCTAAAAAAGAAAGACAAAAAAACTACAAAAAAGTGAAATTTCATGTCATGTCTCCTTTTAACCCATTTTTGAGGTTTTCTAAAGTGAATAAAATATAATTGCAGTGTTTCAGAAAAGTTTTAACCTTCTGTTATGTAATATCTGTTTTTGCTTTACCTAACTTTGTTAGTAATATTCTGTTTTACTGGGAGACCGATCTCTGCCAATATTTCAAATGGAAAAACTGAATTATTTGTCCATTAGTTAGTGTTGCCCCCCCCCCCCCCCCCACACACACACACACACACACACACACACACACACACACACACACACACACACACACAAATCGTTTGTGAGTGATCTGTGACGATACAGCAGAGAGCGTTGGCTGAATGAACAAGGTCTTTCAGAGAGCCAATGTACACAAAATGATTGCACAAAAAGTTAAAGATCACAATCACTTTATTTGCGATGTCAAACAGGACCGACATTAGAACAGATTTATTGCCACACAAGGAGCAACAAGGCAGCACATTTAGATCAGCAGACGTACATTACAAGACAATACGGTCAACAATCAGTCAATCAAAAAACATTTTATTATCATTATATCATTAACATTATAATATTATCTATTCCTTTTCAAAATTGTTTGCATTAAAAGGCCAAATGAGCTTTGGCCTTCAGGTCAAAATCTTCCCTGTGCCTCACCGTTTTTTCCTGTTTTTCGAGGATATGAGCGAGGGGGATATCTAAAAACAGCACACCAAAGACAAGCTCAATAGTAGGAGTAACGGCTTCTTCAAGTGGAGTCCCACAGTTTTTAAGTTCCTCCAACGTTTCTGTACGTTTCAGAATATCTTGCTTGAATTCTTTGTTGGCAGCCTCCAGGTCACAGTTGAAAGGGGACCTGAACGTCGTGTTGTCTTGATTACCCAACATGTCTTGGGGAAACAGTTCTGTTATCGAGTTCACTCTGGCATTTGAGAGACGCATATGGTGGAGTTTGAGACACTTGAATATTTTGTTTACCAGTAAGACGTCAAAAAGACAGACCCCAGTTACATTTCCCGCTTGTGGTCCTGTTGGTACATTTGGCTCATTTCCTCTAGCTTCTGGATGTACTTCTCTGTCTCCTCTCTCATCCTGGCCGGGTTGTTCGTTATACGCGGGATGAGCCTCAGGTACTCGCTCGCTACCGGGACAACGGGGAAGCGTGGGCAACCGGGCTCTTGTAGAAACAGGCCTGGTATAGGTCCTGACTCTGGCACCCACTGTCCCTTCACCTCTTTGGCCAGAGTGTCAAACAGCAGCGCCAGCAAGAGGGCCACCACCCCCACGCCGCCCATGGTGACCTTGCCCTCCCTGCCGAACGTGGTCCTCAGGCGTCGGGTGAAGTCGCCGAGCTCCGACGGGCTCAGCGAGTTCTGCACGTCTCTGTAGTGGTCGGCCAGGTGGAGCGAGGAGTTGAACGAGAACAGCAAGTTGTTGACGAGAGGATTGGGTGTGTAGCCTGGAATGGGACAAATGTCACGCGCCAGAGAAGACAGCTGCGGAATCATAGATGGAGGGCAAAGCATAAAAAATAAAGGAAAAGCCATCTTGAAGAGTAAGAGTAACAAATCTAACGATAAAAAGGCAACGATGAAGAACAGAGTCAAGTGAATAGTCAGTTGTCTGTCTTTGTGACGACCTGCTTGTCTCCGCTCTCTGTTCTATAATGATTCAGACGGATCAATTGTGTGTATTTACGTAGGACATGGGTAACAATTTACAGAGTGCAAACTAAAGTGTACATTACACTTAAATAAAGTGTCATGTATACCCTATACCCGCTTATCTGTCAAAATACCTCCAAAAAGTTCCCACAGTCACGAAACTAGAGGGAGCGTAAACAACAATCTGGTACCACCCACCCATAAAACAAACATGGGCAAATTCTCCTTCTACAGCACGGCCACCGAGGTATGGAATAGCCTAACCCCATCCCTCAAAAAATGCAGTTTGTTGGGCTCATTCAAAACAGCCCTAAAAACTCATCTTTCTGGAGGCCATAAGAGGAGGTAGTATACCAGTTTCCCTGTAGACAGATGACCCACCCTCCCCCTTTCTTTTTGTATATACTTTTATTTAATTTTTCATGATGCTTTTTTTGTACATAGTGGTATTTTATTTAATGTTTTCTCTGTTTCTTATGTTGATTTGAACTCTTTGGTTGCTACTATATATGTCTATGAAATTAATTCAAGGACCCCAACGGAAACAAGTCCGCAAGGACTTTTTTGGTCGGACCTTTTAGACAAAAGTATTATAAATGTAACTGTGTTGTTTTACATTCTTTTGCCTATAAAAATTTCAATCAATTTCAATCAATGTATCATTACATAAGCATGAGAAAGGAACCAGTTGAAGGATACAAGTATGATTTTATTGTACATAAATGGACTCTTTGAATGTCTCCATGTACCTTGAATTAATAGATTATTGCCTTCTCATATACAAAACCCCATTACTTGAGTCAAAGTGTACATATTAGTCAAATATTACTCCACTTCAAGTGAATGTTGCTCATTCAAATATTAACTTGAGTTAAAGTATTGGAGCACCCAGGCGCGCGGGAAGTCCTTAATACCTAGGGGGGCTGTGCGTCGGGGGGGACTCCTCGCACGTGCGCGATTTTTTTTGTGATTTTTTGGGGGTTTTCTGTGTTTTCCCCCACACAAAAAGGCAGAAAGACAGTGCAAACACCAGGTTGAAGTTCATCCATGACCGTAACAGACTGCTATGATCCATAAAATATATATATATATTATAAAAAATAAAATAAAATAAAACTTTTTTTTTTTTTCTTCCCATCACCAGGGGGGCTGCTCCCATCACCAGGGGGGCTGCAGCCCCCATAGCCCCCCCCTTCCCGCGCCACTGGGAGCACCTGCTTTTAAAATACTTACAGTAAGTATTCAAATGTACAGTCTCAACGCATGGCTGTATCGTTTTCACAGTGTACTATGCTACACAAAGCCAATAGAAACACCTGTAAATACTTTAGTATAGAAAGGCAATCGGCAATGTTGTTTTCCTTTTTTATTCAAAACACACACACACACACACACACACACACACACACACACACACACACACACACACACACACACACACACACACACACACACACACACACACACACACACACACACACACACACACAATAATAATTATTGTAATCCAGCAATGTTATTTTATAAGGCATTTATGATAGTACTCTGCAGCTATGTCTCAGGCTCTTAGAAACGTGAAATCACATGAATTGGCACACGCAAACACACACACAAACACAAATGGTTTGTGTGAGGTCTTTCAGAGAGCCAATGTACACAAAATGATTGCACAAATAATATAGTCAGGAATAAAATCAAGAACGAGACAACAACCGTCTGATGTGGATCTCACAGACCTACAGAGTCTGTGAACCGCTTCCTGTTGAGCAGTTAACCATTCAAATCCTATCATATTTCACTGACCGGTGTCCCAGGGCTATAGGCCTATACTTAGACCCTTATTTTCCCCCTCTACACCAAATCTCTTTGCCAAAAATGGCTGATTTACAAGCTCACAACACATCGCGATGTGACACTCATGAACTTGTAGATCTGCTATTTTTGAGTAAAAGTTGAGTAAAGTGATCAGTGGTCAGGAGAATGCACAGGCGTTGTGAGCTTGTAGAGCGGCTATTTTCAGCATGGTTATAAAATCAAGCGTAAAATCAGCCATTAAGGCCTGGCAAAATCCTTTTTTGACGACAAAATCAACTGTAGATTTAGTCGACTAAAACTAGACAAAAACTTTTCAGATGACTAAAACTAACTGAAATTAAAATTCAAGAGATAAAACATTTCTGTCAAAAGCAACACTGGTGCAAGCGGCAAGCTCTGAGATCAAGATGACACCAGGCAGTATATCACAAGACAAGTTCTAAAGTTTATTAAACACACAGAATATACAAATACAGTACTGGTCACATTACATAACCAGACGATATAACTCATAACAGATAGAGAAAGGAACAGAAACGAACAGGGTATGACATGAATAAGTACAAGAGTTTGTGTGGAGTTGACCAGGACTATACAGATCTGCTTTGACTTAAATACTGGCGTTGAATATTCTGTCCATCACTGGTTGTGAGCTTGTGGATTGGCTATTTTTTGGCTTTCGGATTTAGTTAAGCAGTGGTAAAACGACAAACAAAAACAAATGGCTCTGTTTGTACTCCTGTTACTGAACAAACACTATGTAGATTACTACAAGAATATAGAGCTTTAACCTTTTAACAAAATATTTTTTGTTTTAGCCAAAAAATATCACTTACCCTCCTACCTTTAATAAGAAATTAATCATTATTATACTTTATGTGTTATAAATAGAGCAGGCCCTGGTTTTTGCAAGAGTTGGGCCCCTATAAATTGGTATAACTAGTTTTTTATGTTTATGTAAGGAATCTCACTTGTCCCATTTAAGGCCTAACACTAACACATAACGAGATTTGAAGATGATGTTATGGTTTTATATTATCTTATTTCATTTATTTATTTATGTTTTATATCTGTATATGTCTTAATTGTTCTTTATATTCCTGTAAAGTTAGCATGCTATAGACTTTAGTACTTTAGATTAGCTGCTCACAGACAGACAGACAGACAGACAGACAGACAGACAGACAGACAGACAGACAGACAGACAGACAGACAGACAGACAGACAGACAGACAGCATAGATAATGAGGGAGGGCAGAGATATGACAAAGGAATTCCAAGTGCTTGTCAGGGTGGGGGGTCCCCAGTTCAGATATGATTATTTTGAGGGGTCCCCAGTTCAGATATGATTATTTTGAGGGGTCCCCAGTTCAGATATGATTATTTTGAGGGGTCCCCAGTTCAGATATGATTGTTTTGGAGGGTCCCCAGATCCCTCAGATATGATTATTTTGAGGGGTCCCGAGTTCAGATATGATTATTTTGGAGGGTCCCCAGTTCAGATATGATTATTTTGGGGGGTCCCGAGTTCAGATATGATTATTTTGGGGGGTCCCAGTTCAGATATGATTATTTTGGGGGGTCGTGGCGACCTGAAAAGGTTGAGAACCACTGCTTTACAGTATTAGCACAGTGCTAGAGTCCTCTATGTGTGATATTCCTCCATGAGCCAGTCAGTGTAAACACTGATACGCCCAGATATGTGCTGAGTGCGTCCCATTACACAGGAAGTCTGAGACATTATTTACACACACCACGGTATGCACACATACAGACATGTACACACACATGTGTACACACACAGTATACACAGTACTTCAGACACATGTGTGCATGCAAATAACACACACAGGTTGATTATACAGGAGACAAACACAAGCAGGAATAGACGTACACAGTACAGTACATGCGCGCGCACACACACACACACACACACACACACACACACACACACACACACACACACACAGGTTATTTACAAGCACACAGACTTTAGATAAGTAAACATGTACGGTTTTGGACGATATCTTGATATGCGAGAGAGAGACAGTACTTGTGTGTGTGTGTGTGTGTGTGTGTGTGTGTGTGTGTGTGGGGGGGGGGGGGGGGGGGGGGGACGACGACGACGACGACGACGACCAGAGTGTGTGTGTGTGTGCTCACAACCTTTGTGTGTGTGTGTGTGTGTGTGTGTGCTTTTGTGTTCATTCAATTGCATACACTGTAAATGTTGTAGTTTGTAACCTTTTATTTAAGCCTCTGGAAAACATTGAAGGAGAGACCCTCATTGTTTTGTTTTTTTACCCTATAATGCATGCATGTTTGAGTTTGTAATTGTGTGTGTGTGTGTGTGTGTGTGTGTGTGTGTGTGTGTGTGTGTGTGTGTGTGTGTGTGTGTGTACGTTCTGCTCTGTTGGGAAAAGCGGCAGCATCGGGGCAGTCAAGCTTGTCTTGTAGTGTTGTTGTTCCATAGCTTTCTTTGTGAGTGAGCAGCTCTCTCAACAGTACAAACACGCCATTGTTCAAGCGTCGACATGTGTGGCGAGGTTACATCACGTAGGAAACAATTTGCTGCCGAGAAGAAGAAACCGTGATGACTTTGATAAAAACAGAGTTGTTTATGTCGGGATGCTATGTGTGTGTGAGTGCTTTTGTGCTCCCCCCACTGTTTTTCTCCGTCTCTCTTTTTGTCACTGTGTGTGTGAACATGCATGCATTACAGTGTTTTTATACGTCCTTTGCATGCATTTACCGTTTCTTGTCGGGTGGAAACCTCATATGTCCAAAACTATTCCTTAGATTCAAATTCAAAAGTAGCAGATCTACAAGCTCGAAATGCGGCGTGTGACGCTGTAGTGTGATCAAATAGGACGTTAATTTAGGAAAAACGCACAAAAGGTTGGAATATGGAGATAAGAGGTTTCTGCCTGACAACAACGATATGTTCTATATGCATGCATGCATGCATTATGCTCAGTAGATACCCGTTTGCGAACGACAAAATCATTCTCAGCGCCTCAAACAAACTGTAAAACGTCTAGAGTGTGTCGTTTTACAATGTCTATAAAGCTGTTATTAAAACATGGTGCAGCACAAACACTAAAAAGCAGCCCTTGTTCTGCATTGCATGTTGTCATCTTTAGCAAAGCAATCAGCCTGGAGACCTTTTCATGTATATTATCACAACGGTTAAAGTATGGGGTCCTTGGCCCTGCGGAGCAATCATCCCAGATGGGAACGCTTTTTTTTTAGGCCCGATGCACTGCCTAAACAAACAGCCCTCACGTTACCATGCAGACCTCTGTGGAGTACAGGGCCAGTGTGGATGGATGGTGGACCTATAGCTGTAAACACAACAGTCCCTTCAAACATTGTAATGGTCTTTAACACCCATGGGAGACCCCCACTGGAACCTTTCTTTCTTTCTTTGCTTTCTTTCTTTCAAAAAAGAAAGAAAAGCCTGGTAAAGTAAGAGTGAAACTTACCACTTAAACCCTACTGTATAAACTTAGTTGACCGGGGTCCCCCAGAGCTCTATACTAGGTCCGTCCCTTTTTTCCCTCAACGCCAAACCTCTCGCCAAAAATAGCTGATTTACAAGCTCACCACACGTTGCATTGTGACGCAAACATCGCAGAAATTTCGGCCCCAGAATTGGGACACTAATGGGCTTCAAGTGGCCCAGAAGAGCGTGAATGTTGGGTTGTAGTTGAAAATCTATGCATTTGTTTGCGTTCCCATACTGCCTTTCAAAAGATAATCAAACAGTGAGGTCCCAAATGCCAATCACCCCTTAGGGACCCCCGCCACTACATATTGTATAAATTGTGTCGCAGATTTAACAGTTTCATAGATTTCATATAGGCTTGTTTGACCGCACTATCATCATCAGTGTATGTTGGATTCATGTTAAAGGGATATTTCACTTTCAAAAAAACTTTTGGTATTTTAGTGGTCTACTCAGGCCTTTGTGAGCCCCCCAGACAGTTTTTAAGTTGCTCGATTCAGTATTTAGATATTTGATATACTCACCCTGCCCTCCTAATGCGTGAGGGGGCCGTGTTTTTCCGATAAAATATTTCATTTATTTTATTTTATTTTTGGGCGGTGAAACCGCCCCTATAAGTGAGGTTTGGATTTGTACAACAAATCCTGCGCTGTGATTGGCCAAAAATGTACCTCGCCTAACCCTGCACCGTGATTGGCCAATCACAGTCTATTCAGGACTGTGATTGGACAGTGTCACATGACACATGTGCATAGCCCTATATAAGAAACCATAACTAAAAAAAAACAATAAATTTGTTTTTTTTAAGTTATGGTTTCTTCCATCATAAAGAGTGTTTCAATAAATGTATTTATTTTTTGTACATGATTGGTTGACTCCATTCAGTATTGTGATTAGCTAGCAAGACACCGCCCACTTCACACAGGGTGTGATTTTTTTAATTGTATATATATTTTTTCATTTTCATATATATATTTTTTAATAAATAAAAAAAGTAATTGAAAAAACACGGCCCCCTCGCGTATTAGGGTGGCGGTATGAGTCACCAGAACCAAGGACGGGTGTTTTTGATGAATCTAACATGGTTAAAATGGAGTTTGTAGTTACAATGGGTTTGTATATCTAAATACTGAATCGATCAACTTAAAAACTGTCTGGGGGGCTCACAAAGGTCTGAGCAGATGATACAATGACCAAAAGTTTTTTTGAAAGTGAAATATCCCCTGTGTATTTTCTGACATTTAACCAGCTTCAGACCTCGGCACTTCGTAAACTTGATCTTTCACTCTGTACTTGGTCTGCTCTTTTTTGCCTCTACACCAAACCTCTTTGCCGAAAATAGCCGATCTACAAGCTCACAACGCCTCGCAGCGCGAGGCGTTGTGAGCTTGTAGATCTGCTATTTTTGGCTGAAGCTCTCCTCAGAAAATGGATGCTATAGGGTTCAAGTGGTTAATAAAAAATAAAAAAAAATCATATCACACAAAGATTTGGCGGTCCTTTGTAATAACTCTGAGGACCCCCTGTTGAAGACCCCTGCACTAGAAGAAAACATCGTTTCCATTCCCATACCCGGGAGGGACGTCCCCTTTGGCTGTTTATATGCCGTAACTCAAGGGGACGGTGCTGGAATTCCATGTTTGTTGTCTGACAACAGCTGGGAAACAGCTGATTGAGTAGGATGTTATAAAACATGCTCAGTGAAAATATGACTTTAATGGTCATGTTTTTATAATATTGAGTGGCTTTTTGCTCAAACTTGACACCTAGTTACTTATCTAACTAATGTATAGCTAAACATTGGACATGGAGACCACAGGGTTACTATAGATTCTGCATTGTTTGTTTGTTTCGCTTCTTCTTCTTCCATCTGTCCTTCTCTCCATCCCTTGTGTCGACATAAAGGCCTGAACCTCTCCTGTGTTGTCAGCAGTGGTGTAAAGTAACTAAATACATTTACTCAAGTACTGTACTTAAGTACAATTTTGAGGTATTTTTTATGAGTGTATTTCCAATTTTCAGTACTTTTACTTCTACTCCACATCTACATCTCAGAGGCAAATATAGTACTTTTACTCCACTACAATTATTTGAAAACTTTAGTTACTTTATAGATTTCGATTATTATTACAAAACATTACATTAACCACTTCAGCCCTAAATACATTTTGGCCATTTGAAAATAGCCGATCTACAAGCTCACAATGCGTCGCGACGCGACGCATTGTGAGCTTGTAGATCTGCTATTTTCAAAAGATTTGTTGACATTTTATGCATTTTATACTTTCTACTTTTGGCACTTTGCGTCGCATTGTGAGCTTTCATTGTGAGAAAATGTTTAATCTGCAACAAAATTGTATACAGTATGTAGTGGGGGGGGGGGGGGGGGTCACTGCTTCATCTCTCTCTCTCTCTCTCTCAACTAAGGGGTCCTTGGCCTGAAAAGGATCTAGAAGGAGGAGGAGGGAAAGAAGAAGAGGCTCTGGTCTGCCCCACAGGAAGTGTTCAAGGGCAAATAGTGGTGTCCCTGAGGAGAGGTGCAGCACTCTGTCTGGAATGTTAAATGGAAATGTGCAGCGCAAATACTCCCAATCACCCCCCATAAAACACACGCACACACACGGAAAGGCACGGACGCACACACACACACACACACACACACACACACACACACACACACACACACACACACACACACACACACACACACACACACACACACACACACACACACACGGAAATGCACGCACGCACACACACACACACACACATGCGCACGCCAATGGTGGAAAAAGTACTCACATTTTGTACTTAAGTAAAAGTATCAAACTGCAATGTAGAAATACACTGTTACAAGTAAAAGTCTGGAATTCAAAATTTTCTTGAGTAAAAGTACAAAAGTATTGGTATCAAAATGTACTTAAAGTAGGCTATACCAAAAGTAGAAAGATCTCATTAAGCAGAATGTCCCATTTCACAAGTTTTCAAATGTATAAAAATGTATACAAATCTTTTGAATGGCGAATCTTTTTCTAATGGCCGAAATGTATTTAGGGCTGAAGTGGTTAATGCATGTGTTGTATTAATAATCAAAATCTATAAAGTAACTAGGAACTAAAGTTTTCAAATAATTGTAGTGGAGTAAAAATACAATATTTGCCTCTGAGATGTATAGAGTAGAAGTAAAAGTATTGGAAATTGGAAATACTCAAGTAAAGTATAAATACCTCAATTGTACTTAAGTACAGTACTTAAGTAGATGTACTTAGTTACTGTACACACACACACACACACACACACACACACACACACACACACACACACACGCACGCATACTTGCATGCACTCACACCGAGATACACAAATGCACACAGACCACATAAACTACGCACAGACAATACATGCAGTACCCACACGTAAATGCCCACATGTAATACAGAGACAGTATGCACACGCACACATACACGCATTTAAGCTGTAGACACCAAACCAGGGCTTTTCATAATTCACCTGACCAGATCTGCATACCGCAGATAAACACAACCCCCCAAACGTAATCTATGGTATGAAAGCAATGATTTGCCCACGCGTGTGTTTCTTCACATTGTCCCTGCATGTTGCAGCAGAGCAGATAGCAGAACACAGTACTCATTCATTTGCAGTGGTGGAAAGTAACTAAGTACATTTACTCAAGTATTGTACTTAAGTATGATTTTGAGTTTTTTTTTTACTTTACTGGAGTATTTCCAATTTTCTGTACTTTTACTTCTACTCCACTATCTCAGAGGCAAATATTGTACTTTTACTCCACTACAATTGTTTGAAAACTTTAGTTACTAGTTACTTTGCAGATATAAATCATAACATTATAAAACATACATTAACAACTTTAGCCCTATTTTATACATAGGCTATTTGAAAATGCTATTTTCAAACATTTAGTACTTTTACTTTTGGTACTTAAGTAAATTTGAATTTTATATATATCTACATTGCGGTATTGATACTTTTACTTGAATAAAACATGTGAGTACTACTTCCACCACTGCTCAGGTATTATTCCCATGTCTTCAGTGCTATACATGTGGGGGCTGAGCTGAGCGGGCCTCAGGTATTATTCCCACCATGCCCCTCTCTTCCCACCTGCAGCAGGAATGCACCGGGTCGTGTTCTCAACACAATGGGCTTCCTGTCTGCGGTGCCACAGTGAATGTCAATGGGTTTTTGCGTTGGAGCAGGAGACATTGGACAACCTCTAGTTATCTCTCTCTCTCTCTCTCTCTCTCTCTCTCTCTCTCTCTCTCTCTCTCTCTCTCTCTCTCTCTCTCTCTCTCTCTCTCTCTCTCTCTCTCTCTCTCTCTCTCTCTCTCTCTCTCTCTCTCTCTCTCTCTCTCTCTCTCTCTCTCTCTCTCTCTCTCTCTCTCTCTCTCTCTCTCTCTCTCCTCCCCCCCCTCCCCACAACAATGGCTCCCATCTGTATACGTACAATCTGGGAACCCAGCGCCAAATGAAAAGGAAAAACAGCGCCCTCTGCTGTTTTTGACTATCTCAGTTGGCTCTGGGAGGAAGAAAACGTAGCACCCGTGCGCAAGGAAACCGGGGTTTTGGTCTGCCTTCAGCGCATCACTTTCCGGTGGTGCGACTATGTTTTCATTCCCACTAACAATATTTCTACATGGAACACTAACACCACTTCTCCCAGAGAACATGGATCGTTTTGGTTATAAGCCCACTTGTTTCTATGATGAAAGAACAAGTTAAAATGTGAATATCTTTCCGTGGTTTTGTCTGCTCCGCGGACGCTATTGTTAAATTAGTTTCGGTTTGTTTCGAGTGGGGAAGGATCGACGGACACGTGAATCCCGCCCACTACATTTGATTGGGCAAAGCCGGCCTGCTTCCTGATCTGAAGGCACGCCCACTTGAAACCAATGCGCACGGGTTGTCAACACGGCTACCGACAGATTCAAACGCAGAGCAGAATCTGTTCTTGAGAGATTAGCCACTCAATCCGGGAACACAGCTGTCATTTTAGATTTGAGCTATAGCCATTATTTTATACTTTGGCTATTCAGAAATAGCAGATATACAAGCTCATAGTGCGGCACAGAGTGCTGTGCTAAAGCGAACATTTGTAACTCAAATCTTTGCTTCTGGGGGAACAAAATACCTTGACATAAAGAAGTTTGAGAACCACTGATATTATAGCAACATACGGTTTTCAGAAAAATAGCAGATGTACAAGCATTGTGCATGATGCTTGCAAGTGCTTGCAAGATCGGCTATTTTCAAAAAGCTGATGTCTATAGGGTTAAAGTGGTTAAACTGATTTTGATGCTATAGATTTACAAATTTAGCTGGGTGCTGGGGACCCCCTGGAACGCCCCCAGGGGGGTCCCCCACTTTTAGAAGCACTGAAATGGAAAGCATTTCCCAGACGAGCCTTCTCTCCACAGAGGGTTATTGGAGCGATGCACACACCCACAGCGGCCAACACTGAGCAGAGATGTGTAACTAAAGGCAGTGTGTGTTTGACTGGTGGCTGAGCTGGCAGCTGGTGAACACACCGTATACCCAGTGAGGCATGTCTGAAGAGATTAGATTATGGCGCAGCACCTTAAGGCGTGTCCGAGATGGATGCTTCCATTTCCTCAGGGAGGCTTTCTGAGGACATGTGGGAGAGACTATGTAGTTGTACAGTATACCTCATGCATGTCTGCATGCATGAATTCTGAAACATTTTATTCACAGCGATTTGTGCTTGATTGTGACCTCGAAAACATGCTGGCTGTTGTGTTGTGTTGTGTGGTACCCTGTGGTGGTGATGGATTATGCGTATTGTATCTTTGTCTGCTTTCAATTGTATTGCAGAGAGATATGCCAACAGTACATTTCCATTGGCAGTGGAACGAGCGTTCTTCGTTCTATTTGTGTTTACGTCTTCCAAGAGGCATGGGAGGGGGGGGAGTGTATTTCGGGGCACAGTTTGTTTCTCTGCAAATGGTTTACTTCACAACATTTATCTTAACGCGATACGGTACTATTTTTATCTCTGCTGTTTCTCAGTTCTATAGAGAAGTGTTTCTTTCTGTGTGTGTGAGAGATTAATTCATTTCAATGTCGTAGCCTACGCTGTTGTGAATTTCACTGGCATTGGATGAAAAGTTTGTACAGTACGTCCACAAAAGTACCTTTTCAGAATGTAAAAAAAACAACCCACTGTAGCCTACTTCCGTGGTTTTCAACCTTTTTCATGCCAAGGACCCCTAAATTGATATACATTTGGCCGCGGACCCCCATCTGAAAATGTTTCGTGCAAGGGAACCCCAGAAGCAAAGATTTGAGTTAAAAATGTTCGCTTTAAAAAAAATATATATATATTCAAAGATATGCACACATTTTCAAAAATGTTCTAAAATAGCAGATCTACAAGCTCATAGCGTGGCACTCCGTGCCGCGCTATGAGCTTGTATATTTGCTTTTTTTGAATAGCCAAAGCTAAGTGGTTAAAATGATTCTGACGCTATGTTAACTAATTTCTCTGGGGACCCCCTGGTACCCCCCCCCCCCCCAAGGACCACTGGTTGAGAACCACTGGCCTACTTGGTCACTATGCCCTGTTCTGTTTTGATTTGTTGGTTTTAACTGCTTGAACCCCAGAATTCATATTCTAGGGAGAGCGTTAGCCAACGATAGCAGATCTGCAATCTCACAACGCGTCGTGACAAGAAATCTGTGACGTTAGAATGTCACAGGGACTTACCCCCCCCAATCCAACCCTTGATGCTGAGTATCAAGCAGGTCCCATTTCTATAGTCTTTGGTATTCCCCGGCCGGGAATCAAACTCCAAACTCCCATGCTCAGGGCAGACATCCTAACCACACCCAGTGAGCCATAGTCGTCTATTAGACCTCCGTCTAAAACTGGGTTATAATTGGTCTAAAAGTGAACGCTTTTTCAACGTCTATTCTTAGCCTAGACGTTGATTAGCTGTTTTTTAAGCGTCTATATTTAGACCGTTTATATTATAGACATCATTTCAACGGCTATGATATAGACGGTCTATATATAGACGCTTGAAAAACAGCTAATCAACGTCTAGGCTAAAAATAGACGTTGAAAAAACGTTCACTTTTAGACCAATTATAACCCGGTTTTAGCCTAGCCCTTGGACGTATTTTAGACGTCTAATAGCCCCAAAAATGCCCAGTGGGACAAGGCCACTGAGCTGATTTTTGAGGTGTGGAGGTATAAAATACAGTTAAACTGTTCGACTGATTTTGATGCAGCCTTAACACTTTTTCCTCACGACCCCCACCCCCTCAAGGACCCCTGGAGGTCCCCGGTCCCTGGACCCATCTTGAGAACCACTGATCTAAAGAATATTTAGTGATTAAAAAATAAACATCTCTACTTGACAGCCTATAGTTTGGGTGAGGGTTGTGCAGGAACTGCAGCAGGTGGGACAGATAGCCCTCTGTTGGCTAAAGTCAGTGCCACACACACTCACACTCACACTCACACACACACACACACACACACACACACACACACACACACACACACACACACACACACACACACACACACACACACACACACAGAGAGCTCCAGTTACCGTGCCGTGCAACGGTGGCACATGCATGAAGAATGTGCATCCCAGAATAGCATGCAGCCTAACCCAGTTAGCCAGGGGTCCTTCTGCAAGGCATTCATGGCCGGCATCGTCACTGGGTCATTGGCCCGTGGAGGAAATCCTATTGGTGAAATCTGAGAGTCCTAATTCAGTGTTCAGTGGTGGTCACTATCTGGCCCTGCTGCCTATAGGGGTGCAAGAGTTAGTCGAGCTAATCGATTTAATCCATTATAAAAAATCATAGATTTTCATAAAATATATATATATACAGTATATCGTCTCTGTTGGGGGGAAACCTCATACTGTATGTCCAAAACTGTTACTTTTCAGGATTCAAATTCGAAAAAGTAGCAGATCTACAAGCTTGGAACTTGTGGATCTGATACTTTTGATGCTTTTGTGTGACACTGTACTGTGATCAAGTAGGCAGTAGGGCTTTAATTTATGAAAAAAAGTTAAAATATGGAGATAGTGAGGTTTCTGCCCGACAGCAACGATATATATATATTTTTGCACGACATGACACAACACGAAAATTAGTACAAAATAGGGTGGTTAATCAGACTTATTGTTTTAGTCGGATGTAAAAAATATTTATGATTTTTTTCCAATAAAAATGTAGTGCAAAACAAAACTTGCTTCTCGATCATTCGATTAATCAAAAAGGTAATCGATTTAATAATCGCTAAGAAAATAATCAATAGTTGCAACCCTACTGCTATGTAGGGTTGCAACTATTGCAACCTCTCTCAATTAAGCTCTCAGAGTTGCAATGTGCAATTTAGAAACAGGCGGTACGCAGGACCGTTGAGTGATTTCCAACGAGCGCTTACAAAGTCGAACACTATCAAAAATCCAAATTATCAGAAAGAGGATAACTCAAGCTTTCCGTACAGCTGCAATGTTGGTGAGTTTAACGTTGTTTAATACAGTCAGATAGGACTTCTCTGTTTGGGTGTATGGGCTGTCAAGGGGGTTGGTATTGCAACTCTAGATTCCAGATATTAAAAATAGGATCTAAGAGTTGCTTGCGGCTATTCCTTGAGTTTGACCGTGTTGACTGGCTCACACAACTCTTGGAACAACAGGCTGATTTGCTGATTGCAACTCGACAGCCGGGGTAACGTTTTGTTCCGTCTTCCGTACGTAGGTGTGAGCTGTGAGCCCTCTACACCCTTTCTCATCATGTGAAACCTCGTCTCAGCCACAGCGGCTCCCAGGAGATGTGAATTCTCACAGTGTGCGAGATATATCGGCCTGTTACCCCTTGTCCCCGACAGGCAGTGGTTGGTACAGGCTTGGAGGAGGCTCGGAGGAGGCAGTTATTTCAGTTTCCTCGCCAGAAGGGTGTTGAATTGTTAACTTTCAGTGATGTACAGTACACTGGTTATTGTCACTTCTTTTCATCCAGAGCTGTGACTTTGCTGAAGGCTTTTTTTTTTTACTCCCTCCTCCTTCCTCCTCCTCCTCGTCTGTGCGTTGGGTTGGCAGCACGCCTCGCCTCGGGGGTTCTGTTCTGGTCGTGTGTGCAGCTGCACAACGGACCAAGGTCGGTTCATGCAGAGTACACCATTACCTAAACAACTTATCGCCGGAGCCCTTGAGACCGTACAGTAATATCGTCTCTGTCGGGTGGAAACCTCATATGTCCAAAACGATGCGTTTTCAGGATTCAAATTCAAAAGCATCAAAAGTAGCAGATCTACAAGCTCGAAACGCGGCGCGAAGCTTTTGATGCTTTTGTGAGACGCTGTAGTGTGATGAAGTGGGGCGTTAATTTACGAAAAAACACAAAGTTAAAATATTGAGATGAGAGGTTTCTGCCCGACAGCAACTATATACAGTACTGTTAGATCAATGATGGCGATAAGATACCGGTGCTAATTTCATGGCCTCATACATACTCTAGCCGACCGCTTGTGATTGTATGCATGCATGCTTCAGTTTATGCAAATAAACTTTGAACATTATCTCTTTAATCACTTAACCTTTTTAGGTAGTACTCTACAGCTTGATAATGCTGCTTTCCAAGAGGTGGACACTGACAAAAAGTACATTTACTTGAGTACTAGTAAAGTGTTTGAGTATCTTTACTTTACTTGAGTATTGGTTTGATACTTATGACTTTCACTCCTCTACATTTCAAAGACAAATATTGTACTTTGGAAGGGAAAAGGTATAGCTAACCTTAAAGGGATAGATCACCCCCAAAATGACTTTTTTTTCTATCGATTACTCACCCCATGGAGACATGAGTTCATGGATATTTTTTTACAGCCTATATATCCTTTGTATCTCCTACCGGAACCGCTGCTGGTCATCAAATTATTGGCGTAGGAATGCGACAAAAACTAAAACATATCCATGAATTCAAGTCTCCATGGGGTGAGTAATCGCTAGAAAATAAGTAATGTTTTGGGTGAACTACTCCTTTAGCCGCGTATTTCAACTACAGTGAAAATAGCAGGTTGCGATGCGTTGTGAGCTTGAAGATCTGCTATTTTCACTATTATTGACATTGTTCGTGAATATTTCTGGAAAATCTTTGAATTTGGCGGAAAATGTCCTAGAAGTTTGTTATTTGTACTTAAGTAATTGTAAAAGCATGTACTTTTGAATACTCTAGGCCTATTTGAGTAATATTTGACCAGGAGTAGCTACTTACTCAAATACTCAAAGCCTCAAATACTGGGGTTGAGTACTTTGTCCACCACTGTGCTTTCCTGATGTGTAAAATAGGGGTTCAGGGAGTGTATCCTCCTCCCTCATGATTCTAGTCACCGCTGGGAGTATGATTCACTGGCTGACTGGCACCTGCCCTGGAACCATTAATTCAGCCCAGACTCTATTGGGTACAGCTGAGTCCCTTTGCCCGGACCCTCGCTGTGATCACAAGTGACCCAGGGGCCCCCTTACCTCCATGTTCTCACCGGAGACCAGAGGATAACAGGGGGGAGGGAGTAGCATTTGAAGCCAATGACCAGTCTCTTTTCTCGTCTATATGGTTCTCCCAGCTCACACGGAGAACAAAAAGACCTGCCGTAATAAAAGCTTCATGTCTGAATCATATTGGAGGCTGGGGGGGAGACACGCATCCCCACTGATGCGACAATATTCCGCATAGCGCCTGTTAAATGAAGGATGCACGCTTTGGGGAATCTTTCAGGGAGAAGAGGGAAAGGCTCATTGTCTTGGGGTGGGAGTGGGATTAGGCCCACATTCTTTGGGGAACATGTGAATAGGTTCTTACAATGGGATATTCTCTGCTCAACAGACGGAGCATGTAGTGAATAGGGAATTCCAGAGGAATAAAAAAAAGAGAAATAATCCCGCTTTAGGAGCCCGCATGAAAGGAAAAAAAATGATACATTGGTAGGACATTTGTGGGAGGAATGCGAATGAAATGAAGAAGGGTTTAAAACCACTGTTATTGTATTATTATGATATTTTATTATGCACATAAAATTGTCGATAGTTAGCAATAAAAACCCAGTAACATTTACTTTAAGGCATGCTGTGTATGCTATGCCTCATACAGGAAGCTATGCATCATACAGGAAGAATTGCATTTAACCAAAATGCGATATTTTATATTACAGACAGACAGATACTGTATACCCAAGACTATACACCATTGTGTATTAGCATTCCCTGCACGCTGATGGAGGGATTTGAGCCGTAACCTACAGTACTGCATTTGCACACACAAAAAAAAAGTGCCCGCCACGTGTTATGTTAAAACTTTCATGCAGTGCTGTAATTCCATACAGCTTGGCTCATCACCAGGCTGGTCTGCTCTCCTGCAGGATATGAGTGCCAAGGTCAAACTCGTCCAGCAGGCAATCTGCTTTGCATTAAGAATGCAAGTGGGAGTACAAGGGAAGCACCCCGCCTGGGTCAGTGTCCTGAGTGAAGCTTAGACAAGACCCAGCTTTGCTTGCTTCGAGAGCCAGATACTTTATACAGTCAGGGTGTAGTGGGTTGTATGTAAAGGGGGGGATTACAGTAATCCGATTGCAGAAAATGTGTAAATGTAATTTCTTGTTGCAGGTCCTTGAAATAGCTTTTTTTGGGGGAAAGCGAGCTCTTATGCACAAAAATCACTTTTAAATTAATGATCACATGACAAATACATCTAGCCTACTGTTCATACAGAAATAAATAAATAAGCATATTTTATGTCACAGGAAAGGAAAAGTAAATCGGAGGCGATCAGAAATAAATGGGATGACATTGCTTTGTCGTGCGCGATCACGCCTCTTTGTCTCGCCACTGTCAGACAGACGTAGGCGCTCTCCATGCTCAACCCTTGAGACTGCATTGAATGGACCTGGATTATGGAGAACAAGCAGGGTTATGCAAGACGTGGAAGGAGATAATGAGAGGCAGTGCACGGTGAAATCCTCAGTGTTATTTTAGCACCGAGATAGAGAGAGAGAGAGAGAGTGCCGTTTTCACTCCGAGGTGTGCAGCTGTGAATATACCTTTCTCACCCTGAAGAAGGAAGTTGCATCTGCCGAAACTGTTTTTTTTTGTTTTTATTCTCTGCGACCATAATAAAGTTTAGCACTTGGGCTTTTTGCGGCCATTTTGATGTTTCTTGAAGACTAGAGTGACACTTGGATTCTTCTGCCGATTCTTCTGTCGAAGAATCCAAGGCCCCCCCCCCCCCCACCCACAGGTTGATAATCGTTGATATATAGAGGGTTTAAGTCAGTGGTTCTCAAACCTTTTTGTTTGGGGGGGGTGTCCAAAAATGTCAAAAGCTTGTAGTATAAAATAAAGTATAATACATGGATAAAGTGGTTACAATTATTGTGACGCTATATTAACTAATTTCGCTGGGGACCCCCTGGTACCCCCCCAACCCAAGGACCCCTAGGGGTCCCCGGACCCCACTTTGAGAACCAATGATAGAGAGGGTTTAAGTGGTTAGAGATGAGAAATTGGACAGGTTTATTAACACACTTTTCATTTGTCAGTTAGATTAACATTGAATACCTAAATGAGGTCACTTTTGGCAGTTAGCCTTAGCATATGGCCTTGTTTGAAACGCCAATTAACTTCAAAGCTCATCCAAAGCCTTTCTGAAGGACGCGGAACAAAGAGTGAATGAATATGTCCAGTGGTGCAGAGTACTTTTACTCAAGTGTTGCATACTTGAGTCAAATCTTTAGATACTTTCACATTACTTGAGTATTTCCATTCTTTGATACTTTACACATCTACTCCACTACATCTCAGAAGAAAATATCGTACAGTATACTTCTTACTATAGTGCAATTATTTGACACCTCTAATTGCTAGTTACAGACATAGATCTTTATCACAGAACATATAGTTATATTTTGAAAAACGTGTTCGTCTGTAGCAGTCAGGACAACAAAGTTTGGTGTGTAGGCCGCTTTAAATGGGGCATTCTGCATAATGAGTACTTTTACTTGTAGTACTTTTAAGTATGTTGGTGCAACTACCTTTCTACTTTTACTCAAGTAAAACGTTGAATACCAGGACTTGTAACAGAACATTTCTACATTGTGGTGTTATTGCTATTTGTACTTAAAGTAAAAAGTACTTCTTCCACCACTGAATATATGTCCCTCGGCTGACAGTAGAGCCAACGAGAGAAAGATTTATGAGAGGAAATCGGCGAGGACTTTAAAGAAGAGGAAGTGGGTTTGTTTCTGTTTCAAAAACTGTCTCTTGTAATGAAGTCCAACTGTTATTTCTGGGGAGGAATCACAAATGGAAACAGCTTCCAGAGAGAGCATGTAGAAGGAATACAAAAAGAGACAACGAGGAATCTACATATTTACATACTGTACCCATCGATCCAAACATTATCATTATGTAGGCTACATGAGGTTTAGAACGCAGCATTGGTGTAAAGTAACTACAGTAAGTACATTTACTTAGTTAGCTAAGTACTGTACTTCAGTACAATTTTCAGGTATTTTTTTTACTTTACTGGAGTATTTCCAATCTTCTGTACTTTTACTTCTACTTCTACTCAGCGCTTTTACTCCACTACACCTCAGAGGCAAATATTGTACTTTTACTCCACTACAATTATTTGAAAACTTTAGTTACTTTATAGATTTAGATTATTATTACAAAACATACATTAACCACCTCAGCCCTAAATACATTTCGGTCATTTGAATATAGCCGATCTACAAGCTCACAATGTGTCGCATTGTGAGCTCGTAGATCAGCTATTTTCTGAAGATGTTTTATACATTTTGAACTTGTGAAATGGGACATTCTGCATAATGAGTACTTTTACTTTTGGTACTAGTATATTTTGATGCCAATACTTTTGTACTTTTACCCAAGTAAATTCTGAATACCAGACTTTTACTTGTAACAGAGTATTTCTACAGCAGCTGGTGTATACTGTTCATGACATTAGTGCAAGAAGAGTGCAAGAAGAGTCAGTGCGTTGTACATGAGATTAAAGGAGTAGTTCACCCAAAATGTATTCAAAGACTCCTACTGACCGACGACCCAGTCATCAAATTATTGGTTTAGGAAAGCGACAAAAACTAAAGAATCTCCACAAATTCAAAGCTTCATGGTCTTTACCTGCCTGCTTTACTGGTATAATCCTATCCTTTGACTCAAGTACTGGGGTTGACTACTTTGTCCACCACTGGGTGTGGAATATGATGATGATGATGATGATGATGATTATGAGTGAACTAAAAACCCCATTCTTGACATGGGAGAAATGAGAGGAAGAAAAAAAAGGAGAATAGAAACAAATGGATCTCATATTGACAGTAACTTCGATTGACGACAAATACCATGCTGCTTGACTTGTAATATCACGGTAGATTGCTCATTATAATGACAAATATGGGAAGTCTGTCAGACACTGTTGATGTTGATTGACTTGATCTCATCAGATTTATTATGAGGATGTGGATGTGGATGTGTTGTGTGCTGCTTGCCATGGACCACACACAACCACTGATATAAATGCAGAAAGATATATCCAGAATATTCATTTATTTGCATTTATTTTTTAAAAGAGCAGATTGTACTGTATCAATTTGATACTATTATTGTATAATATTGTCAATAATAGTACATCCTGGAATATCTCACACACAGCTGTGTCTGTTCATCTGGCTGCCCAGAGAATTCACAGTTATTGTGATAGCTGTGTACTTCCCTCCCCAAGCTGACATGGAGCTGGTGTTCAGAATCAGAATCAACTGTATTGTCACATCCAGTGTTAGAAAAAGTACTCAAATGTTTTACTTAAGTAAAAGTATCAATACTGCAATGAAGAAATACTAAAAGTAAAAGTCCAAGTATTCAAAATGTAGTAAAAGTACAAAAGTATTGGCATCAAAATGTACTTAAGTACCAGATGTAAAAGTACTCATTACGCAGAATGTCCCATTTCAAGTTTTCAAATGTATAATAATCTTTTGAAAATAGCCGATCTACAAGCTCACAACAATGCGCAACGCATTGTGAGCTTGTAGATCGGCTATTTTCAAATGGCCGAAATGTATGGGGCTGAAGTGGTTATTGTATGTTTTTTTTATAATAATCAAAATCTACAAAGTAACTAGTAACTAAAGTGTTCAAACAATTGTGAGGTATTTGTACTTTACTGGAGTATTTCCAATTTTCAGTACTTTATACTTCTACTCCAATACATCTCAGAGTCAAATATTGTACTTTTACTCCACTACAATTATTTGAAAACTTTAGTTACTTTGTAGATTTGGATTATTATTACAAAACATACATTAACAACTTCAGCCCTAGGGGAGAACGGGGTAAGATGAACCACTTTTTACTTATGTTGACCTCTAGGCAAGGAAAAATGAGATGGAAGTAAAATCTAAGCATCTACTAAAACTTCAAGATGTCTTCCATCAATTGAAATAATGAGTGTGCATCTATGACAAATGGTTGTAAAAATATGGGTTCTCAAAAAAAAGTGGTCATGTGGTTCAATTTGCCCCAGGTAAGGGGTAAGTTGATCCTAGTCAAGGGGTAAATTTACCCATATGATATTTTGCATTTTCAAGTTTAAACTTGAACAAATAATGTATTCACGTATCAACAATAATTTAATAACACATTTCCCTTTTGCAAATGGTCTTATTTATGTTCTTAATGGTATGTACACAATATAAAACTAATTAAATAATGTTTGTTATTCAGAACCTTTTAATATTTGCAATTGTTAATACAATATTGAAAACTTCTCTTAAATGAGTGTATTCATCCAAATGAAAGGTCATTCAGCATAATTTGAGAAGAAAAGACATAATAAAAAATATGAATGGTGATTCATATTAGGATAATTGGCTCAATTTACCCCAAGGCATTTGGTTCATCTTGCCCCATGGCCACCATTTTGACAAATCTGGCTAGCTTAATGCTTCAGGCTAAGCTTTAGTTAAATGATTCACATGGTTTCATACATAAGAATATCACCAACATGCATGATATATAAGTTTAGGCCTGGGTACATTTGCTTTAAAATAAACATCATTATACCAGAAAAGTAAAAATTTAACTTTGACCAGCACAAAACACTTTTTTATGTAAAAATATGCTTACCACAGTGCCCATGTGTGTCTCCCCTTCACTGCCAGGTAGAAATGATGGGTGTGTCCTGATTTTAAGGTCACATGACCACTCATGTGTATAGTTTTAAAGATACAGGGGGTGGTTCAACTTACCCGGCGGCTCATCTTACCCCGTTCTCCCCTATATGTATTTGGCCATTTGAAAATAGCCAATCTACAAGCTCACAATGCATCGCGATGCGACGCATTGTGAGCTTGTAGATCTGCTATTTTCAAAAGATTTGTATACATTTGAAAACTTCGGACATTCTGCATAATGAGTACTTTTACTTTTGGTACTTTTGGTAAATACTTTTAGCAAAAAGTAAAACATTTCTACATCGTGGAATTGATACTTTTACTTATGTAAATAATTTCAGTACTTTTTCCACTGCTGGTTTTGACCAATTTTTGATGAACAAGCAAACAACTAAAATACACTCATAAACTAAACTAAACTATATATTTTTTCTTCGTTCCTACTCTCACAAAGTGTGGGTCAGGCCGAAATGAGTTTTCTCCGACGGGTGGCCGGCCTTTCCCTTAGAGAGAGGGTGAGAAATTCAGTCATCCGCCAGAGACTCGGAGTAGAACCGCTGCTCCTTCACTTGGAAAGGAGCCAGTTTAGGTGGTTCGGGCATCTTGTACGGATGCCTCCCGAGCGTCTCCCTAGGGAGGTCCTCGCTGCACGTCCCACTGGCAGACCAAGGACCAGATGGGGGCGATTATATCTCCACACTGGCCATGGAATGCCTCGGGATCCCCCAGGAGGAAGTTGCTAATGTTGCTCTGGAAATGGAAGTCTGGTAGACTGACACTCAGGCTGAATTTTCATTTAGTTTCATTCCATTATGAACGTTGACGGGCGTGGCTAGCGATTCATTTCTTTGGGCTATTCAAAAATAGCAGATATACAAGCTCATAGCGCGACTACGAGCTTGTAGATCTGCTATTTTTGAAAAATCGTGAAAATCTGTGCAAATATTAGAATTTTTCTTTTTTTAAGTGGACATTTGTAACTCAAATCTATGTTTCTGTGGGTCCTTGGAACTAAATATTTTACAAACGTTTGCTTAAAAAATATATATATTCCAAGATTTGCACACATTTTCACGATTTTTCAAAAATAGCAGATATACAAGCTTGAATATCTGCTATTTTTGAATAGCCCCAAAAAAATCTTAAAATGACACAAATGATGCTTTCCCGGTCTTACATTTTAGGAAAAATGTCTACTATATATATATTGACCAATACATATCAGCCAGACCGATACAGGCCTATTAGTCTGACTCTTAATATATAGACTGAAATTTTATAATAACATAATACAGCAGAAGCAGCAAAACTAGCATTTTGATTTACTATGCTGTATACAGTACCTTCAGGGAAGGGTTATTCCGGCCAGGACTCATGTCCCTTTCCAATACACACACATACACAAGTAAGAACACATATACGGAAACACATGTGCATGGGTAAACACACACACACACACACACACACACACACACACACACACACACACACACACACACACACACACACACACACACACACACACACACACACACACACACACACACACACACACACACACACACCTCAAATCCCCCCTTTCTCATTACAGAGTGGTGGCGCCTACATAATGCCTTCCCATGACTCTGTTTTACCTGTGACACCTTGTTTGGATTTGGTAAAGATGATGATTTAAGGTAGCAATTTCCTCCTCAAAACAGTCTTGACGTGTATAAAGTAGCAATTTCCTGATCAAAAGGGCTGCTAGAGAGGGGAACTCTGTAAACCTTCTCCTTCGTGGAGATAATGATTCATCTCAGCCCTCGCACTGTATCTGCATGGATAAACAGTGGTGGAAAAAGTACTCAAATATTTTACTTACGTAAAAGTATCAATATTGCAACGTAGAAGTACTCTGTTACAAGTGAAAGTGCGGAATTAAAAATGTACTTGAGTAAAAGTACAAAAGTATTGGTATCAAAATGTAGTTAAAGTACCAAAAGTAAAAGTACTAAAATGTTTGAAAATAGCAGATCTACAAGCTCATAACGCGTCGCGATGCGACCCGTTGTGAGCTTGTAGATCGGCTATTTTCAAATAGCCAAGGTATACAAAAGTGGGCTAAAGTGGTTAATGTATGTTTTATAATGTAATAATATATACCTGCAAAGTAACTAGTAACTAAAGTTTTTCAAATAATTATAGAGGAGTAAAAGTACAATATTTGCCTCTGAGATGTAGTGGAGTAGAAGTAGAAGTACCGAAAATGTTATAAATACTCCAGTAAAGTAAAAAATACCTCAAAATTGTACTTAAGTACAGTACTTGAGTAAATGTACTTAGATACTTTACACCACTGTAGATAAACAAATGTTTACGGTGTGTCATAAAAACAACTACCTTAAGGTTTGTTTGGTGAGAATAACACTGAGTAAACGCTGCATTCCACAGAGCGAGCGAAGGCCCTGTGCTTAGTTTAGTTTATGGACGTGGATGTTTGTTATGATGCCATTGTTGTGAATTGTAAAACGATAGTATTTGGTAGCAGAACTGTTTTTTTAATGCTGTGCTGTGAAACAAAATGTTTATTTGTGTCTCCTTTCTCTCACGCTAATCTAAATTTCTAGACCTTTTATCCCATATCTCAATTTCATTTAGATACACTAGTACACTCGCTGCTCAATCAATCAGCGTCCTTTTGGCAGCTCGCTCGTTGTTGTTGTGCGTCTTTGGTGGGACATTTCCTGACCAGATACCACAAATATTGATCCTCTTTGTTCCAAGATAGAGCGGAGGGATTTACAAGAGAGACAGGACAGACAGTGTTGGTGCGGGGGAAATTCCTGCGCTCGCTCGGTCCGTTGACATAGAGTGATGTACTCTCTCTCTTTCTCTGCGATACAAACCCCACAATTGGAGGAGAATCCTTTTATGTGTCTGACTGTAATGACCGACGCTATTATCTCCGGGGAAATGGGAACCTTGGCCATGTGGGACGAGTCAAAGAGAGCGCCAAATCCCATCAGCATCATTAGCAGAATGCTCTTGGTTTTATCCCCCCAGTGAATCGGTGCACTTACTGCTTCTCTTCTCTTCAGCCAATTGGTTTCTTTTTTTAGTAATCAGCAATGATCTTGGGAGGAAATTGGGAATGTCCTGATTAATGCAGAAATAAAGCAATTGTTTACTTTGTGTTGTTTTTCTCCCAAGACTTCTGCTCCACATAACACGAGCATTAAACACCTGCACATAATTTCCCCCTGTAGCATTAATTATGACATTAACCCACTAAGACCTGAGGCAGATTCTACAAATGCCTTCTAAATCGGTACTTCTCACACTTTCAAGATTTTTCCCCAAAAATTCAAAAATAGCAGGCGCGAAGTGACGTGCCGTGAGCTTGTATATCTGCTATTTTTGAATAGCCAATGGTAAAATCTAAAATGACACGGATGCTTTCCCGGTTTTAATACTTTAACATGGAACAAGGGTGAAAATTAGAAATATTTTTTGCTCTACGTATCTCCTTGTCATTTTGTTTTGTTTTTGCGGTTCCTCAAATTAAATAAAAGACTTATCTAACTTAAAGCGTACATCAAAGCCTCGGTAATAAAACCATTTGAAGAATTTGTCGTAGATCCACTGTAAGTCGACACATTTTTCATAAATGTGCTTTTTGCCACGGCAGTCTAGTTGTTAGGCTGATGATTCTGACATGCTTCCAGCGTGGAGACCTAGAAATGTCAGATACACAACGTTGATCCGTTGAAGAAAAGATATTTTTTTCCCCCCTGACTGGGCGGCATCAGAACCAAGTAGCTCTCGCATGATAACGGGTTGTTATTATGTTTCTCCTTTGTTTGGTGCCAGTGGTGGAAAGTAACTAAGTACATTTACTCAAGTACTGTAATTAAGTACAATTTTGTGGTATTTGCACTTTACTTGAGTATTTCCATTTTCCAATAGTCTACATCTTCGCTACATCTAAGAGGCAAATATTGTACTTTTACTCCATTACAATTATTTGAAAGCTTTAGTTACTAGTTACTTTGCAGATATAAATTATTATATTATAAAATACACATTAATCACTTTAGCCCTATTTTATACCTATGCCATTTGAAAATAGCCGATCTACAAGCTCACAACGCGTCGCCATGCGACGCGTTGTGAGCTTGTAGATCTGCTATTTTCAAACATTTTAGTACTTTTACTTTTGGTACTTTAAGTACATTTTGATACCAATACTTTTGTACTTTTACTCAAGTAAATTTTGAATTCCGGACTTCTACATTGCAGTATTGATACTTTTACTTAAGTAAAACATTTGAGTACTTTGTCCACCACTGTTTGGTGCTCTGCAGAACGGCTTGTCACATGGTGTCAACATGATGGTGGCAGTTTTTCCTGATTATTCTGTGTTTTTTCTGGGAGGAGGGTTGAGAACGCTACAGTGGGGATAAGTGTCATTTATGTCCCATGGTGCACCCCAGTGGTTTTCAACCTTTTTCATGCCAAGGACCCCTAAATTGCTATACATTTGGCCACGCCACGGACCCCCATCTCAAAAATGTTTTGTTCCAGGGACCCCCAGATGCAAGGATTTGTGTTAAAAATGTTTGCTTTAAATATATATATATATTCAAAGATTTGCACACATTTTCAAGATTTTTCAAAAATAGCAGATCTACAAGCTCATAGCGCGGCACTCAGTGCTTGTATATCTGCTATTTTTGAATAGCCAAAGCTAAGTGGTCAAAATGATTGTGACGCTATGTTAACTAATTTAGCTGGGGACCCCCTGGTACCCCCCAAGGACCACTGGTGGTCCCCGGACCACTGGTTGAGAACCGCTGGTGTACCCGAATAGAGGCCGACCGATGTCTGGTTTCTGGGCCCGATGCTGATCCCGATTTTGCAGAGTCACAAACCACCGATCATTGATGTGTCGAGCTGTATTTTGTAAAGAAAAACAGTGCAACATTTTCAAATAAATTTGAAAAACTTGATTAGATTAAAGTTTCTATACGAGAACATTTCACTTATACGCAAAGAAATTATTTTCTTTGCGTTCTCAGTCAGAACCCAAGAGTTCTCAGAACCCAAGAACTCAAACATTAAACGCAGGAGATGAGGATTACGATTAACGAAGACTTTATGACCGATATGTAGTATCGACCAGACCGATATACCATTCTGTCTCTACAGACAGCCAGGCGAGGCTTTCTCCATGTGTCCATGTATTTTAGCTGTTGCATCTCTCACAGACGCTCCACAGTGATGGAAGGAGTACTCAAATGTTTTACTGAAGTAAAGTCTGTCACAAGTGCAGGTCCCATTTCACAAGTTGTCAATTGTAAAAAATGTATAAGAAATCCTTTGAAAATAGCAGATCTACAAGCTCAAAACGCTTCGCAAAGCGACATGTTTTGAGCTGATTGTATATTGGCTATTTTCAAATGGCCGAAATGTATATCGGGCTGAAGTGGTTAGTGTGTTTTGTAATGATAATAAAAATCATTAAAGTAACTAGTAGCTCAAGTTTTCAAATAATTGTAGTGGAGTAAAAAGTACAATGCTTGCCTCTGAGATGTAGTGGAGTAGAAGTAACAGCATTGAAATTTGGAAATACTCCAGTACAGTACTTGAGTAAATGTACTTTCCACCACTGTCTCTCATAGAAGATAAACAGCTCACAGTGTCCCAGCTGAGAATATATACCATCTACTGTGAGCTTGTTAAAGATGGATGTGGATGCATGTCCTCTTACAGCACACCAGACAGTACAGAGAATTACAATTCTTGTCACAAAGCTCTTGCACTCCTTCAAACAAATAAAATCTGCCATTTCAGGGTCCCTTAGTCCGGGCTGCACTCAATCATAAAACGTGTCGCTATCATAAGCCAGATGGGAATAATTTTTCATCTATTTTTTATTGAGTGCCTCGCGTCTCTCTGCCATCAAAAAGGTCTCCGTCTTAATCAGAAGCACAGAAGAGAGGGAGTAACGGGAGTTCTCTGAATATGGTCTGCGTTGATGGGCGTATAGATGTGATGTTGATGGAAGAATGTTATGAATTCAGGACTGCTTTAGAAATACAGTACATGTGAGGCAGTGTTGATTTAGTCGACTAAAACTATGACGAAAAATGTTGGTTGATTACCTTTTTTCACTGACGAAAACTAAATAAAAACTATGCTACGATGACAAAAACTAAGACTAATGTTATTTTTGGCTATTTTCAGAATGTGTAAAATCTGCCATTACGACGCCATCAAGGCACCGCCAAAATACATTTTAGTCGACTATAATCTTATGATATTTAGTCGACTAAAACTAAACTAAAACTAAAACATTTCAGATGACTAAAATATGACTAAAACTAAAATGGAATTTTATTCAAAAGACTATGACTAAAACTAAATAAAAATTTGCTGTCAAAATTAACACTGCATGCATGGAGGAGAGATGCTATACCCGAGCTGTCTAGTCTACTCAGACTGAATAATTTAAATGCAGATGGATATTTAAAGGAACATCAACACACTATTGATTAGCATTTTAGTTAACCATAACGTCCCTAATCTGCATGTCATAATAGCAGAACATTCCGCGAAAATAGGCAAACACTCGATGAAAATATAGGCGAACATTTGGAAAATAGCGGGGGGAAAATATTCAAACTTTTTTTCCAAACTTTTTCAGATATTTTTCTAAAATGTTCAAAAATACCAGATGTACAACCTTGTGTACTTGTACATCTGCTATTTTTGAGAATCACTTTTCTATACCAATGTTCTTAATCCTAAGAGTACATAAACAGGCTTTTCCTTTTGGTCTGATATGTTTGATATTTACGTTTACTGTACATTAACCCTGGAATCCCTATTTTGGGCAAATTTGGAACATTTCTTGCATTGTGATCTTGTACTGAACGGCTATTTTAGCTATTTGTCGTACGAAGTAGCCTATATTATATTTATATTTTTTTGTTAAAAGGTTAAAGCACTATATTCTGATAGTAATCATTGCTATAGAGTGTTTGTTCAGTAACAGGCGTCTCCATGTCTCTCCACCTCTTTAATAATCAAAATACATTTTCAGATGGGTTGCAGAATTTCAGCCAATCAGAAGAGAGTTCCATTTATCAGCTTAATTTTTATAGTGTTCCAGTTTTGTCTGCTCATTTCTTTGTCATCACTTCCATTTCCACTGTTTAATCTGTATCCCGTCTGAGTTCTCTATCCTGATTGGAAAAAAAGTGGTAACCCGACCTATTCATGCATTTTCTGTTTAATAAAGAGCTGGAGAGAATCACATACCCTACCTTTTTAAATGGATAGTTCACCCCAAAATGTCTTATTTTTCTATCGATTAGTCACCCCATGGAGACTTGAATGTATGGATTTATTTTATTTTTTTTGTCGCATTTTTTAACCAATAATTTGATGACCAGCAGACCGGTAGGCAGCAGTTTCGGTGGGAGACACAAAGACTCTCCTTTGTGTCTCCTACCGAAACTGCTGCATACCGGAACCGCTGCCGGTCATCAAATGATTGGCTTAGGAATGCGACAAAAACTAATAAGTATCCATACATTCAAGTCTCCATGGGGTGACTAATCGATAGAAAAAGTAATTTTGTGGTTGAACTATCCCTTTAAGATAATGTTTCTTTGTTTTTTTTGTTTTTTTAACAAATTCAACAAGCATGGGGGAAATTGTGAATGTGCCCCTTTAAACATGTCTGTAGAAGAACAGCACTCCTCACATTCCTACCTGAGTTTGGTAATGCAAGCTGACCTTTGAATTTGATCTGCGTGTTTTCATACAAAACAGCCGCTAATGCCGCATGAGTCACTGGAGAATAAACTTTTCCTCAAAGTATAGTGCCAGGGCCATTTTTTTCGGAGGTCGCCGGTTAATTCTAACACACACTCTTGGTAATGGGTTCATTAAGTCAAGGATTAGACTCAGACAAAGACTATTGATTCCTTAATCCTGTAACCCCGGCCTCAGCCCCCTGTTCTGACCATGGAGAATGCATCCTGAGTTTTGAAATAACATGACAACCAGTTGTGGAAAGCAATAAAAAGAATATCTCCAGATTTCAACTTTTCAATGTTTTTTGGGGAAATGAATGCCCTACTTCAAATATTGTACTTTTTACTCCACTCCAATTATTTGAAAATGTTTAGTCACTAGTTACTTTGTAGATGTTGATTATTATTACAAAACCACTTCAGACCTGAACACATACTTTAGCAATTTGAAAATAGGCGATCTACAAGCTCACAACGCAGCGCATGGCAACGCGTTGTGAGCTTGTAGATCGGCTATTTTAAAAGGATTTTTATATATTTTATACATTTTCAAAACTTGTCAAATGGGACCTTCTGCATAACGAGTACATTTACTTTTGGTAATTGAAGTACATTTTGATGCCACTACTTTTGTACTTTTAGGGTATTGCTACTTTTACTTAAGTAAAAATGTGAGTATATTCTTCCATCACTGCTCACTCTCCTATTAGAAATTCATGGAGGGGAGCATCAATTGCAGAGTACAACAGGCTTCCAAATGATCATCAGTGTACGTAAATAGACATGGGTCACTTCAAGTGTGCATTTCCAGACGACGGCCGAGCCTTTGACATTTTCCAAAAGGCTCATTAACGTTTGATTGCTTCATCAGTGGAATTTAACATGCCGTTAACCGTAATGACACCGCCCCACCGTGACTCACTTTGATGCTACAAGATAGCTTTCCAAATGGTCCTAAAGGGGCATTTAATGAAATGTTTGATGAACAAACATTTACGGTAAAAGGTGTGCGACGTCTTGAGGTTGACGAGACCTTTGAACTCCTCCTGAGCCGTTTGCAGCAGCGTTTAGCTAAGCTAGAGAATTGGTTCTCAAAGTGGGGTCCGGGGACCATCAGGGGTCCTTGATGGAGTTCCAGGGGGTCCCCAGCTAAATGATAGATCAGGAACCAAATAGACCCTTATGGGTCTGTAACTCTGAGAGTGTACAAAAGGAACCAAATGGACCCTTATGGACCCTTATGGGTCTGTAACTCTGAGAGTTTACAAATAAAACCAAATGGACCCTAACGGGTCCATTTGGTTCCATTTGTACACTCTCAAGAGTTAAATTAACATTGATTTTACAATATAAATTGAGGTCCCATAGATAAAAACACCATTAAATGGGGGTCCGTAGCCTAATGCATGTCAAACTGGGGGTCTTTGAAATTAAAATGGTTGAGAATCGCTGCTATAGAGCCGTAAAAATCTTCTCTTATGGGGGTCACACTGGCAAATCTTTTCAAATGGGGGTCCGCAGGCTAATAAGTGTCAATCTGGGGGTCCTTGAGATGCAAAAGTTTGAGAACCACTGAGCTAGAGAATTACTCAACAGCAAAGTGGACAAAGGAGATTCTGATGTGATGTGAGCATCTTTGGAGTTGAAGCAAACGCCTCATTGTTCCATCGCGGTGTATAATGTGTTATTGGAAACACAGGGGGCACGGGGGGATGAGTCAATAATGTAATTCATGGTCCCACAGAGAACAATAAGCACGTCCTCTAGA
Source organism: Gymnoscopelus braueri (assembly GCF_963280865.1). Taxonomy (NCBI): domain Eukaryota; kingdom Metazoa; phylum Chordata; class Actinopteri; order Myctophiformes; family Myctophidae; genus Gymnoscopelus; species Gymnoscopelus braueri. Next base: position 47,129,695 of record NC_137618.1, on the reverse strand, counting down.
GCGAGAGGAAATGAACGCATAGGAAGACACACGCAAATGGCCAGTCTCCCATCAGAGTCCACCAATAATGACCTCATCGCTCAGAAAAAGCTGTGAAATGACAATAGTATAGCTGTAACATGCAAGCACGCATTGCACAGATTTCACACCGACAGACATTTGCATGGTATATTGCTCAATCTGTGGGAGATAAATGTATTTAACTTTCAACCTTGCGTCCTTATTTGGACATGTCATTGAGGCAAACAGAATTAATAATCAAAAATATACAAACCAAAACAAAATGTGTGAGCTTGTAGAGCGGCAATTTTAACATCTGTAGTGTTAACCTCAAATAAATTAAAATAAATAAATATAATTGTCGGTGGTGTTCACAGTCATTTGATTCTCTTAACCTATTAAAACCGGGAAAGCATCAGAATTATTTGGCTATTCAAAAATAGCAGATATACAAGCTTATAGATATACAAGCTCACTACAAGCTTATCGATCTGCTATTTTTTTTAAATTGAGAACAGTTGTGCAAACCTTTGAATTTATATAGTTTTTTAAAGCATTTAAATCATTTTTAACTAAAATCTTTGCTTCTGGGGGTCCCTGGAACTAAATATTTTGAGATGGGGTCGGCGGTCAGATACATATAATTCTGGGGGTCCTTGACACGAAATCCGAAATCTGAGAAAACTGTTAGGATTTAGAAGACGTGTAGAATCTAAGCACTGACACTGTTGACATGAGGAGTGGTACCAAATTCGACATATTGACCGCTATCGACCGACCGCTGCTATCTTGCTGCGGGCGAGAGTGGCAGCTGTTGCCCCTAGGGCCTTCCCCCCCCCCCGAGTTACAGCCAGACAGACAGACAGAGCCTGCATGTGTAGTGTAGTGTATTGCCCTTCCATTATCTAAACAGAGACCATGTGTGTCTGTCCAGCCATCCAGGGGGAGATATCACTATCACCAGTGGAGCTCTTATCTGCATACCCCCCCCCCCCCCTCCTCTATTAGCGACAGGAACAGGAAACACATTTGCAGTCGTTAACATTATTAGCTGATTATACGCATCACCGCTAGTGTGTGTCTTTTAGCCCCCCCCTCAGGGGTCGCGACCTTTAGCAAATCTCAAAAAGTGGTTTGCGTGCATTTTCAGAGCATGTTTATTTTAATGATCAATATATCGATTGTCTCACAACGCATCCCAATACAACTCGTTGTGCGCTTGTAGATGATAGATAACTGAGATATTTATTATAAGAGAAGTATAGGGCTTAAATGGTGTTTGAAAAACAGTGTTTGAAAAACAGAAGTGCGTGTGCAGTGGTGTAAAGTAACTAAGTACATTTACTCTACTTAAGTACAATTTTGCGGTATTTTGTTTTTCGATGTAAGGAGACTCCAAGGGAAAAAAAGGTTGGGAAACCACCACCGCTCTAGGTCATCTCATTGATCTCAAGAAGCAATCCAAGATATATATTTCTGCTCTCTCAAGGTCCCGATGCAGGCTTGGAGTTCCAAGGCTCATGGGAAATTAGTATGGGCTGTCTGTCTGCTACGGGGTAATATACAGAGCCCCACAAAGTAGAGGCTCCTGTGAACTCTGAAATATTTATGCCCACCTCTCATAAAGCAAAGCTAGTAACCTCTGGCCCTGGGAAGTGTTCGTTTGTGAGTGCATACTCTCTGGGAGTATTCAGATCTTTTGCGAAAAGCAATGGTGTAAGGTAACTAAGTACATTTACTTAAGTACTGTACTTAAGCACAATTTTGAGGTATTTGTACTTTACTGGAGTATTTCCAATTTTCAGTACTTTTACTTCTACTCCACTACATCTCAGAGGCAAATATTGTACTTTTACTCCACTGCAATTGTTATAAAAGCTGAAGTTACTAGTTACTTTGTAGATTTTGATTATTATTACAAAAGTTTAAACATATTATTAACCACTTCAACCCTATATATTTCGGCCATTTGAAAATAGCAGATCTACAAGCTCACAATGCGTTGCGATGCGACACGTTGTGAGCTTGTAGATCTGCGATTTCTTTTCAATACATTTCATACATTTGAAAACTGTGAAATGGGACATTCTGCATTATGAGTACTTTCTACTTTTATACTTAAAGTAAATTTTGAATTCCAGACTTTTACTTGTAGTTGAGCATTTCTACATTGCTGTATTGATACTTTTACTTAAGTACAAAATGTGAGTACTTTTCCACCACTGGCGAAAAGGGAAAAAAAGTGTTGCCTTGGAATATGGAATCACTATAGACAGCGACCAAGTTCACATATATTATTCTTGTTCTAAAATAATCATGTGCATGTCTAACACAGAATAATCTAGAAGTCTTTGCACTCTTGGACACATAAGGCTTAAAGAATTATTAAGCCATGTGTGAGAGGTCAGCATTAATATAAAATAAAAATTGAAAAACCTGCAGACTGACATTGTTGAGGCTCTTTGGATGCAAACATAGATAGAATATATGTATTTACAGAGTTTTAAAAAAATAGTTTAAAGTATAACTTCTGATACATTTGCCTACGATGGTAAAGAGGTTCGGTGTAGAGGGGGGGAAAAGGAGCAGACCAAGTGAAGAGCCAAAGGTCTTAATATAAGTATTGGGTTTGAGACGTTAAATGTCTGAAAATACACATTAAAATGAATCCAACGCACCAATAGAAAAGATGATGTGTAAACGAACAAACAAAAACATACATTTACACAACACTGATGGCAGTGCCGTCAAATAAGCCTATGAAGCTATCTATAAAATCTATGAAAAAGTTTAATCTGCAACACAATTTTATACAGTATGTAGTAGTGGGGGTCCCTGCTTCATCTCTCTCTCTCTCTAAGCTAAGGGGTCCTTGGCCTGAAAACATGGAAGACCCCTGTTAATTCCTCCACACAGAGACAATGAAACTCAGCCAGACCCTACAGCCAGTTGGTGCAACATTAAAGTGCAGGCAGCCTGTTTGTTCAGTGACATCAATACTGCTCATGTGGGACATGCTTTTTGATGTGGATTTGATGTTTAGGGGCCTATACATCTTTTTTTGTTTGTTTCTACATTTGTTTTGGATTTAGCTTTTTTTATATCCTTCTTTTCTGCCTTTATTTCGATACTACAGTTGAGAGAGACATGAAGCAGGGAGAGAGAGACAGACAGGGAGCGACGCGCAGCAATGGTTGTTGTTGGGCTCGGGAATCGAACCCGCGACTCGCTGTCAGGCTGCTTCAAGTGTTATTAGAAAACGTCATTGCGTAACAGTATGAATTATGATGTTTCATGTTTGGATCATTGGACTGGTCCCTTCTCTCAGTAGATAGATACATCGATCGATCTGACTGGGAACGCATCTGTGTCATTCATTTTAGATTTCTTTGGATATTCAAAAATAGCAGATATACAAGCTCATAGTGCGGCACTCGGTGTCGCACTATGAGCTTGTATATCTGCTATTTTTGAATAGCCAAAGTATAAAATAATGGTTATAGCTAAAAATCGAAAATGACACAGTATGCGTTCCAGGATTCCATCAACAGATCGATTGATCGATCGATCGATCTGTTTGTAGACATGGCTCTGAATCATGGGACTGGTCCCTTCTCTCAGTAGTCCATTGAATTATCTTTGAGTGGCCTCCTCTCTCCTCGCCTCCAGAGTAGGGAAGGAGATAGTTTGTATCCCAGTACCTTCTCTGCAGACGTTCCAGAGCCTGTATATGTGGTTTACGCCTTAACCGCTAGGCCATCGGTGCCCATGGGGGCCTATACATCTTGATGGTAAACGTTCTTGTGCTTGTTTTACTCCCTGTCAAAGTATATAAGTTGGGGAGACAGCAAATCTAATCCTGGTTACATGTTTACAGTATGTGTGTGCATACGGTATGCATGCAGCATGTATTTGCATATACAGTACATAGTGACCGGCATTATATCTAATAGAATTGCCAGTGTGAAAGGTTGTATAAGCCTTGTCCCATTGTAAGCCTTTCCATGTGAGTTAGGCACCAGTTGTGGAAAGTAACTAGGTACATTTACTTAAGTACTGTACTTGAGTACATTTATTTGAAAACTAATAGCTATAGTTACTTTGTAGATTTTGATTATTATTACAAAACCTACATTACCCACTTCAGCTCTGTATACATTTCGGCCATTTGAAAATAGACAATATACAAGCTCACAATGCGTCGCGATGCGACGCGTTGTAAGCTTGTAGATCTGCTATTTTCAAAAGATTTTTATACATTTGAAAACATGAAATGGGACATTCTGCATAATGAGTACTTTTACTTTTGGTACTCTATAGTCTGTTGCAGTGGTTCCATTTGTGGGGGAGCCCTGGTGGGGACTTTCTTAACCACTTAAAGGACGACTTCACCCATTTTCAACCTATCTTCATATAATAAGTCGTCACTAATGCTCATTATAAAATGGCACCATTTTTGTCTTCTCGGTCTGTGTCTCAGAGGAGGGCTGTGGACAGTTCAGAAACCCGTCTACAAGTGACATCATCGATGGGGAATCCAAGCTAATAGAAACGGCAGGATTTGTATTCCTGGAAAGTTAGCATGCTTTAATGGAAGCCATTGTTATCGCGTTAATACAAATCAAAATAAAATATTTGAAATATTGTTTGAAAAAAAAAAAACTACCAGGGATACCAGGGTAAATGTGGTTAACGGACATTCTTTATCAAAAAGATAATCTGTGATATTATCAAACATATATTATTAAACATATATAGGCTATATATATATCAGTCTACGTTTCTCAAAAGGAAAATGCATGTATTTAATTCATCGGACCAGAAGCATGCAGGGATAAAACATAATCCCCAACGGCCATAGAAATGTATGTCCAGGGGGGGGGGGGGGGTCAGAGGCCTGGATTTTCCTCTCCTTCCCCCTCCAGCAGAACGTCTGGGGGGGATGGGTGTTTACAGTAGGGCAGGCTATAGGCTGCTACACTACAGTATATGTGTGTGTGTGTGTGTGTGTGTGTGTGTGTGTGTGTGTGTGTGTGTGTGTGTGTGTGTGTGTGTGTGTGTGTGTGTGTGTGTGTGTGTGTGTGTGTGTGTGTGTGTGTGTGTGTGTGTGTGTGTGTGTGTGTGTGTGTGTGTGTGTGTGCATGCATACAATACGCGCGCATGCATTTGTCTCTATGGATGAACCCAGTTGCAGTTGTCAGTAGTAACTGGTTGAGGATCATTAGTCTCCACTGTAGAGAGAGAGAGAGAGAGAGAGAGATACACAGAGAGAGAGAGAGAGAGAGAGAGAGAGAGAGAGAGAGAGATACACAGAGAGAGAGAGAGAGAGAGAGAGAGAGAGAGAGAGAACTGCAGACCAAATTAGCCCTGCTGCCTGCACCACCACCAGAGAGCATCCTGGGAGGTTTTTCAAAGGAGGGCAGTAGGGAAAAGGCCCAGCAGCTATAGGGCTTTGGCGGAGTATAGCGTTAGAGGACCTAGACGTGTGTGTGATGGGTGGAATATTGCTCCCTCTCCGTGTTCAAATAAGATTATCTTCCCCTCACATTACTCGCTTTAATCATATAGAGAGGATATCGTCTGTGTCGGGGGTGGAAAGCTCATATGTCCCAAAACCGTTACTTTTCAGGATTCAAATTCAGAAATGTCAAAAGTAGCAGATCTACACGCTTGTAGAACTTTTGATGCTTTTGTGTGACGCTGTGGCATGATCAAGTAGGGCGTTATTTCATTTAAAAAAAGGTAAAATATGGAGATAGGAGGTTTCTGCCTGACAGCGATGATATTATCCCATTCAATCCGGGAACGCATCTGTGTCATTTATAGATTTCTTTGGCTATTCAAAAATAGCAGATATACAAGCTCATAGTGCGGCACAGAGTGCCGCACTATGAGCTTGTATATCTGCTAATTTTGAAAAATCTTGACAATTTGTGCAAATCTTTGAATATTACATTTGAATATATATTTGTGGGCAGTCCCTGGAACAACATATTTTGAGATGGGGGTCCACGGGCAAATACATATCTAAAAATGTTTTCTAAATCCTAACATAAATGTTGCTATATCAGTGGTGCTCCAACTTTTCCATGTCAAGGACCCACAAAATAATATGTATCTGGCCACGGACCCCCATCTCAAAATACGTTGTTCCAGGGACCCCCAGAAGCACAGATTGGAGTTAAAAATGTTCCCTTTAAAACATATATATTCAAAGATTTGCACAAAATGTTCACGTTTTTTCAAATAAATAACAGATCTACGAGCTTGTAGATCTGTTATTTTTGAATAGGGCTCCAAATAAATCTTAAAATGACACAGATGCGTTCCCGGTCTTAATGGATTATTATATGGCGGCAGGGCGGTCAAACCGCTTGGGGCTGTTGATGCCAGAGAGAGAGACACTATTATAGGTGGATCCATCCTGATTGCTGCAGGGTTGGTTGCAGTCAGTCAGAGAGAGATGAACCGTACTGTACGTTGTCACTGACAGACAGACAGGTGTGGAAGGAAGGATTCCCACGGCTTATCTGTGCATGCAGTGAAAGAAAACACTTTCTCTCAAACTGTGATATTTAATACCATGACGAGAGCCTGTTTTTTTTTAGACAGGCATGAAATATTATACGTTTACGTAATAATTTAGTCTCTGTCGGGTGGAAACCTCATTAAGACCAAAACTGTTCTGTACTTTTCTGTTCTGTACTTTTCGGGATTCAAAAATAGCGAAAAGAAATTGCAGATCGACAAGCTCGAAACGCGTCGCTTCGCGCCGCGTTTTGAGCTTGTAGATCTGCTACGTTGGACGCTTTTGTGCGATGCGGTAGTGTGATCAAGTAGGGCGTTAATTTACCCCCCAAAAAAACACAGTTAGAATTATGGACATAAGAGGTTTCTGCCCGACAGCAACGATTAGTAATATGATATCATGTTATATAACCTGCCCACCGTTCTGAAGATTAAGCATATTTCAGGTTTTATGTGAACACCACCCGTCCCCTCCCCTCCCCTCCTCTCCCCTGTCAGACTTTTCCTGAGAAATCTGGGCGTGTCTTTTTTTCGGGGGGGGGGGGGGGATTATTTTCCCCCCTCCTCAGACTCCCCAAACTGAATATTTCCCTCATTCAGTCTGCCAGCAAAACTATTCAACAAGAAGAGAGGGTCTCCCTTTGTCAGAATCCATTCACACACACACACACACACACTCCTCCGCTGTTTGGAATTTGAGCAGTGCACCAGTCCTCCCCCCTCCCCCCATCCATCCCCTTCCCACCGGTTTGCTGACTCTGGAGAATCTTTTCTGAATGTGATTGTGTGGAACATCTGTCGGCCAACTCCATATTATATCACACAGGCAGGTGGCCGGGGTGTTACTTGGGGACAGGGATTGTGGAGAAAAAAAAAAAAAAAGCTGTGGTGAAGTATTACTCACATTTTTTACTTGAGTAAAAGTGTCAATACCCTCTAGAAATAGTCTGTAAGGGCGCGCTCCCACCAAGAGTTGGCTGGCCGCTGTTTGCAGAATCTGCCAATGCATTGTCAATGCAAATGCGTTGATTCACGCAAGAGCAGATTTTTCCGCTTGTCGCGCAGACCTTGCGTTTATCTGCTCTCCGCGACTAAGCATAAAACTGCTGGAGGCAGGCGCTGATTTTCTCCCTCTGTCCAATCGGGTGAGTTGAAGGCGGACCGTCCCAAGATTCAGGAAGCAACATGGTGCTCAAGGCAGCAGGCCGTGCGGGCTGCGGGGACGATCTTGAGTGTGAGTGACAGGTGCGTCACAGCGTTTTTTTAATCTGCTGGCTGCAAAAAACTGTGACCGCGCACAACCTGCGTTTAACAGCGGCCAGCCAACTCTTGGTGGGAGCGCGCCCTTACAAGTAGTTTGGCATTTGGAATTCGGTATTCCAAATTTACTGGAGTGAAAGTACAAAAGTGGCATCAGAATATACTTACTTAAAAGTATACTAATTTGAAGTAGGCTATGCATTAGGCAGAGTGTCCCATTTCACAAGTTTTCAAAATGTATAATCCTTTTGAAATTAGCAGATCTACAAGCTCACAACGCGCCGCTTTGCGCCTTGTGAGCTTGTAGATCTGCTATTTTCGAATAGCCGAAGTATATTAAGTGCTGAAGTGGTTAATGTATGTTTTGTAATAATAATCTAAATCTGCAAAGTAACTAGTAACTAAAGATTTCAAATAATCGTATAGTGGAGTAAAAGTCCAAGAGCAAAAAAAAAGGTCGTTAATTCAGTACTTCGTCTGTTCCATATTAGACAGAGCCATTAGCGGCTTGTCTGATGCCACTATTTCATGCTACATCAATTAGCTCACATATTTATGATTGAATTGGGTCAGAGAGTGTTGAGGGAATCAGACCCTGGGTCAGTAATCACCCAGACTCCCCACCGGAACCCCTTCGAGATGTGCTATAGTCTCTCCGGTTACCGGAATTTTAACCTTACTCCTATTTATCGCTTTATCTAGAATGGATAAACTCTGTCTCTTGAGTTCAACCTAGAGGATCTATTCTTGGTAGATTACAAGTGGTTTCCGACAATGACCAGACTCAGACTTGGACTAAACATTGCTCAGAACTCAGGCACAAATCTAGAATAAGATTTAATAAACACTCAGTGATCGGAGACCAATACTATTGCCTAGGCGTCTTTCACCAGCAGCTACGGGACACAACTGCTGTCGTATCTGCGTGTGCTTCAACATCAACTGTACAGACCTAATTTCACTCTTGGCTCTGTGTTATCACTAAGCGGCTGGTGCCAAGTGATCTCTCGTGAGAGGCGCTCTGTATCCTGCTTGTATAGGAAATAATTGAGAGCCACTCGTTGAGAGATGGACTGGATGCGCCAACCGTCTTACTCAGTAATAAACAACAGATAGATATCTCCACTAGGGAAATATCGTGAGAATGAAACCTAAGGCCGTGGACAGGGCCTGTCCCCACCTGTGTCAGTTAGAGAGGAACTCTCAAACACAGGCTGGCTCCTATTATTAATGTAATAATTTGTGTTACCACTCTTACCACAGAAATACAGGAAAAGGACAGAAACCCAGGATATCTTTCTCAGCTAATGAGGCATTGGGGAGGCAGTCGTCGCACAAAGTGAAGTTCAATAAAAAGTATTTATTAAGAAATGAGTTACAAATATAGAGTAGTAAAGTATTGAAAAGATGAGAGGCCACGAGGTGGCTGTTAGCTGTATATGACAACAGATGTCGTAGATGCAAAAGTCCAGGAAGAGTGTGCCGCCCCACCTAGGCGCTCGGGGGTTAAATACATTAAACCCTTGTGGCAGTATACTGTCAGTACATAGCATCCTCCGCCCCTCCCTCCTGCTCAACTCCCAACCCTTGAAGCACGTACACATGTTCCCATAGTGACGCATAACAGCTGCAGCCGGTGCGTGACCTTGAGCGTCTAGTATTTTATCAGTTTTACCTAGACAGTGCATGAGAAACATTTCTAGCAGAAAACACATTTATAGCTGAGTCATATAGTGCTAGCATTTCTCTGAAGGGCTAACAACTAGCTAAGCATTGTTTTACATGTGGCAATAATCTCTAGTAGTAGGGACCATGCTGGCCTCTTGGATCGGGTTGGTATTGGGCAGGGGGCGCCCCATAGAATCCTGTGTTAGGATGGCGGCGAGGATGGGGTAGGGTCCTTGGTGAGGTCCCCTCGTGCATATGGGTGGGGGTACATCGGTGGACCCCCCCCCTGTTGTAGGGACAGCGTTGTATGGTGGATTCCAATTGCTCCATTGCTCGCTGTCTGCGGGCCACCCAGTGGCTGGCGCCCACGCAGCACGGTTGTGTTTCAGCTTCTCTCTCTTCTTGCCGGCCGACACGGCAGATGCCTTGGGCGGGGGCTTTACAGGAGCTCGGGGTATAGGGGTCACATTGATGGCTTGAGCCTCGCTCTCAACACCCCCTCTGACCTCTGGATCTCCAGCTCCCCTCTCACTGCGGTAGTTCCTTGTAACTCGGATCCCAGTGAATTGGCGCGTCTTGTCAGGTTCAGCACATGGGCCTAGCACGGCACCCTCGCGGAACAGTTCCAGTTGTGACCTAGTTGTGTTACAGATCCAGTTGTGACTCTGGACCTCGTCGATGCAGGCCCACAGCATGTTCTGCCAACCGGTCATGCTCTGGTCAGGTCGGACGACCTGGTAGATTGAGACTCTGGTCGGGAACGTAGAACCCCATCCATCCCCAAGGAGAAGATTGGTGACGCGTGATATTAGTTCGGAAACTTCCTCAAAACGCGTTTTATCATGCCATCCCATAGGGTGGTAGGGCTCTCTAATAGGCCTCCTTCCAGCTTGGATTCCCATGATATTGACCCAATTTCTTGGATCACGCAGTTTTAAGTCAGACATCCGTTTCCCAGCAAGGTCAATCAGATTCAGCCGGGCCATGCGACTGGCCAAACCTCTGGTTTCAGTTACTGACTCTCGGGTAGAAGTAATCTGCCTCGAGCTTCTCCTGCCCATTCTGGTAGAGGAGCGTATAGGACCCCCAACGGGTCTGGGGGTCTCTCGATGAGTCCCCCCTAAAGTTGACCAGACCCCGGCAGCCTCAACCATACTCATCGCGGGTGCTAAGGTCTGGTCTTCATACAGGAAAACAGTTTCCTCGGCGTCTGCCATATGAGCAGAAAACCCTGCTATTTCTCCTGTCACTTCTACGTCGTTTCCCTGGAAGAGAGACATATTGGCACTTTACCTCGGAGAGTCAACCTCGGAATGTGTAAGAGCCCTACTCATCCTTGCTTATCAAGGGTGACTTCTCTCTTCAGGGAGTTGTGACGTAACTTACAGTAAGAATTCATCCTCCCCTTCGAGGGGAGGCTTGATTTTTCCTACTACAGATTGGCCCACTGCCTTCAAGGTCTCGCCCACTAATGGAAGGAGGCCAATTTTATGCAGAATTGAGACAAAGATAACAAATCCCACAGCCAACATTACAGGAACCCCCCACTTGAGGATCGTTGCTATGGTAACCCAGGCTGTCTGAATGAGAGATGTAACTTGAGTGTATATCTCAGAGGCTCCTTCTATGATAGAATTCCCCAAATCCTTGGCAGCGCTACCGGTAGCTGCTGCTAAGATTATCATGGTAGCTGTGAAATCACTATAATTCCACCGGTCCCTTGGAGATCTATCCTGTGAACAATTCCCCTCGCTGAAGTTCCAGCCATGAGTTATAGGCCAGACCCCCTCAAGAGAGAATTGCTTAGTGGTCCATCCTTCGCCAGGAGCCGTGACCGAACCCCCCTCCTGGAGGTAGGAGGAAGGGCCCTGCCAGGGAGATTGGTAATCGAAGGTGGCTCTGGCACACTGTCCAGTGATTGCAGCATACTTATTGTAACTATTGCAATCATATAATTGTTTTTCTCGCCTAGTCCGATCTCGGTCATTGCAAAATCGGGAATTAGCATAGCTCCATCTATTCAGAAGGTACGCTGAAGGCGGGAAAAAGTAGGGGTACCCCTTCACGTAGACCTCCTCATTGATATTCATTGAGTTTCCACATTTTAGGGTCCTTCCTTGCCAATTAACCGTTGCCAAGCGCTTACCCAAAGGGCCGGCAGGTGAAGTGCGGTGGCAGTTAAGCACCACTAATGGGGCTCCTATATTACGAGGGTAGTTGGGATCTAGGTACTCTGTGCCTAGATCTCCATGTACAGCCCTCCACCTCTTTCCATCTAAAGGCGTCGCAGCTATAGGAGCGTCATACCAGTGCATGTTAGCCCAAGCCCCCGGCTGGGGGGGTGGATTACGCGCAACGTAGTACCAATCCAGAATTTTGTCCATACTTTGGCCAAAAGTCTGTGTTATGCCTAGTGGCTGTGTTCCCCAGGTCACCCAGGTCTGGTTATTGACGTGGGTTATTCTCCTAGTGGATACCAGATCCACCATCGCGGATGTGGCTTCGTCCACATGGGTTTGGGGAAACGAATCTACCTGGTAGCACCACATCCAGTTTTCCTTAGTGCAATATTGCTTCCCCGGATACCCATAGGTGGTGTCCGGGTAGTCACCCAACTCCGCACCTGTCGCCCCAAAAGAGGGCTCCAGGCCCCACCTTACTTTGTAACCATCTTTCGTCTTCCTGGTTAAAAGCAAGGGTGGGGGGATATCCAGTTCCCCTGGGGAATCATGGATTGGGTTTAATGACTTATGTAATTTAGGTGGGAGAACCTTTTTGCTTTCGCGGTTAGGGCCGTGATTTTCCAGTAGTTCCTCCAGAGTATTCCCCCTCACCGTAGTTGGGGGCACTATGTCTCTAGCCATCTTGCCTAGAGACACCCGCAACATCCCGGGGAGGGAGGGCTTCTCCTTGGAGATTACTCTTTCGGTAGATAACTGGAGACCCGTGACCATTGCTGCGAATTGTTGATGTAGGAACATGACTAGCTTGTCGTCCTCTGACTTGCGGCTTTTATGCCAACAGTGCTGTATTAGCAGTGTCTCGTCATGGGTTAGCCCCAGACCCGCATAATAGCCCCAATCGTTTAGTGCATTTCCGTCCCTATTCAACGTCATTCTATACCTCCTTAATCGATCTCTAAAATTGAATCGACAGGAGGCCGGTTCTCCTATTGTGCCATTTCCGCCAAGTTGGATCCCCATAGTCCGGGCCTCACGGCACATAGGGACCAAGGTTCCTTCCTCGCGGATCGCCTTTTTGAGAAACGTGGTTTTATCCAGGTCTCTCCATGGCCTATCTGTTTCATTCAGGCCTCCCTCCACGCAGTGCAAGAGAGCATCCATCACTCGGGTCCCAAAGGAGCCGGTGAGTTTGCTTACTTGCTCTGGGTCGAGAACGGGAGCTTCGAATGTGTACAGAGTGTGGCCTCCGGCCAAGGTTTCTCTAAGAATCCATGGCAAGCCAGGTGGGTAGGCTCGGTATCCTCCGGGTCCTGGCTTCTTTTTAGCAAGGACCCAAGGATACCACTTCTTGACCGGAGATAAAGAGAACCCTGAGGCTAGCTTTTCCCGGGCCAATTGTTTTGAACCATGTTTTACCAGAGGTGCAGCCATCAAAGGAATAGCTATTGGCGTATCCCTCTGAGGATTTTCTAGAATATCTAGCATATTTAGAACCTCCATAAGGTTTGCCATTTCCTTTAAGAAAGCTTCTAGCTCTCTTTTCTCACTAATGGGCCATCTCGTCACAGTAGTTACAACATGCACCTCCACTGTTACAGGGTTCAATACTGACACAAATTTGCGACCGTTTTCCAATTTCACTGCCTTAGTCTGATTGACTTGGGTCAGAGAACAATTGGACACTTCCTCCCAAGGTTCCCACTTTGGGTCCCCCTCATAGCGGAAGCGTGTTGTCACAGTCACACAAGCATATGTGGTTCGGGGCCCTTCTACTGTTCTCAGCTTCTGGACCACCTCTCCACGTAGCCTGTTTACACTGATTGAGTCTATTTCGTAGTCTAACAATCCTTTTACTTCCTCCTCCCTTTGCTCCGTTAGCTCGGGCCATGTAAGGTGCGAGTTACAGTGCTCGGGATTCATGACGTGACAGTCGATGTCATTCTCCATAAGAGAACACTGGGGTGGTGGCCCTAGCTTTGTTAAGTCCAAAGGAGGGCCTCCATTCTCAGCGTTTTGGAATGACTTCCACAACTCCCAGTGTGTCTGGGGGTTATTCTGTCTCATGCATGGCAGTGGACTTACTATTGTAAGGACACCCAGTACCCCCCCTTCCCTGTTATTCAGGGTAGGGGGAAACTCATATTCCCATTGCACCCGTGTCTGGGGGTGCGACAGGGCCCTTATGAGTCCTAAAGTCACCACCAGAGCCATAGCCGTGAAAGTGACTTTTACTAATAGTTTGGCTGTCATTCGGGTGATACTGATTTTTCGGGGAATTTCTGGAGGAGTAATACCTGTCCTGGGGCCCAGGAAAGTTTCTCTAAAGATTGTATCATCTCCTCCGTCATTCCCCTCATCAGCGCGGTCAGTCATCCTGGCACTCCCCCTCCCCTTGTCACCGCTGGAGACCTGCGGGGAGAAGGGTCACAGTCAAGACTACCTTAATAGGTTCCCGCATCCTTTCTATCTCCCCCGAAAGTCCTTACGGCCCTGCGCCATAGTCCTTCTTTCTCAGTCCCCTCCACCCATCCATCAGGCTGCACCTGTCTTTCCCCTAAGGGGACCGCAAATGAAACCCGTGGCAGTTTAGGTGTAAGGGTCCTATCGGGCACGGGAATAACTCCGAACCCAAATGAGATCACATTACCTTCAGGGTCCACGTCCACTGACACGGTTGCCCTGACCCACTGGTATCCTTCCTTTTCAGGGTGTTTACCATGGGTTATACAGGAGCCTAATGACAGCCCGGCAGCCTCAGAACCGAAGGGGGCCGGGCCATCGTTTGCGAGGATTTCCCATACCAGACTCTCTCTGGTCAGGTTCTTCCTCATATAGATAGTGTGTTCAGTGTACCAGTCCCAGTGAGATAGACTATAACTATCGTCTTGGTACGGCACACGCTCACACGGTACGCTTAATGCAGTACGAGCCCCCAGCATGCATTTTATTAATGCCTGTATGCTCAGTACCACTGCTTTGCCCACCATCTTTTCAGCAGATTTTCCCTTGGGGTCGGCCCCCAGGACCATCCGCCGTGATGGAGTGTCGGCGATGCATATGGTCTCTCGGCCCTTTTTCCAATGGGTGCGAGAGGAACGGGAAGGCACAGGAATGGGATAACACCAGTTGATAGACTTCTCCAGGTCAGACAGGGTCAGGAGGTGTAAATCCTCCGTACTCCCTTTGAACTGGATCCCAGCCTTATTGGCCAGGGCCTTTCGAACCGGGGTCATCCCACTCTGCAGGTAACCTTTTCCCGTTGTAATACAAACGCCAGAGTTGACCTTTGCGCCCTTATGCAGGGGGCATGGGAACAACTCATCTCCCGTCCAAGCGCACTGGCACTTGTTGGCCCATGATTTACTCATGGGCGGATAACTCGCCAGTACTATTCTGCCACACCAGTTAACGTAACACGTGCCACAGAGTAGGATACGACAGCCCCTAGGGCCTTCTCTAGGGCCTAGGTCAATAGTCGCATCCTCCCTCATACTCAGCTGTGTCACCCACCCTGGCGGAACTGCAGCTGGCTTGCATTTACCCTGCCCCGCCCAACGCTGTGCTGCAACTATCACGTCGCACACTGCGCACAGGCAGGGGGAGTGTCTCCACAGCCACTCTATGGGCTTCTTGTCAAAACCTATTATTGGCAAGAACCCACCCTTCGCCTCCTTAGCCGTCCCCATGCCTCTCCCTAGCCAGATATCCTTACCGTTGGTGCCAGGAGACATAACAAAGAGTGCCCGCTTGTTGGCACACTCCAAAGCAAAAGGTAGGGACCTCTGGGTCTCAACCTTATTCTCTGCTTTAGAATGCTTCGACGCCATAGTACTAAATCACTGAGTTTTGCGAATCTGCTTAGTATTAACTACACCAAATTCCTGTAATACCAACCTGTGTGGACTCAACACCTCTAACACAGTGTCACGTCCTTCACTCTTCAGCTTAGGATTTCGTCCCTCAGGTCTGCGGCACACCCACACTTCTTCACCTACGGAAAAGAGAGGAGGAGAGGGGTCAGTGCCTGGCACGTACCTCTTCAACTCTCTTCCTAGGTTTACAGTGTCGTGTAACCTGAGGAGAGGGAGGGGTTCGTCCTATGTACTCTCCACCCCCTCACGCACGCGAAATCCTTGACCTCCCGCACTGTGCGTTTGGCCACACCATTGGTACTAGCTAGATAGGGTACTGACCAGAGAGCCTGGATTCCCCTATCTTCCAATACCTTGGTTACTGGTTCGGCTTTGAAGTAGGTTGCATTGTTCATCTGGAGGGATTCCATTTCTGGTCCCTCCTTCAGTACGCTGCATAATATGATAGCTACTTGCAAGCCAGTAGGTGCAAACATAGGAAGCACCTTTATTAAACCTGAATAATGATTTCATCATCCGGTTTTGCTAAGGCCAAGAGGTCTTTTGGGGCCGATAAAGGCGCCAAACCAGGCTTAGCCACTATTATCCCTTCAATCCCATGCTTTCCAGCAGTGGGCATTAAAGAGTGACATGCACATATACACATATCCACATACATATATACACACATATATCATACGGGCATATAGCTGGTATATTAGCATGCAATGTGACTTCAGCTCCTGTGTCTACGAGGTGTTCTTCCCCGTCAATATTACAGAGGAGCTTTCAGTCTTTCTCAGTAGCATTAATTTCCAGTGCCGCTGATAGAGGCCTGTATTCTGAATCTATCGAGATAATGGTATTTACTCTCGCTTTTTAAATATATAGGCAAGCATATATAGGCTCACAGGAGCCTTCAGGGCAACGCGTTTGGCGCGGTGCGCTTCTTGCTCCTCCTTTGAGAGTTTGTCCCATACCTCTGGCTTGAGGTAGGGTACCAATGATTTTCGGCCCGTGGTCCGGGGTTCTCCCTGGGACTTCGGGCTCTGGGCTTTCGGGGTGGGGCTCCGAGGCTTCCCCCCCTTGTTCCCGTTTTTTGGCTGAGAGGTGTTTTTCTCTCTGGCCTTTCTTTCCCCCCGGGGTGGCGGTTCGTTTGGGGAACCTGTAGCCCGGGGTTCTGTCACCTTTGAGGTTTTCCTTTGATCCAAGCGCCGATGCATTGCTAGTGCATGGCGTCGACCCCGACCGATAACCTCATTAGTGAGTTGTACTTGCCCTTCACTAGGGAAGGCTTCATTGCAGCCCGGTGGGGGGCCTACAATGGTAGCATTTGGGCATTTTACAATGCACAAATGGAAATGCCTAAATGCATCAGTAATATGTGACAGGGCAGGAAAGGCTTGGAGAGGATCGCTATGATCGTCCCCTTCTTCCTCGTCTGATGAGGAGGAAAAATCCTCATTACTCGCTCCCTCTGTGGGAGTGGGACTTGAGGTTGCCATATCCTTTTAGCTAGGTTGGATTTTGCTAATCTTTCGCATAAGTAATATTATCTCTAACTCTTATCTCGTGGCTTTCGAGCAGTTATGCTGGTCCTTCACAGAGATGTTTTTACCACCTGTGGCTGCTGGTTGCGCTTACCAGCCTCTGTTTCACCCTGTTAGGAGAGATACGCTAGTGGATACAGCCCCCAGTACAAATTAGCTCTATGCTCACAAATTAGAGTAATAATAGCTATACTTCCTGAGTCCTGATATACGGCTTGTAACTCCTAGATAACGATGGACTCATGTCCACCCAGGGACGCCATGTTGAGGGAATCAGACCCTGGGTCAGTAATCACCCAGACTCCCCACCGGAACCCCTTCGAGATGTGCTATAGTCTCTCCGGTTACCGGAATTTTAACCTTACTCCTATTTATCGCTTTATCTAGAATGGATAAACTCTGTCTCTTGAGTTCAACCTAGAGGATCTATTCTTGGTAGATTACAAGTGGTTTCCGACAATGACCAGACTCAGACTTGGACTAAACATTGCTCAGAACTCAGGCACAAATCTAGAATAAGATTTAATAAACACTCAGTGATCGGAGACCAATACTATTGCCTAGGCGTCTTTCACCAGCAGCTACGGGACACAACTGCTGTCGTATCTGCGTGTGCTTCAACATCAACTGTACAGACCTAATTTCACTCTTGGCTCTGTGTTATCACTAAGCGGCTGGTGCCAAGTGATCTCTCGTGAGAGGCGCTCTGTATCCTGCTTGTATAGGAAATAATTGAGAGCCACTCGTTGAGAGATGGACTGGATGCGCCAACCGTCTTACTCAGTAATAAACAACAGATAGATATCTCCACTAGGGAAATATCGTGAGAATGAAACCTAAGGCCGTGGACAGGGCCTGTCCCCACCTGTGTCAGTTAGAGAGGAACTCTCAAACACAGGCTGGCTCCTATTATTAATGTAATAATTTGTGTTACCACTCTTACCACAGAAATACAGGAAAAGGACAGAAACCCAGGATATCTTTCTCAGCTAATGAGGCATTGGGGAGGCAGTCGTCGCACAAAGTGAAGTTCAATAAAAAGTATTTATTAAGAAATGAGTTACAAATATAGAGTAGTAAAGTATTGAAAAGATGAGAGGCCACGAGGTGGCTGTTAGCTGTATATGACAACAGATGTCGTAGATGCAAAAGTCCAGGAAGAGTGTGCCGCCCCACCTAGGCGCTCGGGGGTTAAATACATTAAACCCTTGTGGCAGTATACTGTCAGTACATAGCATCCTCCGCCCCTCCCTCCTGCTCAACTCCCAACCCTTGAAGCACGTACACATGTTCCCATAGTGACGCATAACAGCTGCAGCCGGTGCGTGACCTTGAGCGTCTAGTATTTTATCAGTTTTACCTAGACAGTGCATGAGAAACATTTCTAGCAGAAAACACATTTATAGCTGAGTCATATAGTGCTAGCATTTCTCTGAAGGGCTAACAACTAGCTAAGCATTGTTTTACATGTGGCAATAATCTCTAGTAGTAGGGACCATGCTGGCCTCTTGGATCGGGTTGGTATTGGGCAGGGGGCGCCCCATAGAATCCTGTGTTAGGATGGCGGCGAGGATGGGGTAGGGTCCTTGGTGAGGTCCCCTCGTGCATATGGGTGGGGGTACATCGGTGGACCCCCCCCCTGTTGTAGGGACAGCGTTGTATGGTGGATTCCAATTGCTCCATTGCTCGCTGTCTGCGGGCCACCCAGTGGCTGGCGCCCACGCAGCACGGTTGTGTTTCAGCTTCTCTCTCTTCTTGCCGGCCGACACGGCAGATGCCTTGGGCGGGGGCTTTACAGGAGCTCGGGGTATAGGGGTCACATTGATGGCTTGAGCCTCGCTCTCAACAGAGAGATAAGAAATAAATCAGCCCAGTATTTCTCCACAATAACAACGTTTTTTTTCTTTCCTTATCGTTGGCTTAGAGAATGATGTCTTGGTATTCTAATGGCTTCTCTGCAACGGGGTGTGAAATTGCAAGCTGGCAGTTCAGGCTCACTCATTAAAAGTACGAAAAACCACGGATGACAATTCAGTGTTCATGTGTGGATGCTGTTAATCCAATAAGATCTGTGTCATTTTAAGATTTCTTTGGCTATTCAAAAAATAGCAGATATACAAGCTCATAGCGCGGCACTCGGTGCCGCGCTATGAGCTTGTAGATCTGCTATTTTTGAAAAATCTTGTTTTTTTTGGCAAATCTTTGAATACATATTTTTGCGAACATTTATAAAATATTTTGTTCCAGGGACCTCCAGAAGCAAAGATTTGAGTACCAAATTTTTGCTTTAAAAAGTATATATTAAAAAATGTGCGCAAACTGTCACGATTTAAAAATAAATAGCAGACATCTTAAAATGACACAGATGACACGTTCCCGGTCTCAATGGCTTAAAAGTACCACCACTGGCCATGGCAGAATGTGAAATGCATTTGGACATCAAAATGACATTAATGCCCCTTTTGATGTTGCCTTATCTTTTTCTGCCACCAAGGAGAAATTGTAATGCTTTAGATATGGCTGTCACAGTCCTAAAAATAAATTGAGAAAAATAAATACATTTGCAGTAACTGCAGAGTTACTGTAGCCTATTATTATTTAGCACTTTGAGGTTTGCAAAAAAATTAAGTGCATTATAAATAAAATGTGTATTTACATATTTCAAGTAACACCTATTCCTTGAGGTGCTCTCTGCTCAACACAGGACGTAATGGTGTGTGAAGAGGTAGTATTTACTGTAACCAGATGGGCTTTACGATATCCCCATAGCAGTAACATTAAACCCAGACTCACTGCACTGGCAAAATCCAAATTGCCAATATATTTTCAACGTAACCCGGCCCGTTACATGCTATTAAGTGAGCTGTAGCATAAACATAGCCCCCCTCCCCAATATCACGCTGCTGTGAATGCCCCCCGCTTCACAGCTTGAAATGGAGCATTATTAAGCAGATGATTACACAGTGGAGCATCACAACACCAGGCTGGACCCTCTGCCAGAATGTCTGTGTTGAGATGAGCAGTGGTGGAAAGTAGCTACTGTAGTATGTATATTTACTCAAGTATTGTACTTAAGTACACTTTTGAGTTATTTTTTACTTTACCTGGAATATTTCCGATATTCAATACTTTTACTTCTACTCCACTGCATCTCAGAGGCAAATGTTGTACTTTTACTCCACCACAATTATTTGAAAACTTTAGTTACTAGTTACTTTGCAGATATATAAATTATTATATTATAAAACATACATTGACTACTTTAGCCCTATTTTATACGTAGGCTATTTGAAGATAGCCGATCTACAAGCTCACAATGCGTCGCGATGCTACGCGTTGTGAGCTTGTAGATCTGCTATTTTCAAACATTTTAGTACTTATACTTTTGGTACTTTAAGTATATTTTGATGCCAATACTTTTGTACTTTAAACTCGAGTAACATTTTGAACACAGGCCTTTTACTTGTAACAGAGTATTTTTTTGTGGTAACCATTTACCTAATCAATGTAAACCAATGACACAGACCACCACTCTCATCTGCTCTTGCTCCGGCTTGGAGCACCAGTACCCTGGACCAGTGGTGGAAAAAGTACTCACATTTTCTACTGAAGTAAAAGTATCAATAGTGCAATATAAAAATACTCTGTTACAAGTAAAAGTCCGGAATTCAAAATGCACTTGAGTAAAAGTACAAAAGTATTGGCATCAAAATGTACTTAAAGTAGCACAAGTAAAAGTATAAAATTTACAAAAATCCCTTGAAAATAGCAGATCTACAAGCTCACACAGCGTTGCGAGGTGATGCGTTGTGAGCTTGTAGATCTGCTATTTTCAAATAGCCAAAGTTTTTAGGGCTGAAGTTGTGTGTATGTTTTGTAAGCTAAATCTACAAGTAACTAGTAACTAAAGTGGTCAAATAATAGTAATGGAGTAAAAGTACAATATTTGCCTCTGAGATGTAGTGGAGTAGAAGTAAAAGTATTGGAAATTGGAAATACTCAAGTAAAGTACAAATACATCAAGACAGTACCCTGTATACAGCAGCATCAGTATCCTGGATACAGCAGCTGCACTATGTTGTGCATGAAAAAAGGCAATATCCTATCTTATTAGGGAGCGCCATGGAGAACGGCTGCTTTCGTAATCGCTCCGTAGCGTCGCAAAGTTTTTCCATCTTTTTAGTATTTTTTAGCCTTCTCTTTTTTTCCTACACCGTCGGGTGTCTGAGGAGTTATGACAGACAAGCACTTATGGACATCAGCACAGCGATTACACACAGAATTCCGGACTTTTTTGCGGAAAATCCTCCACTCGGTTGGGTGGGGGGAGGGCTCCCCTTTGTCCCGGCCGGGACACTGGCACGGAAACGGCGAAGAAGACGGCCAGGTCGACGAGGGAAAAGAGCGGGTCTCCTCGTAAGAACAACAAAACGTGGATATAAACCTGCACTGACTTCAATCCTGCTAGCGAACGTTAGATCTCTGTGTGAATCAAGAACAGTGACCACTATGGACGACTTACTGGCGCGCGTTAAATACAACACCGAGACGAGGAGCACGTCTATTGTTGTGCTAACAGAGACGTGGCTAACGGAGTTAGCATCTGATTCTTCCATCACTCCCCCTGGTTTCACCGTGTATAGGAAAGACAGAGACCCTGTACTAAGCGGTAAGCAACGTGGGGGGGGAGTTTGTGCCTTGATCAACAACAACTGGTGCAAAGATGTTAAAATCCTAGATAGTCACTGCTCTCCAGACCTTGAACTTTTAATCATAGCCTGCCGTCCTTTCTACCTACCACGCGACTTCAGCATTGTGATTGTAGCCGTTGTTTACATTCATCCTGGAGCTAATAAGGACACAGCTATGAGGGAATTACACCAGGCGATCAGTGCACAAGAAAATCGCCACCCGGACTGCGCAGTCATCTGCCTAGGCGACTTCAACCGGACAGACTTAAAAAAAGGTCTTTCCCAAATTCCACCAGCATGTCACCTGCAGTACCCGTGGTGACAATATTCTTGACCACTGCTACACGCCCTTCAAGGATGGATACAAAGCTCTCCGCCGCCCACCGCTAGGAAGCTCTGACCACTACGCCATCCAGCTGCTACCTGCCTACAAACAGAGCCTAAAAAGGGAGCCGGTCGTTGAGAAGGAAATCCGAATCTGGTCTGAGGACACAGACGCTATGCTACAATCCTGCTTCTACCAGACTGACTGGGGGATGTTTTAGAACGCCGCTGGGAATAACATCAACGAACTCTCAGACTCAGTCACTAGCTTTATCAGTAAGTGCATAGATGACATAGTCCCAGAAAAGACAGTTCGGATCTATCCCAATCAGAAACCATGGATGGACAGCGGAGTACGTGCACATCTGCATGAACGGGATGCTGGTTTCAAATCTGGCGACGTGGAAACGCGCAACACGACGCGCGCGGCCCTAAACAGCGCCATCAGGAAGGCGAAAAAGGCCTACACAAAAAAGATGCAAGACAAACTCAGCAATGGCGACATCAGGAGCACATGGCAGGCGGTACACACCTTGACAGACTGCAAAACAAGAACCAGAAGCGAGGTGAACCCGCCTGCCTCCCTCCCCAACGAACTGAACACTTTCTACGGCAGGTTTGAGATCAGCCCCAACCGCGGCAGCCAAGCGGGGCCATCAGCAGCACCAGCAGAGGAGAACCCTCTAACCATCTCGGAGAGAGAAGTGCGTACAGCCTTCGCACGGGTCAACATCCACAAGGCAGCCGGACCTGATGGGATTCCAGGCCGGGTCCTTAAGGCATGTGCAGACCAGCTGGCGGGTGTCTTCGCTGACATCTTTAACCTCTCCCTCTCCCAGGCTGTGGTCCCTGCAGGGTTCAAAATGTCAACCATTGTGCCCATTCCCAAAAAGGCCAAAGTGACATGCCTGAACGACTGGAGACCTGTCGCTCTCACCCCGATCGTCAGCAAGTGCTTCGAGAAACTGGTGAGGGAATACATCAGCTCCACGCTACCTGCCTCGCTGGATCCGTGGCAGTATGCATACCGCAAAAACAGATCCACCGACGACGCTATTGCCATGGCTCTCCACACCGTCCTCTCGCACATGGACAACAAGCTGCTGAAGGACAAATATGTACGTATGCTGTTCGTGGACTACAGCTCAGCATTCAACACCATTGTCCCAGCAATACTTGACAAAAAGCTCAGAGACCTAGGGCTACACCCAAGCATGTGCGACTGGATACAGGACTTCTTGTCCAACCGACATCAGGTGGTGAGAATGGGCAGCATCACATCCGACCCCCTGACCCTCAACACCGGAGCACCCCAGGGATGCGTGCTGAGCCCTCTCCTCTACTCCCTGTACACGTATGACTGCATAGCCACACATGTCTCCAACACCATCATAAAGTACGCGGACGACACGACAGTGATAGGCCAAATCGTCAACAACGACGAGTCTGACTATAGAGAGGAGATCAACTCGCTGGCACTCTGGTGCCGGGAGAACAACCTCTCTCTTAACGTCGACAAGACCAAAGAACTGATCGTGGACTTCAGGAGGCCGCGGAGAGACCATGCGCCCATCCTCATCGACGGTGCTGCAGTGGAAAGGGTCAGCGAGTTCAAGTTCCTCGGAGTACACATCGAGGAGGACCTCAAATGGGAGACGCACACCACACACGTGAGGAAAAAGGCTCAGCAGCGACTGTACTGGCTCCGCCGCCTGAAGAAGCTCGGAGTAGGACATCACATCCTCAGGCTGTATTACAACAGTTCTGTTGAAGGCATCCTAACAGGCTGTGTCACGGCCTGGTACGGGAACTGCACTGCCCGAGAAAAGATCAGCCTACAGCGAGTAGTGCGATCGGCAGAGCGGATAATGGGAATCGAGCTCCCAGCGCTCCAGGAACTGTACAAAAAGCGGTGCGTGGTCAAAGCCAAGCGCATCATCAAGGACAAGCACCACCCAAGTCACAGACTGTTCAAACCCCTACAACGACCGCGACCGGGCAAGGGGCTCTACCGCAGTATCAAGAGTTCCACCACCAGGTACTGGTGCAGTTTTAATCCGGCTGCTGTCAGGATGCTGAATGAGGCATAAGCCTTGTTCAGCAGCCTGACAGCAGGCGGTGCAAAACTTTTCTGGCTCTTCCTGAACACACCTGTGGATTATACCAGGGACAATGACTTGGACTTAGCTCCCCCTCGGACACACCTGTGGACTACACCAGGTACAAATGACTTTTTTGTTGCACTCCCTCATGGAGCTACTTGCGGATTATACTAGGGTCAGTCCACCCTAGGTGGACACGCACTGACCTTTTGCACCTTAATCCCATGTATAACGCACTGACTTTTTTTGTCTTTTTTATTGTGCTCTTTTTTCTCTAAGCACCTTAACGTCCATATGTATATCATGCACAGTATAAGTATAACATGCACAGTATACATACATTGCTGCTAAGCTCAGGCACCTTAGTTTTTTATTATCTCAGGTACTTTGTAAATATGTTTACAAAGTAATGATAACTTGTCTGGCCTTCTGTTGCTCTCTTGTTTTGATCTCCTTCCCACTTGCCCCTCACCCCTCTTCTTCTCCCCCCCCCCCCTCTTCTTTCTATGGAAATTAACGTTGCGATGGGAACGATGTACAAAAACGAATTTCACCCACTTCTTTACCTTGTAAACCTGTGATGTGACAATAAAACTGATTCTGATTCTGATTCTGATTCTTAGTATGAAAAACCACTAAAAAGCCAGGTATGGCTCTTAGAATATCTGGCTGAGCTTAAAGGGATATTTCACTTTCAAAAAAACTTTTGGTCATTTTATCATCTACTCAGGCCTTTGTGAACGCCCCAGACAGTTTTTAAGATGCTTGATTCATTATTTAGATATTTGATATTCATTTTATCAGACACGCCCCCTACCTTTACAAACCCATTGTAACTTCAAACTTAATTTTAACCATGCTAGATTCATCAAAAACACCCGTCCTAGGTTCTGGTGACTCATCCTGCCCTCCTAATGCGTGAGGGGGCCGTGTTTTTTCAATTACTTTTTTCATTTATTTTTAATATTGTTTTGGGAAAATGAAAGAAAAAAAATACAATAAAACATTTAAATAAAATAAATGAAAAAAGTAATTGGAAAAACACGGCCCCCTCACGTATTAGGAGGGGCAGGGTGAGTCACCAGAACCAAGGACGGGTGTTTTTGATGAATCTAACATGGTTAAAATGGAGTTTGAAGTTACAATGGGTTTGTATAGGAAGGGGGCGTGTCTGATAAAATGAATATCAAATATCTATATAATAAATCAAGCAACTTAAAAACTGTCTGGGGGGTTCTCAAAGGCCTGAGTAGATGATAAAATGACCAAAAGTTTTTTTGAAAGTGAAATATCCCTTTAACTGAAGCCTCTGATGTCTTTAAACATCCATCATCAAGGACTACGGTAGAGGTCAACTGCAGCAAAACCCATGTGGTCAAGGTTAATAATCAAATAATTCCACCAAAGTGTCAGCACTAAGCTTTACAAATTCATAAGCATAAACTCATATGTACAGAAATCACATTTTAATAAACAACACTTTTTCACATTGAAAACAGACCATTTTGGTCACCGTTTCAGAGTTAAAACTTCATTTAAACAAACAGCTTCAGGGGTTAATTAGGCAAAAAGGGCAAGAAAGGTCAGATGTAATCAAGAACAGCATATGGCATGCAGGGCTCGGGTAAACAGTCAAATATCACGGCGGTAACACTCTCCCAAGTTGCTCAACCCTGCCGAACTGTGTAGCCCAGGGTCTTCAACGTTTTTCAGGCCAAGGACCCCTTAGCTGAGAGACAGATGAAGCAGGGACCCCCCCCCCCCCCACTACATATTGCAGATTAAACTTTTTCATAGATTTCATAGATACTGTAGCTTCTTAGACTTGTTTGACAGCACTGTCATCAGTGTTGGATTGATATTAAAGGTTGGATTGATATTAAAGGGATAGTTCACCCAATTCTATTTCTATCGATTACTGACCCCATGGAGACTTGAATTCATGGATATTTTTTTGGTCGCATTCCTAAGCCAATAATTTGATGATCAGCGGTTCCGGTAGGAGACACAAAGGAGTCTCTTTGTGTCTCCTACCGGAACCGCTGCCAATCATCAAATTATTGGCTTATGTGCGACAAAAACAAAAACATATCCATGAATTCAAGTCTCCATGGGGTCAGTAATCGATAGAAAAAGTCATTTTGGGGGCGAACTATCCCTAACCACTTAAACGGTCAATACTTAGTAAACCTGAGCTTTCACTCTGTACTTAGTCTCCAAACCTCTTTGCCAAAAATGGACAATCTACAAGCTCACAAAACCTCGCACTGTGAGGCCGTGTGAGCTTGTAGATCTGCTGTGTTTTTGGCTAAAGTTCTCCTCAGAATAGAGATTCTGGGGTTCAAGTGGTTATTGTTTAAAATGTAAAATGTAAAAAAAAAAATCCTATCACACAAAGATTTGGTGGCCCCCCTGCAGTAACTCTGAGGACCCCTAGGGGTCTCGGACCCCTGTTGAAAACCCCTGGTGTAGCCTAACTTCCCAAACCCACATAATACGCCGCCTATAAAACTTTGGTTCCAAAGGGTATATAAACAAAAAGGAAAATAAGCAAACACTCCAGACGACTAATGGTACCGTTTAATGCTTCAGAAAATGAAGCTATTGTATTAAGAAAAGAAATTAAGTTAGGAATTCCTGTTTCCCCCAGACATTAATGACTGGCTATGGCTACTGCGCCCCAAATCCGCCCATAAAGTTATATTGGCACCATTTTATGTCCAGTGGTGTGGGGGCGGGCTTGGAAACACAAATATAATAGCCGAGTGTCCCGTTTGATGGATGAATCCACGCCCTGGAGAATGTAGCACACGACTGGTTCCAACCAGTCCAATCGGGTCAGTTTGGGTTGAAATCCTACTTAATTTTTACAGGTAAAATAGGTTTAACCCATTAAGACCGGGAACGCAATCTGTGTCATTTTAAGATTTCTTTGGGCTATTCAAAAATATAGATATACAAGCTCATAGTGCGGCACCGAGGGCCACGCTATGAGCTTGTAGATCTGCAATAAAAATAAAAATAAAAATAAAACATTAAAATGCGTGCAAATCTTTGAATATATATACATACATTTTAACTCGAAACTTTGCTTCTGGGGGTCTGTGGAACAAAATATTTTGAGATGGTGAGATGATTATAGCAACATAAGTAGAAGAAAAAAAAATGTTAGGATTTAGAAGACATTTGTAGAATCACCAGAAGCAAAGATTTTAGTTCAAAATGTTCGCTTTGAAAAATACATTCAATGATTTGCACACATTTTCACGATTTAAAAAAAAATAGCAGATCTACAAGTGCCGCGCTATGGGCTTGTAGATCTGCTATTTTTTAATAGCCAAAGAAATCTAGAAAATGACACACAGATGCGTTCTCGGTCTCAATGGGTCAATAGCATATACGACCAAAAGTTCATTAGCTCCAAAGTCTTTTCTCTCATTCATTCATTCATTCTGCTGGCATCTGATTTGGAGAACAGGAGAAAGGGGGAGGGAAAAAAAACACTCGACCAAAATTGTGCAAAAAAATCTCCATCACATCTCCTTCTCCTGCTAGTGTAACAGAGCGGTTCACAACCTCAGCCTGATGGCCTGAAAGTCTAATATCTCCCCCGAGCTATGGGGAATTCCCTTTGGCTAAGCGGTTAAGATGTTGGCTTTCCACGTGAGAGACCCGGGTTAGAATCCCGGGCGTTACACTAGCATTGTCCCTCAACGATCTCCTCTCGCGCTGTTTGGTTTCTCACATGACAGTGCAAGTCTTGGCTTTGGTTCGCTGATAGTCTTTGACCACGGCGGGCAGGTCTCCCCGGCTGCTGTGGGACATCCTCTTGGTGGCCGCCCGGGAGGACTTGCTCCGCTTGACGTTCTTGCCGTTCTTGTTGACGCAGGCCAGCGTGGCCACGTGGAAGATGTCCCGGACGCTGTTCTCGGACTGCAGGGAGGAGCACTCGATGTAGGGAGCGTTCAGCTGCTTGGCCATGTTGGAGCCCTGCAAATAAAAAGGGGAGGAGACACCGCGATAAGTCACAAAGTTAAAAAAGGAACTACTGGACTGGCTTTTCAGTCCCTACAACCAGCGGCGGAAAAAGTACTCACACTTTTTACTTAAGTAAAAGTATCAATACTGCAATGTGGAAATACTGTGTTACAAGTAAAAGGCCTGTGTTCAAAATTTACTTGAGTAAAAGTACAAAAGTATTGGCATCAAAATATACTTACCAAAAGTAAAAGTAGGCCTACTAACTTGTTTGAAAATAGCCGATCTACAAGCTCACAACGCGCTGTGAGCTTGCAGATCATGTATAAAATAGGGCTAAAGTGGTTAATGTATGTTTCATAATATCATAATTTATACCTGAAAAGTAACTGGTAACTAAAGTTGTCAAATAATTGTAGTGGAGTAAAAGTACAATATTTGCCTCTGAGATGTAGTGGAGTAGTAAAAGTACTGAAAACTGGAAATACTCAAGTAAAGTAAAAATACGTCAAGTACAGTACTTGAGTAAATGTATTTAGTTACTTTACACCACTGTGTATCAGTATAATTGTTTGTAATACGTAGAGTTTCCCAAACAATGGGTCACACAACCATTTTTATGGGTCGCGAGTAAACGTTTTTCCTATTTTCATTCTTAAATAGGGCTTAAAGGGGTATTTCACTTCTTCTTAAACTGCACCTCAGATATATAGATATGAGATATTCAGATACACTCGCTTCCTACAGTATATATAAACCAATTGCATCTTCAAACTCCATTTTAACCATGTTAGATTAATTGAAAACACACATCCCTGTTTCTGGTGACTTATATATTGTCCATGCGTGGGGGAGAGGCCATGTTTTTAAATTACTTTTTAAATTTATTTTAGTTTTAAAATGTCATAAAAAGAATTAAGGATAACACTTTTTTTTTAAATGACAGGTTTTCTAAGGTTTTCCACGTTCACCCACCTGATCATATGACACAGGAGTCTGTCTGCTGTGGGACTTGGTGAAGAGGTCTGTTCGGAGGTCTGACTTGCATCCCACCAGCAGCATCTTGGTGTTGGGGCAGAACTCCTGGATCTCTCCTCTCCACTGTGGCAGAAGGAAAACGATTAGCAAAAGGTCCAATTGTTTGTCAATCTGAACCTGTGTGTATGTAATGTATGCATGTGTAGGCCTACATCCTTTAACCACTTCAACCCTATTCGTCATCGTGCTGCGAAAATAGCTGATCTACAAGCTCACAACGATGCGATGCATTGTTAGCTTGTAGATCGGCTATTTCCAAAACATTTGGGGGGGGGGAGTATTTACAATTTGATCCCCGATGCCCACGACCTTTGCTGCGTGTCACTCCCCGTCTCTCTCTCTCTACTGTGTACTATCAATAAAAATAAGTTTTAATTCTCTTCAGAATAGGGATAATAGGGTTCAAGTGGTTAATGTAAAAAAAAAAATCCAATCACACAAATATTGGCTGCCCCCCTGTAGTAACTCTGAGGACCCCCTAGGGTTCCCGGACCCCCTGTTGAAGACCCCTGCATTAGTGTGTGGCCTAGAGACTGTCGCCTGATGGCAGGCATGTTTGATAGTCTGCTCTGAGACATAAACACTCTGGTTGATTCTGTTCCCTCCAGGGCAGGAGCCCCCCCATCTCTACCCCCCTCCTTTTTCTCTTTGACCAACACTCTTCTCAGTTTGGCACATGACACTACAGAGGCTTTAGTGACATCACACAGGGGTCAAAGGGCAGCCTACATTGTATAGCCCTCGTTTGGGACTCTCCGCTGGGAACACAAAGTCTGGGCCCGGAAAATACCGCATGACCTCACGTGAGAGTCGGAGGATAAGCCCCCCGTCCCCTGTCCCCCCTCCCCTCCGTCCCCCTTTCTCACTGGTGTAAACGTTGGACTTTGAGCAGACTTTTGTTTCTGAAAGGATATATATACAGTCTCTAAACGAGGGTCTGGGGGCATTGGGTCAACATACCATCAACATACCACCAAATAGGGATGGGACGATATGAAAATCACATGTCACGATTATTGTGGCAAAAATAATTGTGATTAACGATATTATCGCAATAAAATATCAAAATATATGCTTAAAACTTAAAATGCCACTTTATTTTTTATTTTGTATCCCACGATGTTGTAACCCATTTTTTCACCCAGTGCCAATTGCCTATGTAATTCTCACTATGTAAAGCTCACAACGCGTTGCGTTGCAACACGTTGTGAGCTTGTAGATTGGCTATTTTTGGCGAATCGATTTATGTACAGTGAAATAAAAGCGTAGCTCATGCACTCTTTACAGGTCTGTTTTATCAAGTATAAAGGGTTTTAAGTGGTACTGAATTTGCAGCTAAACAAAAGCTAATTCATCCATAGTGTATGACGGAGGACAATTTCCCGATAAATTTAAATCTCCACGATACGATTATTGCGAGTGTTTTTTGTCATCACGATAAACGATAATAACGATTATCGTCCCATCATCCCTACCACCAAGCCTCACCACCAGGCAGCATCCTTAACACATTCCATGCCAGAGTTTAATCTCATAATGTACTCACCAGTGCCAGCGTTTTATTGTTGTTTTTTTGTTTTTATCATGTCGCCACAGACCTCGCTAAATAAGTTAAAAGTGCGCATTCATTTGGTTCTAAACACACAGCGGATCCGTGAGAAACGTCCAGCGAAAACAGTTTCCAAATGCGAGTCGCCATCTTGAAGCTACAGCCGATACACGCTAAACAGTGATCAGCGAGGAGAAAAACAACAACCGAGAAAATCGAGTTTTAAACAGGATCCCAGACAGGAAGCGGATACGATCGAAAAAACCGGAACCCGAATAATTCCGTTTCCAACCGGAAACCGGAAACGGAAATGGATCAAAAAAATTCGGAAAGTGCACCTTGGGCGATTACAATGGGAATCGGCGGTTCGCGTAGATCTACGCGACTGGCACGCTGCGGCTTTAAATAGGTTCGCGTAGATCTACGCGATTGGCATTCAATGTGTTAAGGGGGATAGTTCACCCAAAAAAAATTCTATCAATTAGTCATGGAGACTTGAATTCATGGATATGTTTTTGTTTTTGTGGCATTCCTAATTCAATAATTTGATGACCAGCGGACCGGTAGGCAGTGGTTCCGGTAGGAGACACAAAGGAGACTCTTTCTGTCTTCTTGCAAAAAAATATCCATGGGGTGACTAATCGATAGAAAAAACTATCCCTTTAACGACAAGTTCACACCCACCTTCTTCAGCACGCTGTCCAAGGTCTCCGGTCGGCTGATGTCGAAGCAGATGAGGACGGCGTCCGCGTCGGGGTAGGACAGAGGCCGCACGTTGTCGTAGTAGGGTGACCCTGTAAAAAGAACAAAGACGACCTCCATGTCAGACTGTGGCACACAGGAGCAAAACCACAGAATCATTGTCCTGTATAGGCTTATAGGGGTCACTCATACTAGAAGTGACTACAGCTTTGTCTGTGTGTGAATCTCTTTAAGGAATTTGTTCTCAAAGTGGGGGCCCAAGGACCCCCAGGGCAGGGTTCTTCGGGGGGTTTCCATGGGATCCCCACTAAAAGTAGTTAACATAGAATCACAAACATTTTAGCCACTTTATCTATTTATACTTTGGCTATTCAAAAATAGCAGATCTACGAGCTTGTACATCTGCTATATTTTCAGATGGGGGTCCGTGGCCAAATATCATTTTGGGGGTCCTTGACATTTTGGGGGTCCTTGACATGAAAAGGTTTGACAACCACCGCTTTAAGAAATGTTCCTTCCACACGCTACGTCCAACCGGGGAAACTACCCCGTCGGATGATAAGAAGGCTTGTTAGCTCTCATGCATTGAAGGAGGCATGAGCTCGGTTCTGAGCTCTCCCTAGGTTGGCAGAGGGAGTGTAGTGCCCAGGATTACCTAGACAATTGGCACTGGGTGAAAATAATTGAGTTACAAAATCATGGGATAACAATGAAAATAAATAAAAATAAATACATTAAAAATATATATATGTCAGAACGCATAAGAGTCCTATACCAGTAAACATGGAAGACAGATGTGCTGCAGTGATGAGGCCAAATCAAAAGTGCAGTCTCTAATTACACAAAGGGCAGTACATGGAGCAGTGACTTCTCAAAAACTGCGTTACAAGACTTTATTAGACAAGTTCTTGTCTCTTTGAATGTCAGCAATATAACGTGCTACAGTGTAAATCTGCTGTTGTGTCTCTAAATTAATCAAACCTAATCTGGTACATGTAAAAATACATCTACATTTGGATCAAGGCTTTCATGTGCGCAGAAGTACTCAGATATTTTACTTAAGTAAAAGTAGCAATACCACAATACAAAAATACTCTGTTACAAGTAAAAGGCCTGTGTTCAAAATGTTACTTGAGTAAAAGTACACAAGTATTGGCATCAAAATATACTTAAAGTATCGAAACTAAAAGTAGGCTACTAAAGTGTTTGAAAATAGCAGATCTACAAGCTCACAATGTGAGCTTGTAGATTGGCTATTTTCAAATAGCCTAGGTATAAAATAGGACTAAAGTGGTTAATGTATGTTTTATCTGTAAAGTAACTAGTTACTAAAGTTTTCAAATAATTGTAGTCAGTAAAAGTACAATATTTGCCTCTGAGATGTAGTGGAGTAGCAGTAAAAGTACTGAAAATTGAAAATACTCCAGTAAATTACAAATACCTCAAAATTGTACTTAAGTACAGTACTTGAGTAAATGTACTTAGTTACTTTACACCACTGGAAGACGAGCTGTTGAAAGCATTCTTTCTCAGCGCTGCTGTGAAAGAAGTGGGCTTATTGAAGCGAGCCCCTCCCATCATACCATTTCTCATTGGATCAAGCCCCACAGCGCATAACAACGATTCCCCTGCTAATCCGTGTTTAGGGCCCGGCTCCTAATGTGTCAACAAGTCAAGACAGATTTTTTTATTATTTTCTAGAGTGCATTTCCATAGCACCCAACACCCATCAAACCCACGGAATCATTTCCATAGCACCCAACACCACCAGACCCACAGAATCAAGCGTACAAGGAAGGGCGAAGTAGAGTGTTTAGAAACAACATCTCAGTGATTACCAGATATGGGTTCATTATTAGGCTTTATGCGGTTGCTGAATCACAGCACTGTCTCCACACACTCCGCCATGTGAATCAGACTGGGTCTCTGTGTAACAGTTAGTTACTAGAGGACAAACATCCCTTCCCATTCTCGGACAAAGCACCGTTCGTTTCGTTACACAATGACCATGTTATATTCCCAGGCATGCCTGGGATTACAGTGGTGTACATTCCAAAACGGCATCCAAAACACAAAATCTGCTGAGGTATTTTTTCCGAGCAAAGCAAAGCACCCCGGAGGGACGCGGCGCGGCGTATAGCGTTTCACTGTGACGCTACACGGCCGGACACACAAAACAGCCGTGTAACGTAACCCGTCGTGACCTGAATGTTTTTTCATTGATGGCGGCGGCAGCGGTGGTCGGATACCAGTGGTGTAAAGTAACTAGTACATTTACTTAAGTACTGTACTTAAGTGCAATTTTGAGGTACTTTTACTTTACTGGAGTATTTCCAATTGTCTATACTTTTACCTCTACTCCATTACATTTCAGAGGCAAATATTGTACTTTTACTCCACTACAATTATTTGAAAACTTTAGTTACTATTTACTTTGCAGATATACATTATGATATTATCAAACATACATTTACCACTTTAGCCCCATTTTATACCTAGGCTGTTTGAAAATAGCCGATCTACAAGCTCACGACGTGTTGTGAGCTTGTAGATCTGCTATTTTCAAACATTATAGTACTTTTACTTTTGGTACTTTATGTATATTTTGACGCCAATACTTTTGTACTTTTACTCAAGTAACATTTTGAACACAGGCCTTTTATTTGTAACAGAGTATTTTAATATTGTGGTAGGCTATTGCTACTTTTACTTAAGTAAAACATCCGAGTACTTCGTCCACCATAGGATACAGTGGAATGCGAGGGGGGGTGCCTCAGGCTGCTTGAGGGGGCTCCGTTTTAGTTTCCTGACTCTCACCGGATCACGTTGCCTGGATCCAGGTAAAGACACCTGTCTATTGTCCCCAACACTGAAGGAATGCCAGCAGAGGATTACTTCGTTTCCCATACTCAGGTGGTCTCTCTCGGGTTTCCCCGCAGCGAGGCGGGGCAAACCACTGTTGAAGTACTTCAAAAACACATCCAGGAAGCCCCACAGATCACAGTGGAACTGACAAGGTGCTGACTACGTTGGCCTGATGTACACAAAGATGAAGAAGTGAGTGGATCTTAGATTTCATGAGGGGAAAAAAAAAAGAGCCAACATTTTTTGGACACTCGATGCTCCTCCCCGGCTATAACCCTTTAAGACCGGGAAAGCATCTATCATGTTCGATTTTAACCACTTTAACCATTATCTTATACTTTGGCTATTTCAAAAATAGCAGATCTACAAGCTCATAGCGCGGCAATGAGCTTGAAGATCTGCAATTTTTTGAAAAATCATGAAGATTTGTGTAAATATTTCAATATTTTTTTTTTAAAGAGAACATTTTTAACTCAAATCTTTGCTTCTGGGGATTCTACAAATGTCTTCTAAATCCTACAGTGTGTTGCTATAATCAATGGTTCTCAAACTTGTTCATGTCAAGGACCCCCAAAATGATATGTAGCCTATTTGGCCGCGGACCCCCATCTCAAAATATG
Organism: Gymnoscopelus braueri; assembly: GCF_963280865.1. Classification (NCBI taxonomy): domain Eukaryota; kingdom Metazoa; phylum Chordata; class Actinopteri; order Myctophiformes; family Myctophidae; genus Gymnoscopelus; species Gymnoscopelus braueri. Next base: position 47,094,786 of record NC_137618.1, on the reverse strand, counting down.
TTGTTCCAGGGACCCCCAGAAGCAAAGATTTGAGTTAAAAATATTCGCTTTAAAATATATATATATATTCAAAGATTTGCACACATTTTTCAAACATTTTCAAAAATAGCAGATCTCGGTGCCGCGCTATGAGCTTGTAGATCTGCAATTTTTGAATAGCCAAATAAATCTGTAAATGACAGAGATGAGTTCCCGGTCTTAATGGGATAAGATGACTAATCCAGTGCAGACTGAGAGAGCGCCATCATAATGTATTGTGCCGTCTCTTATTTCATGCTACCTTCAGTTTAGGAAAATAGTCATTTATTTCCCAAGCAGAGGTTTGTGTCATTTTTGTTAAGGCGCCGTGCCAAAGGGCTTTTCCTCGGCTGACACAAAAAGAGTATAGAATAACCGAGCTTGCTGAATTGCCCCCATTGAATTCAAAAGAATGCGGAGGCAAACTATGCTGTTTCAACGACATTACTGGAAGTCATAACAACCACTCCGAACCTGATCTATTACGCGTTCAAAGTGACTTTATAACTCCCCCCAAAGCCAAGATGTTTTGATACACAAATCAAGTCCAGATGGAACCATCACTCCGGCCCCCGGCACAAGGGGCTAAAATGCCAGCGACACCATTAGTCTCTCTTTCAAATTTTCAATTTAACTCACTTCAACACAAATTAGACCCCACCACCAGAATGAGTGAGGTCAGTGGTGTAAAGTAACTAAGTACATGTACTTAGACAAGACAAGTACTGTACTTAAGTACAATTCTGAGGTATTTTTACTTTCTTCTCTCTATTTAGAATTTTCAATAATTTTACTTCTACCCCACAAGCTCAAAAAGTGTCGCGATAAGATGCGTTGTGAGCTTTTGGTACTTTAATTACATTTTGATACCAATACTTTTGTACTTTTACTCAAGTAGATGTTTAACTCCGGACTTTTACTTGTAGGCTAACAGAGTATTTCTACATTGCAGTATTGACACTTTTACTTAAGTAAAAGTATGCGAGTACTTTTTCCCACCAATGAGTGAGGTCAGTACCACGGAGGTCCATCTGGATACGACAAGAGTTCCTCAAACATGTGCTGTGATTTGAGCCCCACCCTCTGCAAGGTTTTTTTTTTTTTTGTATCCACAAAATCCACAAGGCCAGATGTAAACAATGATGAAATATTTTCACGTCTGGCGAGTCAGGTTTCGTATGTTAAACAAACAGAGCGGGGGGCCCATATTTTCACAAGCCCTGGCCATAGCAGCGTCTTCCAAATGTCTCTCTGCCTCACTCTGCATGAGGGATACGCATGTTTTAGTGTGGTATGAGGGCTATTCCATGGTGGGAATGTTTGTGAGTTGGAACTCTGATGAAAAGTTAGACTCTGAACCCAGTGTTTTTTTTGTAGGGGAATAATGAGAAGACTCCTGGATTTGCCAACTAGCCAAAGTATAGCAACAGTGGTGTAAAGTAACTAAGTACATTTACTCAAGTACTGTACTTAAGTACAATTTTTAGGTACTTTTACTTTACTGGAATATTTCCAATTGTCTATATTTTTACTTTTACTCCACTTTTACTTTGCAGATATAAATTATTATATTATAAAACATACATTAACCACTTTAGCCCCATTTTATACAAAGGCTATTTAAAAATAGCCGATCTACAAGCTCAGCGTTGTGAGCTTGTAGATCTGCTATTTTCAAACGTTTTAGTACTTTTACTTTTGGTATTTTAAGTACATTTTGAGACCAATACTTTTGTACTTTTACTCAAGTACATTTTTAATTCCGGACTTTTACTTTTACTTACATTTGAGTACTTTTTCCACCACTGTATAGCAATGAGTATTTGCTTAAAGCAGGACTGATTGATTCATTCATTTACACTCAAATCAAATAACACGTCACAACGCTTTGTGAGCTTGTAGAAGTACTATTTTAACTATTCTTTAAAATTGGGATTAAGTTGTTCACTTATGGAAAATAACAAACACTCCAGATTTTGCAGTGCACTTATAGGCTGAAAAACACAATTATCAATTTAACGGCCATGAATACTGTAAGTATATTCAAACCCTCAGGTCCATCATTTTTTTGAAGCCTAAGGAAAAATGTCCGTACGTACGTACGTCCTGACCTTTCTCAGGGGTGTGGGTTACCACCACCCCTAACCACTGACATTTTCCATTGTTGGAACCATAAGGCATGATGCTAAGAGCTTGGTTCCACACAGTGACCTTTCCACGAAGTGGGTTGCTACACTGCTATTCTCAGGTGCCATTCATCATGTTTGTGTGTGCTCCAGAAAGGTCTTCCACAACATAGGTTCTCAAACTTTGTCATGTCAAGGACCCCCAAAAATATGCTTTTGGCCAGCGGACCCACATCTGAAAATATTTTGTTCCAGGGAAGGGAATCCCCATGCAAGATTTGTGTTGTTAAAAGTGTTTCAGAGATATTTAAAAAATGTTCACATTTATTATCCCATTTAGACCTGAGGCCAATTCTAAAAACGCCTTCTAAATTCTTTTCTGTTTCTGAAAAACTTCTAATATTTATTTTAAAAAATGACAAAAAATTTATGTTGCTATATACTGTACATAGCAACCCGTCCTGAAAGGTAAAGTTACAAATAGGAGTTCCCGCCCAAAATGGGTTAAAGATTTTTGTTATAGCTGATCTACGAGCTCACAACGCGACGCATTGCGATGCGTTGTGAGCTTGTAGATCCGCTATTTTCAAATGGCCAATGTACAGTAGTGTATATAGGGTTAAAGTGGTTTAAGAACAGCTGTGGGTGGTTTGGGGGGGGCAATCTGGGGACCCCCACCAACCTCCTAATATGACCACCAGAAGGTGAACGTATTTCCCCCGTGTTTGTAAAAGAAGACATCGCTCGCCCGTAGCAATTCATCTTCGGCCCATCTAATGGTGTCAGCGAAAAAAGCAGATAGGAGGAGGTAATAAAAATGTGGTTAGAAATGGGATTGAATAAAATGGCTGGATGGACGCCGTGAAATGCATCGACGGACGGGAGGAATTCGGAGCACTCGACTCCGAGGATCCTCATTAGACTGGAGCAGAGAGAACAATAGCTGACACCCATGTGTCCGAGAGAGAGAGAGAGACTCTCTCCTCTGTCTCTGTGTCTGAGACTCAAGGTTATCCAAACAACTCTGCCTCCTCCTTATCACCTCAACGTGTTATAATGAGAGAGAGAGAGAGAGGGGGGAGAGGGAGAGAGAGAGAGGGGGGGGAGAGAGAGGGGGGGATAGAGAGAGAGACAGAGAGAGGGGGGGACAGAGGGAGAGGGGGGGGTGAAAGACAGAGAGAGGGAGGGAGAGGGGGGAGAGAGAGAAAGAGGGAGAGACAGACAGGGAGAGAGAGAGAGAAAGAGAGGGAGAGACAGAGAGGTGGTGTAGAGAGACAGACAGACAGAGAGACAGAGAGAGACAGAGAGAGAGGGGGGGAATGGAGAGAGAGAGGGGGAGAGAGAGAGGGGGAGAGGGAGACAGAGAGAGAGAGGGGGTAATAGAGAGAGAGACAGAGAGAGAAACCGAGAGAGAGAGAGAGAGAGAGAGAGAGAGAGAGAAGGGGGAATCGAGAGAGCGAGAGAGACAGACAGACGGAGAGAGACAGAGAGAGAGAGAGAGGGGGGAGGGCAAGTGAGAGAGAGACCACTGGAATGTCTCAGATGTGGGCTGGTGTGTGTCCGTGCGTGCGTGTGTGTGTGTGCGCACGTGCGCGCGTGTGTGTGTGCGCACGTGCGTGCGTGTGTGTGTGTGTGTGTGCGCACATGTGTGTGTGCACATGTGTGTGTGTGTGTGTGTGTGCGCACATGCGTGCGTGCGTGTGTGCGTGGATGTCAGCTCTTCCTGCTGTCTGATGTAATCAGCGCGCCATGCCCTGGTCAGACCCCCAGGGAGGGCACAATCAGCCGGGGGTCACAGGGGGGCATCCTAAAGATCTCCCTCCAGAGTCCCTCCCTCCTCCTCAAACTTTTCCTCTCAGCCCTCCTCACCCACCCACCCACCGCTGGCAATATAACAGTGGTGGGGCTGGGGAGCAGGGGGAGGGGGGGGGCTACATTCCCCCCCCCCGGCTGGGCTACAGGAGGTAATTACCTCCAGACCTGCAGGGCTGGTATATGGAGGAGATCCCCAGGAGAGACGTGTTGAGTTGAGTGTGTGAGGCGGGGATCCGAGGGGCGGGGGGGGCTTTGTAAAACAAGTAACGTGAGACCTGAGCTCCCAGAGTGAACATTAAGTATTCCTTGAATTCCACAAGATATTATTATGGGCTAATTCTAGGACCACTCCCTTGGTTCGGGTTATACAGAGCTATGGGGATTTGTGTTACTTTTTTCACACTTTTTAGACATGGAGTGCAACAACGTTTTATAGAATTTCATTTTTTTGCCACACCTAGCTTCTACTTCCATAGAATTGTATAGCCTTGGATCAAGACTATCGTAGATGATATGTGTTTTATCGAGTCTGACTTTTGCTAGTCGTATCATGACCAGTGGTGTAAAGTAGCCAAGTAGGTTTACTCAAGTACTGTACTTTACTTCTACTCCACTACATCTCAGAGGCAAATATTGTACTCTTTACTCCACTGCAATTATTTGAAAACTTTAGTTACTTTGCAGATATAAATCATTACATTATAAAACATACATTAACCACTGTATCCCCATTTTATACCTAAGCTATTTGAAAATAGCCGATCTACAAGCTCACAACGCGTTGCGAGCTTGTAGATCTGCTATTTTCAAACATTTTAGTACTTTAAATGTTGGTACTTCAAGTACATGTTGATACCAATACTTTTGTACTTTTATTTTAAAAAATCTAATTTTGAATTCCGGACTTTTACTTGTAATAGTACTTCTACATTGCAGTATTGATACTTTTACTTGAGTAAAAACATCCATGATTTGTCTTGATCCAAGAAGGATAATAGAATTGTATAATATCAGCCACACAATCTGCTTCTTTTCATTTCACCTATAATGTGATGATGGCAGCTCTGTGTGCATATGGATGGATTATGGATACAGGCACTCAGAGCCAAACATTCCACAGAGCGAGCGTCAGTCTCAAAGTCGACCAAAGACTTCCAGTAAAAAGATTCAAACGGTTTCTCAGCCAGTACAGCCCACCCAGCCCATAGAAACCATGCAGGGCGTGTAATAAACAACACAGGGTTTAGAATGCTACAGGTTACATACAGTGCAGTGTTATAGATCTGTCACAAATAAATTCCACTATTCATTGAAATTATAACGTTATTAAATGATGCAAGTTATTTGTCCCATAATATTAAGCCCCCCCTGTGCACCTTTTGTTTACGAATCCTAATAAAAAGCCAAACACAAATGTGATTTTCATTCATAATGTTCCAATATTGCTCAACGACACCAAACGTAATTATTTGAGCTAATCGTCCAGGGCTGTCACCCGATAGCCCTAGTACAGTGATGCCTGTGTCATTTTATGTCAATGCAATCTGATCATGTCTCCTTTGTCATTGTATGTCGTTTGTCCATGCAAACTGATCATGTCTCCTTTATGTCATGTGTCATGTCCATGCAAACTGTTCATGTCTTCTTACCTGAAGTGTCCCAGAGTCGCAGCTCAACTCTCTGCATGTCAATCTCAAAACTCGCAGTGTAGTTTTCAAACACCGTGGGAACATATCCCTGTAATATTTAGGAACAACACATCAAGGAGGGAAAGTTAGCCTTATATACTTACTGACTGTAAAATAAAGTATTCAATATCAATCAATCAATCAAACAAACAAACAGTGGTTCTTCTCAAACCGTTTTGTCAAGGACCCCACTTAACTCTGACAATCTATCTACAAAATGTAACCAAATGGACCCTACATTTGTAGCTACATTGTCTAGTGGCTTATTACTAATTGTTATTATTATTAATGACTTACCTCTGGAAAGCAATCCTTGGCGAACACGTTCAACAGACACGTCTTCCCACACTGAGTGTCTCCCACCACCACGATCTTACACTGGATCCCTGGGTTAGAATCCATCCTGATGATCCAGTCCAGAGTAAAGTATTAATATATATTATTATTATTATTCCTCTGGTTCCAGAGTAGAGCAATATCTATTATTATTATTTCCCAAGAAGGCTTATAATTTCATTCGCTTGTAGATCTAAATAAATCCCAAGTAGGCTGCATCAGATCGATTAGATTCCCACCACAGTCAGTCCTTGGTAGATCCTACTATAGTACCTGAAATAGATTCCAATTGTATAAGCTTTAGTCGTGAGAAATCGATCGCATCTCGATCACCGCGCGTTCCTCCACAAATACTTTTCGCGTGTCTCTTATCAATCTAACGTCAAAGTCTGCTGGAACTGTTCTAGTACTTAAAACCTGTGCCGTTCTCCTTCACACTATAACGATCGGGTACAGATCAAGATGCCTGGCATCACACTTTTCGTGCGTCTCTGCTGTCCTGTCTGTGCAGATTGTAGAATGAAGCATCGGTCCTCCTCTCTCTCTCCAGACCGACCAGACGCATTAAGTTTGAGAGGAGTTCAGTACAAGGGACTCTCCTATTTCAAGAGGGCGTTGCAAAGGCTCAGCCTCGTCCTTATAGACGTGGATCACACGACGGTCGTTGTCTGTCATGACCGTCATGGATGAACTTCAACATAGTGTTTGCAATTTCTCTATTTACGGCACGTACATCTACATAAACGTTCATATTTCAAATATAAAGTGCTGAACCCATGGCCACGGGCCCACGGACCTTAAAATTATGTTCGGTACCTCAGAAGTACTCGTATCTTACGTAGTGTTCAATAATAAGCATTTTAATACAATTGGTGGCCATTTCCCCATAGAGTTATAATGTATATGAGTGCAGTATACATCCCAACCGATAGGTCGCGTAGTTAAATGCGTAGCGAAAATACGAAGAGAATGGCCACCAATTGGATTAAAAGGCTTTGTATTGCAGAATACGGATTATACGGGTATTTTTGAGGGCCCGTACATAATTATAACATCTGTGGCCATCATCTAAGCACTTTATATTTGAAATGTAAACGTTTATGTAGATAGACGGGGAAAATATGGGAAAAGTGCAAACACTATGTTGAAGATCATCCATGACTGTCATGATATGACAGTCATGTATCAGGGCTATCTCGTCCTAAGATGATGACTGACGACCTCAACGTTTTTCAGGCCCAGGACCCTTTTTTAGAGAAGTGGTGGTTCTCAAACTTTTTCAGGAATGTCAAGGAACCCCAAATTCATTTGGCCGCGGACCCCCATCTGAAAATGTTCTGTGCCAGGGAAGATTTGTGGGGGAAAAAAAGAGAAAAAAAAGTCAAACTATAGCAGATCTACAAGCTTGCACGAAGTGACACACTGTGAGCTTGTAGATCTGCTATTTTTGAATAGCCAACACATACATTTGATAAAGTGGTTAAAATGATATGTGATGCTACATTAACTATACTTTTGCTGGGTGGGACCCCCTGGAATCAAGGACCCCTGGCTGGCGGTCCCCGGACCCCACTTCGAGAACCAATGCTTTAGCTGAGACAAACGCAAAACACAAACATTTTGGCACCCTCCCTGTAGTAACTCTGAGGACCCCCTAGGGGTCCCGGACGCCCCTGTTGAAGACCCATGTGTTACAGGAATGTATCATTACCTTATGATTTTAAACATGTTAAATGATTTGGATTAGTGCCTCATATAACTTTTTTTTCCTCTTTTATTTCCGGTTTGTTTGTTTGTTTTTTTGTCTGATGTCATGACGATGCGGTTTGTTTGGGTCTGATGATGTCATGCCGTCACAGTCAGCATGCCACAAGCCATATTTGGGTGTAGCTGCAGTGGAAACTCTATGTATGGTTATATCTGAGTCATATAGTGACGGGCAGTGGCCGCAGGACGGCCGGCCGGCCCAGGTATTAGTCCATTTTTAACACATAGGATAGATAAGAATGACTATTCAGGTTTCTCTCTTCCCGGACAGTTGTAGAATTCTGCACTGAATCTAATCTAACAACTAAGCAGTGGTGGGATAAGTACTCAAACGTTTTACTTAAGTAAAAGTATCAATACTGCAATGTAAAAGTACTCCGTTGCAAGTAAAAGTCCGGAATTCAAAATTGACTTGGGTAAAAGTACAAAAGTATCAAAATGTACTTAAAGTAAGAAAAGTAAAAGTACTAAAATGTTTGAAAATAGCAGATGTACAGCTTGTACATCTGCTATTTTCAAATAGCCTAGGTATAAAATACGGCTAAAGTGGTAAATGTATGTTTTATAATGTAATATATTTATGTCTGCAAAGTTACTAGTAACTAAAGTTTTCTTATAATTGTAGTAGAGTAAAAGTACAATATTTGCCTCTGAGATGTAGTGGAGTAGAAGTAAAAGTAGGCTATAGACAATTGGAACTAGTCCGGTAAAGTAAAAGTATCTCAAAATTGTACCTAAGTACAGTACTTACTAAGTAAATGCATATCACTTTGGGTGGTTTTAGAATATAAGTGTATAGCTACACTAATAGAAGAATGAGGCAGCAGGCCAGAGTTTTTGGGTGCAGTGTTGTTTTCATTTTCGCAGCATGACCTCAATTATTTGCTAAAAAGCACTTGGTCAAATCGAACACAAAGTGCAAGCCTTCACAGTGATGAATGTGCTTTTTGCAGGGCATCACCGCCATGCAGCCCTGCAGTTTATTTCCCTTTTTGAAACGCATTATGTCGTCGCTGTCGGGGGAAAGAAACCTCTCATCTGCACACAAAAAGCAAACAAAAAAATAACTCTTTTGAATTTGAATCCCGAAAAGCAGTGGTGGAAAAAGTACTCAAATGTTTTACTTGAGTAAAAAGTATCAACACTGCAATATACTCTACAGGTAAAAGTCCGGAATTCCACATTTTGCTTGAGTAAAAGTACAAAAGTATTGGTATCAAAATTTACTTAAAGTACCAAAAGTAGAAAGTAGTCATTATGCAGAATGTCCCATTTCAAGTTTTCAAATGTATACAAATCTTTTGAAAATAGCAGATCTGCAAGCTCACGTAGTAACTAAAAAGTACAATATTTGGATCCGAGTTGTAGTGGAGTAGAAGTAAAAGTATTGGAAATGGGAAATACTCAAGTAAAGTACAATACTGCAAAATTGTACTTAAGTACAGTACTCAAGTAAAATGTACTTAGTTACTTTCCACCTCTGCTGAAAAGGAACAGTTTTGGACATATGCGGTTTCCACCCCACAGAGACGATGTTATGTGTATAACCTTGAGGGATGTAAAACAGTGTGAGCTCGGTGTGCCATGCTGAGACCAAAGAGAAAAGAGCAGGACTATAAAAGCTAGACCTGCTATATGTGGGAGTGAACTCAACGGGGACCTCAGCGGAGAAGGGCTGTACCATCATTAGAGCTAATGTGTGTGTGTGAAAATAGCATGTATCCACACACACTCACAACAAGGCATCGTATTGCAACACGTTGTGAGCTTGTAGATCTGCTGTTTTAGGCGCATGACTGTGAAAAAGTCTAAATCAAGTTTAATCTAATAGTAATAATAATACATGGAATGTATTTAGTACTGAAAGACGCTTTACATGTGTGTGTGGGGGCTAGGGGGAGAGCACAAAAAAAGAGAACAACTTTATTAGGAAACAAGGAATGACAGTCATTATTAAAGGAGCTCCCGTCTCATACGGAGCTACTGAGGAGATGAGCCCGTAGTTAGACCTGGCTGACGCGCCGATACTTTGCTTGATCTGATATCAACCCGCTCGCTGTGTCTCAGTGTTCCAATGATACGATGCAGGCATTTCTTCATGTAGAAATATGTATTTATTTACTTCACCGTGCACAATAGTATCGTTTGGGTTCCATAGAGAGATGACTAAACTTTTCATACAAACATTTTGCGGTGTGCTGATTCAAACAGCGGTAACCTGCGGTCAAAAACCATTGCCCTTCAATGGCAATGAACTTGACGCTTATATAGTCAACAGCGCCACCCATGGCCACACCAATTCATTACATATGTTTCCCCCATTTGGATCTTACACACCGGCCCCTAATTCAGAATCAGAATCAGAATCAGTTTTATTGTCACATCACAGGTTTACAAGGTAAAAAAGTGGGTGAAATTCTTTTTGGTACATCGTTCCCATCGCAACGTTAGTTTCCATAGAAAGAAGAGGGGGGGGGGAGAAGAAGAGGGTGGGGGGTAAGTGGGAAGGAGATCAAAACAAGAGAGCAACAGAGGGCCAGACAAGTTATCTACATATTTACAAATTACCTGAGATAATAAAAACTAAAAAAAAAAAAAACTAAACTAAGGTGCCTGAGCATAGCAGCAATTGTTAAGGCAGGCAGACATAACAATTCAAAACAAATAAACAACAACAAAAAAAGAGCCAAAACATGTTGAGGATTCAATTGCATCTACATTTCATGTACCAAACAGTTTTGTTACTGAGCTTTCAATGGTGCTAGTTTTAGTCTGAAATTTCAAGGAACATGCCAGACTTTGTATGTCTGGAAAGACCTCCAGAACCCTGCCAAGTGGCCAGGATCTACGGGGAGCTGAAGAGTCCATATCTCCAGCTGCCAAACTCCTTTCCCTTTCGTTCTTCTCAGCCGGCTCTGCTTCAACAACGTGACCTTCAACCTGAGGAACAAAGCCACTGCTGTCTTCAGCCTCTTCCAGTCTAAGCAGTAGGCAACAAGTTGGTAAGCAGGACTAGACACGTCACACAAACTGATGGCATTTACTGTTGCCTCCTTTCTGACCTCCTGGTCATTCAAGTCCACTGAGACGTTTGCCACAGTTTTGAGCCAATCCTCCTCTGGCTTCCAAAGAAAGGCCGGACGGCCAAGCCACCTGCTGCAATTCAGGAAGTCCAACTCCTCCAACCACCTTTTCCATTGGTGTAGGATGTCCTGTGGCAATTCATTATCCCACCCACATCCTCTTCTACAGAGTTCCTGCTGCATGTTCTTCCTTACGAGCTTGTTCATGTATGCTTCACACTCATGGTGCAAGCTTTTGTTATTGAGGAACCTTTTCCTCAAACCCTGGATCCTTTGCCTAGCCACATTGTTGGGCAGACAGACCTCCTTCTTCTTAAAGGGCAATTTCAAACAGAACCTCCCCTCCTGAAGTACTGCTGAACTCTTCACACTTTCTTCAACCCTTAGGTCTTCTCTGGACATTTCATTTTCCTTCACAGCTACTTTGTTGAAGTTGTGATTGTACTGATTGGTCAGCCTTTCTTCCAGTCTGCACACAGAGATCCTGTTCACCATAGCAGAGGGAAGATCTGCGTCCACCATCCCACTGTTTCCATTCAGTGGACCATTAACTACCCATCCCAACACCGTCCTAATAGCATACAGGCCATTCCCGTGACTGTTGATGACCTCCCAAGGTTCCAATATCTTGGGAGCGTTGGTTCCAATCAACAGGTCGACATTTGCTTTTAGGCGTGGGATGTGTACGTTGGACAAGTAAGGCCATTCAGCCAGTTCTTCAGGTGTCACCACGTTTTCAGCAGTGACTGGCATTTTCTTCTGGGTGAGAACTTCTGGAAGAACATGGCAAAAGTCATTGCTGTCCAAACCAGCTACCTCCAAACCAGTTAAGGAGTAGGCTGGAACAACGGTCTCTTGCCCCATGGTGCTCAACAAGAAGTTGGTTCTTCTGCCTGTGATATTCAGCTTGTGCATTAGATGTTCTGAGCAGAATGTGGCTGAGCTACCATAGGGTCTAAGAAGGCATACGTTCGTATGATGTTTCCTTTTGCAGTTTTCACACTCACAGGTAGAATGGACAACACACACCGGTCCTTACCGGCCCCTGTATGTCCACATGTTTGCTGTGCAGTCGGTTGGTCATTAGATGGTTCCTCGAACTGTTCTGGGGCTGGGGGTTGCCTTTTGATGTGAAGCACGGTGTGGTGTCTGACCACAAACCTTGCATGTGACGCGCCTTTCGCAATCACGGCTCATGTGACCAACCTAAGCATGCAAAGCAAGCTCCCCTTTCCCTCAAAAAGTGTATTTTCTCCTTATGCGTCTTCTCCTTAAACTGTTTACAGTCCTCCAATGAGTGACTGCTAGCACAGCAAAGGCATTCAGCTTCCTCAACATTCACTGAACCTGATGTTGGTGATGTCAGCTCCTTGGCTCTCTCAGGTAAGTCCATGGAGGCTACTGTGGTGGCGACAATATTTCCTTCACTCTTTTCCCTGGTGGTGCACTACACCTTGTGAGAGTCTTTGTGCCAACCACACCAGATGTTAGATCCTGTAAGTCACCAAACAGAGGGTCAGAAAGGATACTGACACTTCGCTCCACAAATGTAACCAGATCCCAAAAGTGAGGGTGTTTTCCATAATGCACTTTGCAGCTTTGGTCCTCCATTGCTCCCTCATCTTGTATGGCATTTTTGTCATTATGGCTCTCATGTTGACAGGCATGTCCAATTCCTGCATGTACTGAAGCTCCTCCATTACATTGCAGCAGCCGCGCAAGAATAATGAGTAGGCTTGGAGTGCCTTGACATCCTCCGATTTTATTGTTTGCCATGCCAAGGCCTTTTGCATGTAAGCAGTTGCTATTTAGTACTGGTTTCCAAAGTGTTCCAGTAGGAGACCCTTTGCCACTGCATAGCCACGCTCAGGATCCATATGCTGGCAGCTACGCACCAGTTCTTGTGGCTGTCCTTTTGTGAATTGCTCCAAATAATACAAAGCATCAGCTTCTGTTGCTTTTTCCTCCACTCCCTGCTCAAACGCTTTAATAAATGCCCTGTATTGGAGAGGGTCACCTTCAAATGTTGGAATGACTCTTGGTGGCAGAGAGCTGGAATGCTGTTGCTGCACCATAGCAGCGGTTATTTCATTGCCTCTCCATGATGGTAAGTAGGTTTGCAGTTTGATTTGGATTGAGTTGAACATGATTTATTTGATGATGTGTTGATTGCCTTTCCTTGTTTAAATGAACAGTTGCTGATTGACCTTGCAAATGCAGTTGTGTTCCCATTTTCCAATGGCCACGTTCCTTTGGTCTCACATCCACTTGTTTGTTTTGTGGTATTGACAGTTGTGTTAGTTTATTTTGTTGAATTGATTTTCCAGGATGGTATTCTTTTGCCATAGGATTTAATACATTGACATTTTCCTTTTTCCTTGTTTCCCTTTCCAAATAGGAATTCATTGCATTTGAAGGTGCATGAGAGGAACCTTTGATTTCAGAGGAGTTTAACACAGCCAACCTTGTATTGGTTGCAGCCAATTCAGCATCCACTTCAAGTTGCTCTCTTTTTCTCCTCAGTTTTTGTTCCTGCTCCTTCAACTGTTGCTCCTGGTCCTCCAAAGCATGTTAACACCACCTTCAGTTGTTGTACCATCAATTTCATTGCCTTCATTTGTACCATCAATTTCATTTGCACCATTAATTTCATTTGCATTTTCAATTTCATCATTACCTTCATTGTTTGAAACCCACAGTTTTGCATTTGAAATACACATTGTTTGACAACATTTTTGCTTTATACCAGATTTCTTGTTTTTCCTTTTCCTCCAGTGGCATAAAACCCAACAGATTGCCATGCATGTATTTTGCTTCATTACACACCTGAACCAGTTCTATAAGAGCATTTTGTACCTTTGTTTTTTCATTATTTACCATGAAACCTTGAATTGCATTTCTTATGTTGGCTGCTATGTTAAGCTTAGCCATGCCCGTTTGCAACTTTTCACATTTTTCAGCAAGCGCTTTTGTAGTCAGTTTAACCACTTGCTTTTCAACCCCTACCGTGACGTCACCGCTAGCAGCGGAGCTCACACCCGTTTCCATGGCAACGTCTGACGCCGCTCTGCGGGTCGCCATAATAAATAGTCAGTGAAATCAAACGACAGTTCGCAGCTCGCGCAACAAAGTCAGTGCAAAGAAAGTCAACACGATATCAATAAAAGTCAATTGTCATTCCACTTCAGCAACCATGGATTTATGCTCGCTCGGCCCCAAGTTATGTGCGCGCACAAATTAATCTAAATGGCCATTCTATGTAGCGCTACAACATACCTCCGTGCGGTGGGCGCCGTGCAGTGATAGCTGTCCAATACTGCCCCACAGCCAGGCCTCGGATTAGCACCGTAGCGTAGCTCCTCGTTACCACCATGGACGGCTGCAGGCGATCCCCCGACGCTGCAGCAGAACACAGTGGACAGGTGAGGTGAATCCTCTTCAACTCCACGGCAACAGCAGCTCCCCTCGTCCGTCCTCTCGCGTCGCCTCTGCACGTCCCAAACGTAGCGAAGCTCCCGCAGCTTCCAGACGAAGGTCCAACTGGAACCAGGTTTTTGACTAATATTAAAGGAGCTCCCGTCTCATACGGAGCTACTGAGGAGATGAGCCCGTAGTTAGACTTGGCTGACGCGCCGATACTTTGCTTAATCTGATATCAACCCGCTCGCTGTGTCTCAGTGTTCCAATGATACGATGCAGGCATTTCTTCATATAGAAATATGTATTTATTTACTTCACCGTGCACAATAGTATCGTTTGGGTTCCATAGACAGATGACTAAACTTTTCATACAAATATTTCGCGGTGTGCTGATTCAAACAGCGGTAACCTGCGGTCAAAAACCATTGCCCTTCCGGGTCAAAACCTCCTGCCCATGGCAGTGAACTTGACGCTTATATAGCCCATGGCCACACCAATTCATTACACATGTTTCACCCATTTGGCTCTTACAGTCATATTATACCAGCTTGCGGCAAACTTTTTCTTGCCCCGATCGAATAATTATTTTTGTATCTGCAGCACAAAATGTAATGTAAAGAAATGATCAATGTCCTGGAACACAAACATACTCCACATACAGTACTGCTTAATTCCAAACTCTGCTGGAATTGATAGTTATGTTGCGACAACTTGCGAGCAGTCACCAGGGCAGGCAGGCGTGTCTAGTAGGGTTATGATGCCATAGCATGGGAGGACGGCCAACGTTCTGAGTATGGGAAATCTCCCCACTGGCCCACTGTTCGTATAGACCAGCCGCTCTTCGAGCAAGCTGGTAAAAACTCAGATGAGCAAGTAAGATAGGAATTGAAAGCCATAAAACAAAAAATAAGAGTTGAAATCAAAGTTAACTTGGAAAGGCTATTCTGAACCGGTGGGTTTCCTGGGTTCATCCCTCATTCCAGAGGGAGGGGCAGCCACAGAGAAAGCCCTGTCACCCCATGGTTGGGAGCCTGGTCTTGGGGACCCCCAGGAGCCTGGTCATGGGGACCTCCAGGAGCCTGGTCTTGGGGACCTCCAGGAGGTCCAGCTTCACTGGACCAGAGGGAACGGGACGGGACATGCGGCTGGAGGAGGTCAGAGAGATAGGGGGGAGCCAGGTTGTGCAGTGTTGATTTTGTCGGCTAAAACGATGACGAAAAATGTTCGTCAACTACCTTTGTCACTGACGAAAACTAAATAAAAACTAAGCTACGCTGACTAAAATATAAAATATATTGACAATTTCGTCAACAAAATAAAAACTTGACTAAAATGTTAGTGAGGGACTAGTGGAGAAGAGATCCAGTAGAACCAAAAGACAATTCATTTTATGTTTGGTTGCGCTCGGGTGTTGCGCTCTGAAAATAGCAGATCTACGCGTCGCGCTGCGACGCGTTGTGAGCTTGTAGATCAGCATGCAACCAAGTGTAAAATCAGCCATTACAACGCCATCAAGGCCCCACCAAAATATTTTTTTGTCTACAAAATCAACTGTAGTTTCAGTCGACTAAAATCTTATGATATTTAGTCGACTAAAACTAGACAAAAACTAAAACATTTCAGGTGACTAAAATGTGACTAAAACTAAATCAATATTTGCTTTCAAAATCAACACTGGTGCAGTTGCAGTGCCTTACAGGTGGTGAGCAGCATTTTAAAGTCTAGACATGGGAAGAATCACAATCAGCACTGAGGTATCTGTATGGAGCACATCTTACAGTATAGCCTATGGCATTTGAGTCACAGCAGGGTGCGTCTGGTGCTTTTTAATATGTAAATTAATAATGTTGTGGCTCTGGTTTTACGATCTTGGGTATAAAGTAACACAGTATAAGCCAGGGATGGGAAATGTATTTCTATCCCACATTTCCCTGCACAAAAACTATTCAAAGCGTTTTACATAAGCCGTACAAGGGCATTTAAGAATAAGAATGCAATAGGAGCGAATACAAAATTATAAAAGATAAACAATAGCAGCACAAAAAGAATGAAGGTTGGAGTGCTATTTTGAGTTGGTTGAAATATTAATGAAGGCAGTGGAGAACATTTAAGGTTTTAGCGCAGTATAGAGCAAGGGTTCCCATACCCTCGCAGTGCGAGGCGTTGTGAGCTTGTAGATCGGCTATTTTCACAATGTTTGCCTCTTTCTTACGAAATATTTGACAATTTGGTATTAAAAAGGCCTTACGTCACTACACAAATGTGCGGATACCCTGTATACGCTCATACTGTTTGTTTTTTGTTTACTGTAATACTGTTTGTTTTTTGTTTACCCAAATAATTTGGGGGGGGGGGGGGTCCCCAGTTGATTAGCTTAATGTGCATCATTGTTTTCTCACTCAACAGTTGAGGGGGAAAACAATGATGCACATTAAGCTAATCATCTAGGGAGTAGAGTTTGGGAGCAGCTGTTATAGAGGCAAGTCACAGATCCTCTGGAAGATTGTTCCAACTAACTACGTATACTGTAGCACAATAACTAATGCCAATGACTTTGAATCAGTGGTTCCTAAACGGTTTGATTGAAGTTTCAATCAAACCGTTTGATTGAAATCACTGTTTGATTGAAATCACCGTTTGATTGAAATCAAGTAAAAGATTGATTAAATACTTTATTTAGAAAAGACATGGAAACAGTACATGGAAGTACAATTCACAATACAAGGTCCTCTAAAATGGATCGCTCATAAAAGCACAGTGGCTTATTTAAAATGAGATCCCCACGCACTCAAATCATGATGACATTTAAGAAAACAGACAGATATACACTACTATGCAGTGTGTCTTTGTGTGTGATTTTGTAACAACCACACATTATTATTACATTATATCATTGCTGTCGGGCACAAACCTCTTGTATATAATAACTTTTTGTGTTTTTTCTTGAATTAACGCACTACTTGATCATACTACAGCGTCACACAAAAGCATCAAAAATAGCAGATCTGCAAGCTCCAAACAGAAGAAACTAAACCTGAGTGGAGAGAAGAGAGAGGACACATACTGTATCGTTGCTGTCTCCATTTTTGAACTTTTTCGCAAAATAACGCCCTACTTGATCATACTACAGCGTCACACAAAGGCTTCAAAAGTAGCAGATCTACAAGCTCGCGACGCGTTTGGAGCTTGTCGATCTGCTACTTTTGAATTTGAATCCTGAAAACTAACAGTGTTGGACATATGAGGTTTCCACCCGACAGAGACGATATACAAAAAGGAAGTATCTTTTAATTTACCATATCACAGTACAGACACGTTGCAAAACGTTGTGAGATTGACTGTAGATCAACTATTTTTGCTATGAATACAGGTATGTGCTTTGAGATTTTGCCTCATGCCCATTTGAGAGCCTTGGACACAAAAAGTTTGAGAACCGCACCGCTTTAACTTGATGCTCAGGAACCCAAAAAGATGATGACATGATTATGGATTTTATTGAGTAATGGTAGGCGAGTCCATGTGTGATATATTGTCACATGACACAGCATTCCAAACGTAGGCTGAGAGATTGGGCGTGTTGATTCGGAAAAGGTCCAGCCCAGTGCAGCATTTAAACATTATGCTCTACCATGTTTAGTCTCAAATGTAATGTAGTGTACACAACATGGCTCAACTCTTAAGACTAAAAGTGGAAAGTGGAGAAATTTTTACAGCATTCCGGTATTTTAAATTTGGATGTTGACACGATAAGAAAGCTGCATATGGTATGTTTTACTTTTACGTAGAGGTCATAGGTCAAGAATTATCTAGCTGTATACACATTCATATATACATAGAAATCATTGATTAGGGGATTTAACCCATAAAACCCCGGAAAGCATTAGTGTTCATTTTATACTTTGGCTATTCAAAAATAGCAGATATACAAGCTCATAGCGCGTCACTTCGTGCCGCACTATGAACAAACATTTTGAACTCAAATCTTTGCTTCTGGGGGTCCCTGGAACACGTCTCACGTTTTGAGATGGGATCCACGGCAAAAAAAATAACATTTTGGGGGTATTTGACATGAAAAAGTTTGAGCTCCACTGATAGCAACATAACTGTTAGGATTTAGAAGACTTTTGTAATCAGCCTTTTGGAGCATTTGGATTGGACTGTACAGTGAGAGAAAGTGATTGCTCTTTTCTAGAAAGGAGTTACACAGAATTCCTGCCCCCGGAGGAAAACTATGACTCACGCATTCACATTCTGATTGCTTTTCTGTCAAGCTACACAGAGGAGCTTGCCAGGAATCAGCACTTTTCGATTGCTATTGCTTCCTCCTCCCAGTGAGAACTGGGTCCATTGTGGTCAGGTCTCATTTTGTTGAGCACAGTCATTCTCACAGGGAACAAGCTTTGTCATCCTTGACCTACAATGGAAGATTACTCTTTGGGTGAGGATCTCTAGACTATGGAGTACTAGAGAGGTGTCATTCTTTGGCCAAATCTGGGTTAATTTAATCTGTGACAGTGCAAACAGCTCAACATTTGATGACAAGCACCAGTAGGCTAGCGCTTGTCATCAAAGATGGTTGATTTAGGAAGATAGACCATCCCAATTGGAGAAACTAGAGGCGAAATGGTACACTAAATCCTACAAATGGTCTCCTAAGTGGGCATCGGCATATGACGGCAGATCTCGCAAACGTCCAGTGTTTACTGGTTCTAGATCCCGCGAAAGTGTGTTGCTGGGACAGAGAAACGTTGATAATAACGTTGACTTTCTCCTGATGTGTCTATCTGAAAAAAGCCATTTAGTATGAAAATCTTGATAAGATTGTGTGTCTTGTGACGATCGGGTCCATTATTTAGTTCAGTGACCATGGGGCTACAGAAGCTGTGCAGAAGCGGTTCAGAAGCTGTGTTCACGTTCACTCTTCCATTGGAATTAATAGATTGAGTTTTGACTGAGCTCAGGGCCCAAAAAAATGTTCAAATTACAAATGATTATTTCCATGCTTATGTCAGTTTTAAAGCTTACAAAAAGCTGTGTTCAGACTTTATATTGGTTTTAAGGTTAGCCTTTCTGTGTTTCGGGCGAGTTGGGATCAGACTGCGGTCACTGGTCACATTATTCAGACCTAGTCTAAGCTCTAAGCGTTAGGGCATCGTGTGACGTCTTTTAATGTCTAATCCACATACCAATGAACCCCTGATCAAAAAACGCATGATATGGTCTAAAATCACTGTTTCCCCATCTTTGGGTCGCCGACCAATTTTTATGGGTCGCAAGGAAATCTTTTTTTTTCCATTTCCTACATTTAAAAATATATTTATTTCAAAAAATTTCAAAAGGTTTAAACAGAGAAATCACAACTTTTCATCAACTAAAAACAATTCCAACATTTTTCGAAAGTATTTCATAAATAAAATAAAATACCGTAAATTTCGGACTATAAGCCGCGACTTTTTTCCCATTTTTCGACCCTGCGGCTTATATAACGGTGCGGCTTATCTATGGATTTTTACAGCTAACGGCCACTAGGGGACCTCCTAAATCCATGGATTTTACACCCGCGGCTTATAGTCCAGTGCGGCTTATATATGTACAAATCATTACATTTAGCTGCTGCGGCTTATATTCAGGTACGGCTTATAGTGCGAAAATTACGGTAATCAAAAAATTCCATAAATACATTTTTAAAAAAAACAACAGATCTACAAGCTAGTTTGTGTCCCGGGCAAATGTAATTTCTGGAGCTAAAAAGTTTGGGAACCTCTGGTCTAAATAGCCTACCTCAGTGATTCTCAAACCTTTTCA
Organism: Gymnoscopelus braueri; assembly: GCF_963280865.1. NCBI lineage: Eukaryota > Metazoa > Chordata > Actinopteri > Myctophiformes > Myctophidae > Gymnoscopelus > Gymnoscopelus braueri. The sequence goes on along the minus strand of NC_137618.1, from coordinate 47,074,728 downwards.
TGTCAAGGACCCCCAAAATGATTTGGCCACGGACCCCCATCTCAAAGTATTTTGTTAGAGGGACCCCACAGAAGCAAAGATTTGAGTTACAAATGTTCGCTTTAAAATATATATATATTCAAAGATTAAAAAAATTATAATAAGATTTGAAAAAAATAGCCAAAGTATAAAATATGGATAAAGTGGTTAAAATGATTGTGACGCTTTATTAACACATTTTTAACTGCATGAGACAGATGTACAATGTCTTGCCCCCCCCCCCCCCACACACCATACATAAAACTAGCTCTGCCTTCCAAACAAACCCAAGTTCAGCCGGCACATTTATCACGTAGGGAATTTGAAATGTCCTCGAGATCCTAACGCTGTAAAGTGAAGACTAAACACATTCTTTATTGTCTGTCAACATCACATCCCTTTGTAAAACGGCTAAAATCACATTCTCCGCGGCTGCACTGTCACCAGAGTTGCACACACCTCCCTCTCCAAACAAATATCTCACACCCCAGCACCGGCCTCGGCTGCTAAAGAGGCAACGCCTGACTGGTTGAGCTTGACCCGGGACGGCAGTCTCCCAGTATTTACATTTCATGAGCCAATAACTCTGCTGTATGCTCCACCAGCAGCGAGTACCAGACTCGCGTGATCGAGATCCAGTGTTGATTTCGTCGACTAAAACTATGACGGAAAATGTTGGTCGACTACCTTTTTTCACTGACGAAAAAGAAATAAAAACGAAATAAAAAACTAAGCTACGATGACTAAAACTAAGACTAAATATGTTGACAATTTCGTCAACAAATAAAAACTAGACTAAAATGTTAGGGAGGGGCTAAAAGAGTCATTTTTTGTTTGGTTGCGCTCTGGTGTTGCGCTCTGAAAATAGCCGATCTACAAGCTCACAACGCGATTTTCAGCATGCAACCGAGTGTAAAATCAGGCATTACGACGCCATCAAGGCACCGGCAAAATACATTTTAGTCGACTAAATCAACTGTAGATTTAGTCTATAATCTTGTGATATTTAGTCGACTAAAACTAGACAAGAACTAAAACATTTCAGATGACTAAAATATGACTAAAACTAAATGGAATTGTATTCAAAAGACTATGACTGAAACTAAATCAAAATTTGCTGTCAAAATCAACACTGCTCGAGATCTTCTAAAGAGATCCATGACCTGACGAATGGGAAAGCACAATGAAAGGACACAGCGGAAAGACTTCCACGGCAATACTCCCTGGCCATAGGGGAAGTGAATCACTCTTTATTTAGCTTTTTCCCCCAATGAAAACGTCCCAAATATATTCTTCTGTTATGTCTGGTGCATCACAGAGGATTAAGACAGATCAAAAGTCATGTGCTATAGTGTGGGCTGACTGTCACCATACTGGACCTGCAGTGCATGGTTTTTGCACAAAGTGGCCTCAATGCCTTTACAAGGTGACAGAGTGTTAGCGTCTGTCCTGACGATGCGTTTGTGGTCCGTTTCTACAGACGGTTAAAAGAGGTTTTTGTTCTCTGTGGGACTGTTTTTTCCAAACAGATAGACGCCTTGTGTTTTGTATTTGGAACTTGGAACTGTGTGTGTGTGTGTGTGTGTGTGTGTGTGTGTGTGTGTGTGTGTGTGTGTGTGACACAATGGGGAGAGGCCACTCACGGATAAACGGACACATGTGGCTTTGATAACGGCACTGGCACCAGGAATTGTTCCCCGCCCTCCGTTTGCCGACCTGCCTGTTTCACTGTCAAGCGGGCTAAGAGTGCAATAATGAAAACCGCAGAAAGGGAGATAGGAATGTCGAAGCGAAATGGGAGCAATGGGCTTGCTCTTTGTGGCAAGAGCTTTAATTCTTCCCAGAGAGAGAGAGAGAGAGAGAGAGAGAAACAAAAACACACACACACACACACAAAATTAGCTGTCAGCTCGTATTTTGCCGGTGAGCAGGGACAGGGATACGAGCAGCAGATTCCTCAGCAGCCGCCGAGGGCAGACGAACTGGGCTCTATCTGTGTCTTTGTTCTCTCTTTGATATCTGGACTGTATGGGGCCCTCCTCTCCTCCCTCAACAGGCTCCTTGCGGAGGCCAGACAAAGGAGGCAGCGCTGCCACCATTCCCCCGATCCCAGACAAAGAGAAGAATAACCGTAGCCGATTTCCCTCTTTAACCTGCAGACGCTGAAAGGAATTCATTCAGCTGGCATAGTCTGGCGGGAGCAGCCAGACACTGTGAGGCAGAGAGCGTCCCTCCGCGTTACAGCCAATTACATCCAATCACGGGGCTGATTTGTACAATATAAAGCGTTTATTTTCCTCCACAGACATCGGTGCGAGAGCATAAATACAGACGGCGTAATGGGGGCCGCTTGGCTCCGCTGGAGTCGAGATGTTTGGCTTCTAAAATTCATGGCCAACTACAGCCACGTGTGGCGTTTCTCTCGTTTGAAAGAGGTTGTAGTGTTCTGTAATAAAAAAAGACGTTAAGTCTGAAAGGTTCATTCAATATAACTTTGTGTGTGCGCTTGACCTTTGACCTTTTTGACCCACACGTTAATAATATTGTTCAGGGCAGCCTACTGATCATTGCCACCTAGTTTCATGAAGATCTGTCCATCCGTTCTCAAGTTTTTTTGGCTAACACTCAGACCTTGATTTGTGACGTTGATCTTTTGACCCTTTTTGACCAGCGAATCATCTCTTCAGGGCAGACTAGACCGCTGATCATTTCCTCCAGGTTTCATGAACATAGCCCATCCCTTCTCAAGTTATCTTGAGAAGGGACACAAACAAAAGCAAATGCACAAAGACAAAACCGATATAGGACCGATTACAAGGGCATTACAGGGCAAATATACATGGTCTAAAGTGTTGATTTTGACAGCTAATTTGTCATAGTCTTTTGAATAAAATCCATTTAGTTTTAGTCATATTTTAGTTACCTGAAATGTTTTAGTTTTTGTCTAGTTTTAGTCGACTAAATATCACAAGATTATAGTCGACTAAATATACAGTTCATTTAGTCAACTAAAATGTATTTTGGCGGGCCTTGATGACATCGTAATGGCTGATTTTACACTTGGTTACCTGCTGAAAATAGCCGATCTACAAGCTCACAACGCGTCGCAGCAGAGTTTGTAGATCTGCTATTTTCAGAGCGCAACACCCGAGCGCAACCAAACAAAATTACTTGTCTTAAGTTCGTAACACACGGCAAGCGGTTCACGCGGGCGGTACCGCTCGGATCAGCGGTGATCGCTCACCACAATCCAGCTATTGCCGCCCGCCCGCGTGCACAAACGAGCACGCGCGCGAGAATTTCACAGGGCCGCGCCCGCCTGCCTTACCGCCCCTCAACTTCTCCGCGCGTCCCAAATAATCGCCCGCCTCTCATTGAAAATGAATTGCATACATACATTACCGTGTGAAAGGACCTTTAGTTCTATTGGATCTCGTCCCTCCCTAACATTTTAGTCTAGTTTATTTATTTTTTGACGAAATTGTCAACATATTTAGTCTTAGTTTTAGTCATCATAGCTTAGTTTTTATTTAGTTTTTGTTTAGTTTGTCAGTGAAAAAAGGTAATCAACCAACATTTTTCGTCATAGTTTTAGTCGACGAAAACAACACTGGGTCTAACCAAAGATATGTGCATAAAAGGATTTATTGCGGTGTTGCCCTAAGCCACAATGTATTCAGAAGTCTGTGTTGCTTTTGCCGTTGAAGTACCTGAGTGTGTCAGCAGGCGAAGTCCAGAGCAAGACAACGATTGAGCAGAAAACGGAACTGCTCTCCAAGGACACAGTTTGACTTCACGCTAGTTGTTTTTATCCATTTCATGTGCCACCGGCGCTGCCACAGTACCTCTCCACCATGACACGCCAATGCCAGCTGACCGGCCCGCCAGCTAAACAACTCAGGCGGGGCCGAGGCGGGCGGCTCAGACAGAACCGAGAAAAAAAGGGAGGATTGAAGGGACGAAAATGGATGAAAAATGACATTTCTGTGGGCACCAAACCTCGGATTCTCCCACCGAGCTGTCAGCCCACATCGCCATCACTCCAGACCCACTTTACGAGCTGAGAGGTCACGTTAGTGAGGCTGCGTGAGCGGCAGTAAAGCAGTCTACAGGCGTAACTTCTGTCGCCTGGCCCTCTGTCCCCTCGGGGGTTGGATGCTGCTGAGCTGAAACTAACTGAATGTTGTGATGAACCTGAAAATGGACTATCTGGAGCATGTTGGGTGATGGTGGGCTGATTTTGACCATGTCTCTCTCTCTTTTGTTATCCACTTATATATTTCTTTGTTCTGTTTTTCCTGGTGAAAATCTACAAAATGTCTTCTAAATCCTAACAGTCATTTGAAAAATGATATTTATTTGGCCGTGGGCGCCGATCTCAAAATATTTTGTTCCAGGGACCCCCAGAAGCAATGATTTGAATTACAAATGTTTGCTTTAAAAATATATATATTCAAAGATTTGCACAAATGTTCACGATTTAAAAAAAATAGCAGATCTACAAGCTCGTAGCTATGAGCTTGTATATCTGCTATTTTTGAATAGCCAAATAAATCTAAAATGACACATGCGTTCCCGGTGTTAATGGGATAAATATACACGCACGCATGCACAATGCATAGATGTTGGATAGTATATACGTATACATTGGGTGTTATCACACACACACACACACACACACACACACACACACACACACACACACACACACACACACACACACACACACACACACACACACACACACACACACACACACACACACACACACACACACACCCAAACACACACACCCAAACACACACACACACTCTGCATGGATGTTGGATGGTATAGCCAGGTGCACTATACTGTAGGATGCTATTCAAGGATTCTCTTTGGTCTCCATGCTGCAGGGAGATCAAGGTGTGAAGGGGACCATTAGGTACCATTAAGCACACTCCTCATCTCCACTGCCTCCCAAATACCTGTCAACACAATGTCACCGCGCGCACACACACACACACACACACACACACACACACACACACACACACACACACACACACACACACACACACACACACACACACACACACACACACACACACACACACACACACACACACACACACAGAGACTATTCTCTCTGTATTTCTTTTCAGTAAAAGGTACCCTAGTTGTTGCACAATCACCACTTGAGCAATAACACTGCCTGCCACCACCCTTCCATTTCCCTCCTCTCTCACATTACCGCGGAATTTATGCATGATTTCACTGTGTGTGTAATGAAAGTACAATGTGTAAAAATGATTCCAGATGTAAGGTGAAGTAAACCATGGCTGAATCACCACCAGCTCCTCCTCTCCACACAAACCAGTTAGGATGAATAGAGCTGTAAACGGAGACAGCCGCTTAATCTATTTCCACCGCTTGTCTGGGGAAAGAAACATGGCCGCTCAATAGGTAGGTAATTACTGCTCTGGGAATAAGAGAGGGGGGTCGTATCTATCGCCATTAGACCGAGAGCCAAGTGCATAATCCCTGGACAGAGCCAGGGCCAATCTAGTTTTTATTGTTTATTTCATCCTCGAAGGTGAGGCAGTAGATCAGCGTAATGAGTTGTCTCTCTATCCGCGGCCAAAACGAGGCAGTTAACAGTTTCTAATCTTCTTTCTGAGGACTTTTATGCAACGCCTGATGGAGTGCATCCATTTCTTTTGCTATGCACACATAATGTACAATCCAGTCGGTTTTAGACTCACTTCAACCCTGAAATGTATTAAGTTGACCGTGGTTGGTTCCTCAGGGCTCTAGTTGGTCCACTAGTTTTTTCCCTCTACACCAAATAGCAGGGCCGGCGTGCCCATTAGGCAGAGTAGGCAGTTGCCTAGGGCGCCACTAGGGGGGGGGGAGTAGTTAAACTCTGTATCAGTGCCATCCATAGACTGTAAAAAAAGAATGGACAACGCGAGGCCATTGGTTTCTACATACCGTAAATGAAGCCGATTGTTCAGGAATTTCAAATCCTTTCAATATCGCGTCATATCCTGCGCAATGCAACCAGACCATTATTGGTTGGGTAGCTTGTCAATCAAGAGCGGGGGCGGGGAATGAATGCTATTGGTTGTGTAGCTTGTCAATCAAATTATCCCGCCCCTCCTAGAGTATAACCTACTTTATCGTCAATTTTAAAATAAATGCGACCATAATTTACCAAAATGCATATCATGATGATTGAAAGGAGACTTTAAACTAGCGACTGGAAGCATATAGTATTTATGGCAATGTTTATTAAGGTAAGAAAATCAAGTCTAAAGTTCATCAAAAACCCATCCGCTGGCTTGCATTAAGATAAATTATTTCTGACACCAGCAGGGGTAAAATAGCTAAACTACAGGCCATTCATATGAACTGTCACTTGAACTCTCTTCCTATTTCGATTAAATTTCAAAGCAGGAAGCTGTAACCTTGGTGCCAATCCTCTAACCACATGTCCCCTTTAGTTGTTTTGGGGTATTCGTCAATGTACATTTGCACATGAGGTGAAATATGTCCTCTAGATATATCCCTTCCTAACTATTAGGAGCAATGTGGAAGAAGTATGGCTCCCAGGGACAAAAGATATCGACAGCAAGGGGAAAGATTTGAACCTAAATCCTATTGATTTGATGTGAGGAGATCATAAAGTAATAATGTGGGAAAGAATACCCCATGTCTTCTGTGTCTTTCTCCGCAAAAGAGGAGACAATATCGTTGCTGTCGGGCAGAAACGTCTTATCTCCAACTTTTAGTGTTTTTTTTCCCCTGTAAATTAATGCTCTACTTCATAGGTTTTCAACTGGTGGTCCGTGGACCACTGGTGGTCCGTGAAGGTATTGCATGTGGTCCCTGACCATGCATTTAGTAATGTAGGAAAGTGAAGATTTGTATTTTATTTTATTTTATGGACCACTAGTTGACAGTGCAGTAAATTACCTTGTAAATTACCTGGTCAGAAATGGGAGTTAGAATCTCAAGGGAAACTGTACCGGATTGCCTGGTTTAGTCACCATTATTAGGAAATGTGCCCATATAATCAATCGCATGTGTATGCTTGCTCATACATAAGTTAACATGAGTTTAATATGGAAGGTTAAGAGAACAGAATAAGGGCAACCATGAAAGGAATAGATCAGTGGTTCTAAATCTTTTTTGATCTCTGGAGCACTATCTGAGTTAAATAATGACTGTTAAGGGCTTGATTTAATTCACCTCGAATTAACAAATTAAATCAAGCCCCTAACAGTTATTATTTAATTTCCAATAATTCCAAGCACTCGGGTGGCGCAAAGTGGTAAAGTGCCGGCCCACCACCACGGAAGTTGTGGGCTCACTAGCCTTTTTCTTACCTTTATATGATGTTATTATATCCTAGGACGAGTGGTACAGTAGAAGAATTTCGTAACTCCCGAGTGCACTGCAGCTAAGCGGACGGTCCATGCGCTATAGATTGTGTATTTCTATCGCTCGAGGAAAAAAAAATTGTGTCGCTATCTGACCTTCATCTTGACAGAAAACTCTCCACAGTGTTTGTGTTCGATGTGTCCCTCCGGAAGTCTCGCAAGATGAGATTTCACCCGTGGTTTCACCCAAGTCAGCTTGTAAACACTACGGCGGTCCATTTGGGACAAAACACTATGGCAAGGTTTCTGTCATTACGAACATCAGATGTTAACAAAAAAAAAACGTCCGCTCTGGTTTTTAGCTGCGGTGGACTCGGGATGGAGTTATGACATTTTTCTACTGTACCACTCGTCCTAGGATATAATGATATCATAAAAAGGTAAGAAAAAGGCTAGTCCGAAATTCTCCTTTAAGAACACAATTGTGCCATGTTCGGGGGGAGGGAAGCCAGACGGGGGGAGGGGGGGGGTCATAATTGTCACTGCACATAATTCTACGGGCTGGGGGCGGAGCCTGTCAGCAGGGAGTGTTGGGCGGGAGGAGCAGGACGAAGGCTCTACGTCCTCCCGGTGGGGGCTCCTCACTGGCAGGTGAGTCAGTGCGAAACAACAGCAGTGACAACGCGCAAAAATGTGTGTGTAAACAATTGGCATAACGACTAAATTAGGGAGTCAAGTGCCGCGCTATGAACTTGTAGATCTGCTATTTTTAGTATATTTTTTTAGCATAAAAATGGGTCCTCCTGACCCATCGTTTAGGGTCAACCCTGCTTCTGGGGGGATAAATCTCCATCGTCCATCGCAGCACAGCCTGTCGTACAGCTTGACATGTCTAGGCATTTCCCCCCCCTTTGGCTCCACAATCAATAGCAATAGGGGATTCATCCCCTGTCATCAGTGGACGGCTGTGTTGCCATGTCCGCTTATTAGAAGCGACTTTGGGCTTGTTTTTCTGTAGACGCTTGTAAAAATTGGTAGTTGCATTTTTTTGGGCTTGTTTCTTAAGTGTCATTTGCTTATTTGGTCTTGTTGTTTAAACCAGTGGTTCTCATATATTTTCATGGCATGGACCCCCAAAAAAATATGTATTTGTCCCTAACACCCCCATCTGAAAATGTTTTGTGCCAGGGAGCCCCGTACCAGATTTGTGTTGTTAGAATGCTTTAAAAAATCTTTCAAGATTTGTTTGAAAATAGCAGATCTACAGGCTCACAAGTGACACATGTGAGCTTGTAGATCGGCATTCTTTTTAAATAATAGCCGCTGCATATAGGTTCAAAGTGCTCATGTGGCCTATATAATCGCTTCTTTTGCGGGCCTGTTTTCCTAGACCCAGTTGCTTATTTCTCTCACAGAATCTGGCAAGACTGGTGGGTGGATGGCTGTCTGCATAGTCTTCTCCACTCACTCCTGGGAAAGGTAGCAAAATGACAAATCAATAGGCGGAGAAATCCTGGAACAATACGGTTGGCAGGAACTCACCGAGGGTGGGTGGCTAGGTGGGTTGGGGGTGATGGCTCACCTATTTACCAACAAAGCAAACAGACGTCAGCTGCCATCCTCACAAATGATGGCAGGTGCGGGCAGCATCATTCCAGGGTGATGTGTTTGATTTAAAAGGATCCCTGGCTAATAAGCTTTATATGCCTTCATACATTATAATTGGCCTCTACAACTTGAGGCCTTTTTGTGTTAGCTACTGCCAGCAATTATCCTTTTTTGCGCTTGACATTTTTTAACCCTGCTTTTAACCTTCTCTGATTGATGTGTTTTAAAGGGGTAGTTCACCCTTTTTTTTCTATCTATCAGTATGTTTTAGTTTTTGTCGCATTCCTAAACCAATAATTTGATGACCAGCGGTTCCCATAGGCAGCGGTTCCGGTAGGAGACACAAAGGAGACTCTTTGTGTCTCCTACCGGAACTGCTGCCGGTCATCATATTATTGGCTTAGGAATGAGACAAAAACAAAAAAAATATCCATGAATTCAAGTCTCCATGGGGTGACTGATAAATAGAAAAAAAGTAATTTTGGGGGTGAACTATCCCTTTAACTTTGTAGCACTCTGAGATTCCCTGTGAATTAAAAGTGCAATACAAATAAAATACATTATTATTATTATTATTATTATTATTATTATTACAGTGGGGGTCCCTGCTTCATCTCTCTCTCAGCTAAGGTGTCCTTGGTCTGAAAAACATTGAAAACCATTGAAAACTCCTGGCCTGCTGTACTGTATATTTTACAGTATAGGTTAGGAGTGTTCACCCATGAAAAAGGAAGGCATCATCTTTCAACACGCGTGTAGAACAGACCGGGTTGTGTGATGTTTCACCGCAACATGTGTTTAAAATGTGTTAATAGCAGCATATGCTGCTACGGCCTTAACCTAACCCTAACCTCAAGACAAACAGCCAACCGGTACCATGGCCTTAACCTAACCTAACCTCAATGGTGGAAAAAGTACTACATGTTTTGACTTAAGTAAAAAGTAACAATACAGCAATGTAGAAATACTCTGTTACATGTTAAAGTCCGGAACTAAAAAATTACTTGAGTAAAAGTAAAAAATAGGTATCAAAAAAGTAAAAGTACTCATGATGCAGAATGTCCCATTTCACACAATCTTTTGAAAATAGCAGATCTACAAGCTCACAATGTGTCGCATTGCGACGCATTGTGAGCTTGTAGATCGTCTATTTTCAAATGGCCGAAATGTATATAGGGCTGAAGTGGTAAATAAGTAGTTTTCATATAATTGTAGTGGAGTAAAAGTATAATATTTGCCTCTGAGATGTAGTGGAGTAGAAGTAAAAGCGCTAAAAATTGGAAATACTCCAGTAAAGTAAAACACACCTCAAAATTGTACTTAAGTACAGCACTTGAGTAAATGTACTTAGTTACTTTACACCACTGCCTAACCTCAAGACAAACAGCCAACCCGGTGAGTGAGTAAAAATGTGAAACGTGCAAGAGCTGGAAAAGTGATAACGATAAACTTTATGTATAGAGCAGTGCTGCAAAAAATAAATACACATACAAATAGAGTCAGATTGTTGTGGTGTTCCCTTTGTAATGCTGGGGAGGACAGAGCAGACAGAATGAGCTCTTCTGGAAGCCGTTTCACTGAATAATAATCACCCTAAAACTCAGTTTGTTTGCCAACATCATCAAGACAAATGCCTTCTCTCTCCACACAGATATTATACTGTATAGGCTCAGTGGCCAAATATATAAACGCTCAATCAATGGATAATGGGATAATGTGTAGTGTGTAGTAAATGAATGGCAATGTTAGCAGAGTTATTGCAAGCATTCCCCACTAGCACTAGCGTTAGCTTCAGCACATCAGAGAGAGGCCTCGGTACATAGAAATACTGTTCATATAAACAGAGCAACTGACTGAGAGAGAGAGAGAGAGACGGACAGACGGACGGACGGACGGACGGACGACCTGGTCCGCATGGGAAAATGTTATCACTGTACGTTGTGACAGAGTTTATTTTGTTGTTTGTTTGTTTTCTTTTTTTTTCTTTTCAGCTTTTCAACCCTTTTCCTCCTTTTTACCTGCCAGTGAGGAGCCCCCACCGGAAGGACTTACTGAGCCTTCGTCCTACTCCTCCCGACCAACACTCCCTGCTGACAGGCTCCGCTCCGCCCCCAGTCCGTAGGAGTACGTGTAGTGACAAATATCACCCTTCCCGGCCGGCTATTTGTTTGGGGTCCAGAAACATTGATGCTAAAGGGATAGTTCAAGGGATAGACTCAAAGTCAACTCTTTGAGTCTCCTACCGGAAACGCTACCGGTTATCAAATTATTGGCTTATAGGAACGTGACAAAAACAAACAAAAAACTCTGTGAATGCAAGTCTCCATGGGGTGTGTAATTGATAGAAAATAAGTTATTTTGACGATGAACTATCCCTTTAAACACGTTAGGAACGTACAATGACAACATTTCCTCATGGCGACTGGGTGGCAATATGAGCTTGGTTATTCAAACGTCTCTCTCTCTCTCTCTCTTTCTTTCTTTCTTTCTGTCAATCTTTTTCAACATGAGCAATGGATGATGTGACAGGTGTGTTAGAGGAAGGAGGACGAGACAGAAGCGAGGGGAGGGGGGAGGGGGTGGTGTCTATCTCCACAGGGAGGCAGAACCAGTGGGTTCCACACACAACAGAAACCTTAGCATCAATCACAATATTCAATTATGTTCAGAGAAACATGGCTAAGTGGAATCCTTATCAACACCTTCATCTGGTCTGGATTCGCTTCAATAATTAAGCCCCCCCCCCCCTTAATTAAGCTGTTGTTGTCGCGGTGACAGTCACGAGTACAGGCAAACATTTTCCTCAGCATCACAGTTATGACAATGATTGAGTGACAGGAAACCATGGGCACATGACTGGCAACAGACCCCGCTGGGTGTGTAGGCCACCAGAACAGACTGGCATGGAGCTGTGGTCCCCCTCCTCACCGTGTCCACTGAAAGTATCAGGCAGTTATTTGTCGGATCTGCAAAAAACTTACAATGACGCAAATGCGACGCTACACGTTGCTAAGGCTCCAACTATCGATCATCGATCATTTTCTCTGAGATTATTCTATTGATTCCTTTAGCGCGGTTTTTAAAATAGTTTGACTTTGTTCTTTATAATTATATCAACCAATCGATTAACCACTGAAGGGGTATTTCATACTTCACCGCACAGCGCTTTAGTGCAAAATAGTGATAAAAGCAGATCCACAAGCTCGTAGATCAGCAATTTACACTTTTGCCTATAATGACATCCCCAAAACAGGGCTTGATTATCATTAATCGATTAATTTATGTTCTTATCGATTAATCTTTTTATAATCGATTCAATTGATATGTTCGATTAACCCATTAGGACCGGGAACCCATCTGTGTAATTTTTTTGATTTATTTTGGGCTATTCAAAAATAGCAGATCTACAAGCTCATGGGGTTGGCGCTATGAGCTTGTAGATCTGCTATTTATTTTTTTTATTGTGAAGATTTGTGCAAATCTTTAAATATATATATTTTTATGTGAACATTTGTAACTCAAATCTTTGCTTCTGGGGGGGGGGGGGGGGGGTCCCTGGAACAAAATATTTGACAAATGTTAGCTTTAAAAAATATGTATTTAAAGATTTGCATAAATGTTCATGATTTTTCAAAAAATAGCAGATCTACAAGCTTGTAGATCTTCTATTTTTGAATAGCCAAAGAAATCTAAAATGTCAGAGATGTGTTCCCGGATTGAATGGTTTAACTGTTGCAACCTTAGACATTGCCACTGCATGCAATCAGAATAGGAGAGAGTGGGGCTTTTGAATGTATAGCATACGTATAGAAACCTGGGAGATGCAACGTGTCTTGTTTGAATTCCAAATGAGTCTTTCTGTTTCTTTTCATCGCTGGCAGGGAGACTTGATCAAAGATTCTGTTTGGTACACAATCCTTTGATTTAAGTTGTTTCTTTCCCCTGCTCATCTGCTGAAACCCTGTTGTGCTGCTGTCTAGTTTTTGAGTCTGCACACATCGACAAGCAAAGACTCTAATCCCTGGTAATGATTAGAACAGAAAGACCTACAGCCAAACAACTGTAAGACAAAGAGAATCCTTATTTGATATGTTACGCCGTGTCTGTGACCTTTAAATAATAATAATATTTGATCACAGTGGTGTAAAATAACTAAGTATGTTTATTCAAATACTGTACTTAAGTACAATTTTGAGTTTTTTTTTGCTTTACTATTATTATTATTATTATTATTATTATTATAGTATTTCCAATTTTCAGTACTTTTACTTACTCCACTACATCTCAGAGGGAAATATTGTACTTTTTACTCCACTACAATTATTTGAAAACTTTAGTTACTTTATAGATTTTCATTATTATTTCAAAACATACTGTACAACTCTATATACATTTCGGCGAATTGAAAATAGCCGATATTTTCTAAAGATTTTTATACAATTCTACAATTTATACATTTGAAAACTTGTGAAACAGGACATTCTGCATAATGAGAACTTTCTAGTTTTGGTACTTTACGTCCATTTTGATACCAATACTTTTGTACATTTTGAATACCGGACTTGTACTCTGAGTATTACTACATACTGTACATTATTGACACTTTTACTTCAGTAAAATGTTTTTAGTACTTTCTACACCACTGACATGCTCGGAGTAGGGATGCCAGGGTTCATGTGGTTAAATGTAAATAAATCCTCTGAAAATCTAATCTGCACAAAGCAAAAGGTGTCTCTCTCAAACAATTCAGAAAACGAAGTGCCAGTGGAGTGAGTTCCTTGTAGCTGGGTACCTCAGTTTGGGCAGCGGTGGCCTAAAGGTTAGAGGAGCAGGTCTGTCGAAAGGTTCCCAGTTCGACTCCCCGGACCGGCAGAATAAATCTGGGTGGGGAAGTGAATGGCCACCACTTACCCCTCCCCCCAAACACTGCTGAAGTGCCCTTGAGCAAGGCACTGAACCATAGAGTTATAATACTGATCCGTCAACTGCTGGAGCTGCTTAGTTGCCAACAGTCCTGGTTGTACTGGTCAGCTCCCAGGTTCTTGTGTGTGTGTGTGTGTGGGTGTGTGTGTGTGTGTGTGTGTGTGTGTGTGTGTGTGTGTGTGTGTGTGTGTGTGTGTGTGTGTGTGTGTGTGTGTGTGTGTGTGTGTGTGTGTGTGTGTGTGTGTGTGTGTGTGTGTGTGTGTGTGTGTGTGTGTGTGTGTGTGTGTGTGTGTGAGAGAGAAGCAGGGCGTTCCTGAAAAAGAGAATTTGTTCTCAGCGAACCTCCCCTGGGTAAATAAAAAGAAAAAGTTGTCGTTGGCTTGTTACACACCACCCTTCCAAGTTCTCAAGCTCATTCCAGCAAGCAACCCCTTAATGGTCTCATGTAGACAGCAGCAATATGGGAAACCCAACGTAGGAAACTTCATGCTGTCTAGACTCTGAAACACTTTCATGTTTATGGAGTCTTTTCTGGAGGCTAGCAGCTCAACGCAACTCATTCCAAGTCAAATCTTTCAAAAAATAACTCTAAGTTGAAGGTTTGATTGAATTGTGCCGTCATTTCTGCTGACAAAAGGGGGACTTACTGATGATGAATAGTTATTTTAACCACTTTCAACCAGCTTGGTGCCCCTATTTTGGGCATAGAAATGCCAAAAAGGGCATATTTTTGTCAAAACAACAAAAACAACAACAATGAACAACAATGAACTTTTTCCTCTTCTTTATGCCCTGATTTTGTTTTTATGCCAAGTTTTTTAAACCCTTTAGCACTTTGAGATTTGTAAAAATATAAAGTGCGTTACAAATAAAACGTTTTATTAATGTAATAATAATAATAATTATTATTATTAATTCAAATTAAAACGTTTGAATATGGAGATGGGAGGTTTCTGCCCGACAGCAACAAAATGTAACCCTGGCTATAGTAACACTGTCTTTCACCCAGCAGTGAATAGAGGAATACCATTATACAGTGGTTCTCAACCAGTGGTCCGGGGACCACCAGTGGTCCTTGAAGGGGTTCCAGGTGGTCCCCAGCTAAATGATGGAGAGTTGGTTACTAAATGGACCCTTATAGATCTTTAACTCTTGAGAGAGTAAAATGAAACCAAATGGACCCTTATAGCTCTTAAACTCTTGAGAGAGTAAAATGAACCAAATGGACCCTTAGATCTTTAACTCTTGAGAGAGAAAAATGAAACCAAATGGACCCTTGGGTCCATTTGCTTTCATTTTACTCTCTCAAGAGTTAAATTATTGTTAAACATCTGCATTACTTAATTTACAAGAAGTCTCCACAATTAGATTTAGAATGTAGTAGAATTGTTATTTTGATCAACATTTGCCTGTTATCTCTCCTATTGGTACCAATATGTACAGCATGGAATTGTGGACAAGATCTCATCCAACGACAAAAAATATTCTAAGTCTTGGGTCTGACCCATAGGCTGTATAATAGAGATGGACAAAGCCACACCTCTGGTTTCTACAGTCCGAAAATGAAGCCGATTGTTCAGGAAATAGAAATCCGCCATCTTTAATATTATGCCCAAAAGCGACCGGGAACAGGAACCGGAAATGAATCCCTAAAGAATGCTATTGGTTGGGTAGCTTGTCAATCAAGAGCGGGGGCGGGGAATGAATGCTATTGGTTGTGTAACTTGTCAATCAAATCATCTCGCCCCTCGTAGCACAGCCTACGTTATCGTCAATTTTGAAATAAATGGGACCATAATTTAGCAAAACGCATATCATGATGATTGAAAGGAAACTTTAACCTATAGCGACTGGAAGCATATAGTATTCATGACAATGTTTATTAAAGTCTAAAGTTCATCAGAAACCCATCCACTTACATTGAGAGAATATTCTTTCTGACACTAGCAGGGGTAAAACAGCTAAACTACAGGCCATTCATATGAACTGTCTCTTCCGTATTGGAGTCAATGTAAAAATCTCAAGCGGGCCCCTTGGTCTGACCTTGGATCTCATCAAACGGTGGTCCGTGGCTCAAATGCCGAATAAATAATGGACCTTGATATGAAAAGGGTTGAAAACCACTGATATTAAACACAGCGGTGCATCCTCCTGATAGAAATCTTCTCAAATGAATTCCGTGCAGCTATCCTGCTGTAGTGAAACCAGTGCTGTGCTTTGTGCAGCCAGGAGGAGGAGGAGGAGGAGGAGGAGGAGGAGGAAAATGCTTATTCAGCCTTTTCCGCTTCCTGGTCTCGGCGAGGAGTCTCCCTCCCGGTGAGGAGCAGACCTTGATGGGTGACCCCGCTGAGGTGACTCTTATTGGGCATTCAGCTTCACACAAAACCCCCCAACCCAACCCAACCCAACACTGTCATCCCTCTATTGGTGTGTGAAATGCCACTGTCTCCCTCGGGGCAAACAGACACACTCACATGCACACACATGGACGTTGTCACGTGCACACGCACTCGACGCTTACACGCGTGCATTTTTTTTTTTACCTGCACGCCAACACGCAAACCCCCCTGACCTTCATGTGCAGAACGTTATCGCAGCCTGCCATCAAGTCCTCTCAGTCCCTTTGTATGCGTTTTTTTGTGTGTGCGTGTGTGTGTGTCAGTGGTGGAAGAAGTACTACGATATTGTAAGTAAAAATGTGTTGGCATCAACACGTACTTAAGTACTAAAAGTAAAGCTCACAACGCGTCGCTGTGTGTGTGTGTGTGTGTGTGTGTGTGTGTGTGTGTGTGTGTGTGTGTGTGTGTGTGTGTGTGTGTGTGTGTGCGCATGCGTGCGTGCGTGCGCGGTGCGTCTCTGTGTCATTGTATAGATGGAGATGGGTTTTTCAGCAGAGACCCTCTGACCCCTGACCTGGTGGCTGACCCTGTCCTCGTGCATAATTCACCGGCTCAGGAGAAGGAGGAGAGAGCAAATATCATTAATGCCCAGACACCCACAGAACCCCATCAGGCCTGCAGGTCCTCTTCAGGACCTTCTGTGACCACAGTGGGATTAGGAGGAGCAGGTCCAGGAGGAGACCATGCATTTTTATGATGTGCAGTTGAACAGAGCTGCTCTGGCTCTGAATGCTAAGCAGTTCTGTCTATACAGTTAGTGCTGCTGTGCAGTGGTGGAAAAAGTACTCAAAATAGTGACTGAAAAGTAACTAGTAACTAAAGTTTTCAAATAATTGTAGTGGAGTACAAGTACAATATTTGCCTTTGAGATGTACAGTAGTGGAGTAGAAGTAAAAGTATTGAAAATTGTAAATACTCAAGTAAAGTAAAAAATACCTCAAAATTTTACTTAAGTACAGTACTTGAGTGAATGTATTTAGTTACTTTACACCACTGCTACTGTGAGGAAGTGTAAGGCGTGGAACGACCCACTCCACATCCATTCCCTAACTCAAACTACACCAAGCCCAGACCTATCAGCAGTGGTGGAAAGTACTAATATTTTTTTAGTAAAAGGATAAGTAGTATCAACACTGCAGTGTAGAAATACTCTATTACAAGTAAAACTCCCGTAATCAAAATTGACTTGAGTAAAAGTACAAAAGTATTGGCATTAAAATATATTTAAAGTTCCAAAAGTAAAAGCACTCAAAGTGCAGAATGTCCCATTTCAAAAGTTCAAAATGTATAAACATGAAGAAAATAATCGATAGTTGCAGCCAGAATACATTGCATTCCTCCGTTTGATATCTGAAAACGTTGATCAACAAGAGTGCCGTTCAAGTGTGTGTGTGTGTGTGTGTCTTTAGAAAATGCTTGTCCTTGCCCAGTTGTGGCCTCCTGTCCAGTCAGCATTTTCCAGCTTGTTTTGTATGCAAACACACATGATAATGATCTGGGAACAACGTGTTAACCCATTAAGACCGAGAACGCATCTGTGTAATTTTAAGATTTCTTGGGTCTATCTACAAGCTCATAGCGCGGCACCGAGTGCCGCGTTATGAGCTTGTATATCTGCTATATATTTTTTTTATCATGAAGATGTGTGCAAATCTTTGAATATGTATCTATTTTTTTTTTACTCAAATCTTTGCTTCTGGGGGGTCCCTGGAACAACATATTTTGAGATGGGGGGGTCCGCGGCCAAATACATAGCTTTTTTTTTTTTTAAATAGGATTTAGAAGACATTTGTAGAATCCCCAAAGATGAGTTAAAATCTTCGCTTTATAAATACAGTATATATACTGTATTCAAAGATTTGCACACATTTTCACGATTAAAAAAAAATAGCTGATCTAGAAGCTCATAGCACGGCACTCGGTGCCGCGCTATGAGCTTGTATATCTGCTATTTTTGAATAGCCCAAAGAAATCTTAAAATGACAGAGATGTGTTCCCGGTCTTAATGTGTTAAAGTCACCCTCAACTAAAAAGCTGCCGAAGGTGCCATACAGCAGATGTCACACTTGTTATTGTACGCTCGCTGAAAGCTCCTGCGCCATGTCAGCTCTGTCTCTGGCTGACAGAGGTCTTGTTTGGAAAAATCCAGTTCTCTTCTTCTCCTTTGAACTGTCAAGAGGGTACAAACAGATCAGCCAGGCATTCGAGGGAGACGTTTTGTGGAATGGCATTAAAGCACGCCAATCCCACAATGCTTGGCAGGTTTGCGGAGGAGCAAATCCTCGCCATAAATCAAGTCTGTACTGCAGGTGGTAATCATTATCGCTAATACGGTAATCATGCTAAATCAATGAAATCTCGTTGATTAAATAAATGTGTGGTTGCAGTTATCTTCCCGATCTTTATCCATGTTCTACTGTATATATGTAGCACTATCAAAATCTACAAATTTAAGTAACTAGTAACTAAAGTTTTCAAATAAAATGTAGTGGAGTAAAAGTACAATATTTGCCTCTGAGGTGTAGTGGAGTAGAAGTAAAAGTACTGAAGATTGGAAATACTCCAGTAAAGTAAACATTCCTCAAAATTGTACTTAAGTACAGCACTTGAGTAAATGTACTTAGTTACTCTACACCACTGCATGCGGTGTAGCGGTATATACATAAGAACAGCCACTGACCTTAACACGGTGAAGTCGCCTGATGAATAAATTAACATTTACAAAATGCTACAATATCATTTAAAAACAGACGCGGAGGACACCTTTCAGGATGAAATGCCATCCGACTGCATTGACATTTGATGTCAATCGATTAGCTCTGGAGCCATTTTCAGTGGATTAGCATTTTGTCTGCATGTATTTGCATACAGTAGGCCATACTGGGCCATGGGCTGGCATTATGTCGAATAGAATGGCCAGTGTTGAAAGGTTGTATAAGACTTGATATAAGCCTTTTCCAGGGTTTTGGGCATCACTACAGTTGTTTATATTTACATTCAGAGGCCCTACGGACTAAGTGGCGTTTCAACCACAGAGGAAGTGGAGTATAGGCTCTATGCAGCAGCCATATTGGAAGGAAATTGGGCCTCTCCCTTAATTCCTTCACAGGTGTTAAAAATGATACTAATGAAGGCTCTGTTCCATTTTGTGTAGCACAGTGGTTCTCAAACATTTTAATTTCAAGGACCCCAGAACTCTGAGAGTGTACAAATGGAACCAAATGGACCCGTAATATTTCTACACTCTCAGAGTTACACACCCGTAAGGGGCCATTTGGAACCCCCTCAAGGAACCATGAGGGTCCCTGGCCCCAATGTGAGACCCACTGGTGTAGCAGAGTGTTTCCAGTGAGCCAAAATGCACAATATCAGCACCCTGATTCTGTTTGACCAGAATGGAACAGAGCCTTAATTAGTCTCATTGGTAACACCTGTGAAGGAGGTAAGAAGAGGCCCAATTTCTTTCCAATATGGCTGCTGTGCATAGAGTCTATTAACATTGACTGCCAAGGACGCAATATTGCGTCATCATTAAAAAAATCATGTTTTTAGTGATTATTACGATAGAGGGCGCTCATCGTCATCCTATGAATGATGCCTTGACTTCCAGACAAGGATAGAACCGGAAATGACGTCATCCCCCCAAAAAAATCACCCTGTCCACTGCAACGTTATAAGATTTAGAAAAACACATCTAGCTCGGATTTCTTCTCCCAGATTGCGTTTATTGGTGAAAAGGAGTCATATTCAACTGCCGATAACAACAGAACGGACAATCGCGGTCCGATTGTCCGTTCTGTAGAATCTTTTTGTTCCGGTGGAAAGAGACTCGTCCTTCCATGGTGACATTGTTTGTTTACATCCGGGTTGAAAAAAAAAGATTGCACTGGGTGAAAAAATTGGTTTCAAAATCATGGGATCAAACTTTTTAGAAAAAAAAGATCGCTGGATCATCAAAAAGACTCAAAATAAGGTAAAACCGCTGGCAGTGGTGGATGAATTAATTAATTAATTAATACCTGGCAATGAATGTGTTTAAGGGAAGCACTCATGCTGTTGATGTGAATTTCTCTTGATTGTTGATAATTATCTTGGTCTATTGAAACAACAATATATTTGGACTATTCTTGGTGCACTGCACCTACAATTCCTATGATTTATTTATTTATTTATTTCACACGCAAACGCCGACCTGGCACGCCCATACAATCTATGCCCACCTGGTTAAATAAACAGGTAAATCTGGTTCACATTTTCTGAAAGATGGCTATTGTGCCATACATAAACACAGCAAACAGGGACAATAATGTCACAATCACTGCTGTGGCCAGTTGGGCCCCTGCCTGGTGTTCTGTCTGGTATAAAGAAAATACATTTGGCACAAATATTCCTTAATGGGCGCCAATCAACATCTGATCCAGGGCCATCATCTGTGACCAATTTGAATATGCTAATTATGCTAATTAGGTCCACAATCTGGATAACTCTGCTCCTATCTGATGGATCAGAGCTAAATTTGAGGCTAGAATAGCATATTGAGGGTATTTGTGAGCTTTTTTTAAATCTTGATTTGAAGATAAGGAACCTCCCCCAGTTTGCATAATTTCAATACCTCACACAATGCCTTTTTGTTCCAGATGGCATAGAATAGCTAACTTTGATTTAATTCACTCGCTGGAATGATTAATTCAAGATTTGAGCTATACAGAAATTGACATCATTCCAATATGGCCAGCGTTTTACCGAAAATGATAAATTACCAGTTGTCACGTTAATGAGTTTGGTAATTTTTTATTTGTATTTGTATTTTCTTTTATGGAAATGTAATCTATGAGGTCAGACAAGCCAATCTCTTGTTTTACATCTTTGGCAGTGTTTCAGATTCAGAGACACACAGGAGACAGCTCAGTGCCATTGGAGCATTAGCCTTACAACAAATTATATAGATGTGATGAAGCTTGTGATCAAGCACAGAGTGCTATGAGCTTGTAGATCTGCTATTCTTGAAAAATCGTGAAAATGTGTGCAAATCTAATATACATATTTTTAAAGCGAACATTTGTAAAAAAAATATGTTCCAGGGACCTCCAGAAGCTTTCAAAAAAGAGCAGATCTACAAGCTCATGGCGTGGCATTGAGTGCCACGCTATGAGCTTGTATATCTGCAAATTTCTTTTAAATCTTGAACATTTTAGATCTGCTATTTTTGAATAGCCAAACAAATCTAATTTGCACAACTTTTCACGATTTTTCAAAAATAGCAGATCTACAAGCTCATAGCTAGTATATCTGTTATTGTTGAATAGCCATACAAATCTAAAAATGACACACGTGCTGCGTTCCCGGTCTTAATGGGTTAACAGATAGGTCGACAGGACTCAACAACTCTGATCTGTCTTCCACTAGTAGAAGCGGACTACCCGCTTAAACCCCGGCAGCATGTTCTGAGGCTAGTATTTGCCGAACAGAGCAGATCTACAAGCTTGAGGGATTGACCCGCCCGCCTGAACCTGCGATAATTGCGTCTGAAGCTTACCTGAACTCACCGAACTGCGGGTCCGACCCGTGTATCACTGGGAGGAAGCCTATAGTATAGCCCTTGGGAGCCCAGTCAACTAGCTATATGGGTTTAAGCAGAGGTGGAAAGTAACTACCTGTAAGTACACGTACTTAAGTACAATTTTGAGGTATTTGTACTTTACTAGAGTATTTCCAATTTCCAATACTTTTACTTCTATTACACTACATCTCAGAGGCAAATATAATAATAACAAGCACAAAGGGATATTGCTGACTGTAGTTATACACAACAATTTAACATCAAAAGGCCTGCCTAAATCAAAAGGTTTTTAGGCCTAATTTAAAAGAGTCCAGGGTCTGCGGTGCTCTTAAATCACTTGGAAGGCTGTTCCACAGGAGCGGGGCTGCTGGGCAGAAGGCCTGGTCCCCCCATGGTGCGGAGCTTGGCACTGGAGTCCAAGTACAGTTCCATTTGACATCTCAACAAATATGTTCCTGTTGGACCTTCTTGAGGTCTCTTTGTCTCTCTCAGGTTCTTGTAAGATCTAAGAGCAAAAGTTCTTTGTCTTCTTCATGAGTATTAATCCTCTGGAGTCGGCCATACCAGCCCTGATGAAAAAGGACAGTCATTTTGTGATGCCTGGGAGCATCGTCAAATTCATTGGCATGGACTGTAAACTTTTAAACTCATTTCCTTGGGAATTCTGTCTGATTACCCAGAGAATAAATCACTTGGTTATGATGGTGGTATATGGGTTGGCGATTTGTAACACACAGCCATAGAAATAATAACGTAGATGCAGTGGTGGAAAAAGTACTCAAATGTTTTACTCAAGTAAAAGTATCAATACTGCAATGTAGAAATACTCTGTTACCAGTAAAAGTCCGGAATTCTACATTTACTTGAGTAAAAGTAAAAAAGTATTGGCATCAAGATGTACTTAAAGTACCAAAAGTAAAAGTACTCATCATGCAGAATGTCTCATTTCAAGTTTTCAAAACGTATACAAATCTTTTGAAAATAGCAGATCTACAAGCTCACAACACGCCGCATCGCGACGCGCTGTGAGCTTGTAGATCGACTATTTTCAAATAGCCAAAAGTTATACAGAGCTTTAGTGGTTAATGTATGTTTAGTAATAAAAATCTTAAGTAAATGTTCTTAGTTACTTTGCACTAGAATTCAAGTATCATCTGCTGTTGACAACACCAGTTGGGCGTTAGGTGGGTGTGTAGCTCTGTCCCTTTTGACACTTGCAGGAATTAAAAGACCCTCGTTCTAGACAACAACAAAGAAACAGTTTCTGATCATATTTTAGGTGAGAAAAAGGTCATGCAGTTGCTCAGTATATGGAATCATTTCATATTTACAATGGCTAGAGTTATATACAAGCAGTGGTGTAAAGTAACTACAGTAAGTACATTTACTCAAGTACTGTACTTAAGTACAATTTTGAGGTATTTTTTTTACTTTACTGGAGTATTTCCAATTTTAAGTACTTTTACTTCTACTCCACTACATCTAAGAGGCAAATATCGTAGCCTACTTTTACTCCACTACAATTATTTGTAACTTTAGTTACTAGTTACTTTGCAGACATAAATGATTATATTATAAAACATACATTAACCACTTTAGCCCTATTTTATACCTAGGCTATTTGAAAATAGCCGATCTACAAGCTCACAACGCGTCGCGATGCGACGTGTTGTGATCTTGTAGATCTGCTATTTTCTTGTAGACCTGCTATTTTCAAACATTTTAGTACTTTTACTTTTGGTACTTTAAGTACATTTTGATACCAATACTTTTGTACTTTTACTTAAGTCAATTTTGTATTCCAGACTTTTACTTGTAACAGAGTACTTCTACATTGCAGTATTGATACTTTTACTTAAGTAAAACATTAGAGTACTTTTTCCACCACTGTATACAAGTTTGTTATCAGAATTCAGGAGCTCCCATGCAGTAATCTGCAGTAGTCTTTTGTTGCACACCGATGCTATAGTAACCCTCAGGTACTAAACAAGCACTGGACCTTGATTACGTCAATCGTTGATTGTGCTGTTATCTTCTTTCTCTCTGTGGAGCAGATTGAACTTAGCTTAATCAAGTGATTCACTCACTTCATGTAAACAATATAGATCTCTGACTTCCCCCATTGAAGGAATTGCAGACTGAAATATATAAAAGGACAGGGAGACACCAGAGATGTATCAGTGAGCTGGTTCATGTTGATGAAGCTTCATAGCCTGTCTTTATACTTCCTCTCTCTCTCCAGACCCACATCAGGATTTCAACATTGAAGCCAGGTAAGATTCTGTACTGCGACCCATGTCTATAATGCCTTAAACAGTACAAAATAATATAATACATTATAATCTGCTCATAACATTGTATGAGGATTCATAAATACTCAAATGCTTTATAGCAATAATCATAACACATTATACAAAATGTCATGTAGACTTAGAATTTCAAATATCATAGTACTTTTTAATTACTTGTCACTTACAGACTGGTTTCTTTTGGCCAGGATAATAGTGTATTATAATTCTTATAGCTATAATCCATTATAATTTCACAATGCATTATATTAATACATTGTTATAATGCCTTATAGTGTGATTATATGTCGCTATAATGGGTGTTTTAAGTAAAGTAAAGAAACATTAAATATATGCACCAAAGGTGTCTGCCTACAGCTTCAGGAATTGCTTCACTTAAAGCACCCATTGGCTACATAATAGTGAATTGTAATCACACTATAATGCAAGTATAATACATTATAACACAATTATATATGTATTGACAATGAACATTATAACACATCCTTACCAAAAATGTCCGGGAGCATATAGCAATTATGACATTTGATATTACTGAGTACTAATATTTATTAGTGTTATAAACAGATTATAAAGCATTGTACGTTTATAATGCATTATAGATATGTGCTTCATAGAAACTTAGGAAATGTTTCATAACATTTTAATATGTCTGAAACTGCTGAAAAAAGTATTGTATTGAACTTGTATATTCTTTATTTTCACAATATAATTATATTGCCAATGATTTGATTAATTAGTCACTTAATTGGTCTGAATGAAAGGATCGAATTACTGAATAAAATCAGTAGCCTACAGGCAAGGGTCCCCGTTATGTTGAAAAGGATGTGAATTGTCCCCTCCATTAGACTCTTTGAAGTTGAATGTATCAACTGTGTGGTAAAAAATGGCATACTTTACTT
Organism: Gymnoscopelus braueri; assembly: GCF_963280865.1. Classification (NCBI taxonomy): domain Eukaryota; kingdom Metazoa; phylum Chordata; class Actinopteri; order Myctophiformes; family Myctophidae; genus Gymnoscopelus; species Gymnoscopelus braueri. Next base: position 47,049,645 of record NC_137618.1, on the reverse strand, counting down.
ACCTGTACATTTTCTATCAATCACAAATCTATATACTGGATGCATGGTACTCAGTTGACCTACAGTAGCCTACAGTCAGTGGTGGAAAAAGTACTCAAATCTTGTACTTAAGTAAAATAATAAATTCTGCAATGTAGAACAACTCCATTACAAGTAAAAGTCCGGAATTCAAAATGTACTGTAGTAAAGTACATTTTGATGCAAAAAGTATTTGCATCAAAATGTACTTAAAGTACCAAAAGTAAAAGTACTAAAATGTTTGAAAATAGCACATCTACAAGCTCACAATGTGTCGCATCGCGACGCATTGTGAGCTTGTAGATCGGCTATTTTCTAATAGCCTAAGTATAAAATAGGGCTAAAGCTAAATGTATGTTTTGTAATAATAATCAAAATCTACAAAGTAACTACTAACTAAGGTTTTCGAATAATCGTAGTGGAGTAAAGGTACAATATTTTCCTATGTATGAATTAAAATAATAAAATAAAGGGGTGCCGTCTCATTGAGTAATAGCAACAGTAGTGTAATTTCCTAGTGGTAGTGAAGTTGTTTGTACTTATCATAAACCACAATGGAAACAAATCCCCAGGACTTTTTTGTGTTATCCTTTTAGCCTTTATGTCTGACTGGACCACATGCTGTTTACGTTGCTGACTAATAAAGTATTCAATCAATCAATCAATCAATCAATCAATCAATCAATCAATCAATCAATCAATCACAAACACAAGATACCATTAGTTACTACACATACCAATCAGTTGGTGCCGCCTGAGTGAAACCTAAATGTGAGACTAGTTAATATTACTCACTAACTTACTTACTTATTACACTTGTATCCACTGATAGGTTCTCCCTGCAAGCAGAACACAGTTAAAGAACCAGCAAAACGATCAGGAGGATAGTCTCATCATCTGGTCTCCTTTTCTTGTCTTCAGGTGAGTGAGGAAATCTCAGTCAAGTTACATAATACCCACTTCATCACTATGTCCTGCAATAGTTGTCAAATCGTGCACCACATCGATGTTGTATGTCAAGGCTACAGTGGTGGAAAGTAACTAAGTACATTTACTTAAGTACTGTACTTAAGTACAATTTTGAGGTATTTGTACTTTACTTGAGTATTTCCAATTTCCAATACTTTTACTTCTGCTCAACTCCATCTGCTATTTTCAAACATTGTAGTACTTTTACTTTTGATACTTTAAGTATATTTTGATGCCAATACTTTTGTACTTTTATTCAAGTAACATTTTGAACACAGGCCTCTTACTTGCAACAGAGTATTTTTATATTGTGGTATTGCTACTTTTACTTAAGTAAAATATCTGAGTACTTCTTCCACCACTGCAAGGCTAACATAAATAAAATTGCCAATTAGCTAAATAAGACAAATCATTATTAAGGAAATAGGTCAAGAGGCCGCTCTGTTCATTATTTGTATTTGATGGTTTGACATTGTGTTGATAATGTAAACCTTTAAGAAGTCTCACTCTTAGAGGACAACTCCCCTGCTTACAGTGTAGACGAATCCACAGAGCGGCAATCATAACTACGGTGTCGAACGGGTTCTGCTCCGCACCGTGACACCGCAGCTACAGGCAGCGCTCTGCGGATTCGTCTATAGAGACTCTATTACAGCTCATTTGATTTTGTGATGAAAACCGTTGCTATACATTGTGTTTAACATCATCTGTTTTATACAGTATGCAGATCTGTTGTTATAATGATAACCAACCTTTTCTCTCTCTCTCTCTCTCTCACACAGAGTAACACTAACTTCAAGACAGACATGAGTTCAAAAGGTACAGTATGTGCTCTCTCTCTCTCTCTCTCTCTCTCTCTCTCTCTCTCTCTCTCTCTCTCTCACACACACACATACACATACACATACACATACACACACACACACACACACACACACACACACACACACACACACACACACACACACACACACACACACACACACACACACACACACACACACACACACACACACACACACACACACACACACACACACACACACACACACACACACCCCCCAGACTGATTTCACAGAATGTAGTATACATTGCACGGACCCAGTGCACGTCATTCCGTGAATATTCGCCTAGAAAACCCGAAAATCTGAGTCCCACGTGGGCGTAACCAGTTGCAACCCGGAAAAACCTGGAAGCAGAGCAGTCCCCACAACAAAATGTACGATGCCTATCGGTACATAACTCAAACGGCGCTGACTAGGTTCAAGGGATTTGTCGCAACGTTCGGGAAGGCAACTCGCTCGCTTTAGCTCGGTGGTCCCTCACGTGGCTCCAGTTCCCTTGAGACTGCACGCCTCCGAAATGGTTTAGTCAATGGGGGAGATGCGAGGCGGCTATGCAGGGATTTTGGGGTTTTCCAGTTGTCTATGCACGGAATGACACTCATGACACAATGATCGGGTTGCACACACACACACACGCACACGCACGCACACACACACGCACACACACGCGCACACGCGCGCACACACACACACACACACACACACACACACACACACACACACACACACACACACACACACACACACACACACACACACACACACACACACACACACACACACACACACACACACACACACCCTCTGATATAATACAATATATTAGACAGATGTTTTTAGGAAAGCTCTAATATGTATCATCCATAACATTTTAATCCACCAGCTCTCGAAACAAATGATGAAGAACTTCGTATTGTGATGGTTGGAAAGACTGGAGCAGGAAAGAGCACCGCCGGAAACACCATCCTGGGTTTTGAAGCCTTTGAATCTGCCTTTGGGTCTGAATCTATGACAATGAACTGTCAGAAAGCCAGAGGTGTAGGGCATGGTAGAAACATCTCTGTTGTTGACACACCAGGATTCTTTGACACCAGATTTAAAGATAACGTTATTGATGAAATCAAACAGTGTATTAGTTTCGCTGCCCCTGGTCCCCATGTGTTCCTGATTGTGATCAGACTGGGAAGATTCACAGAAGAGGAGCAGATACCTGTGGAAATGATTCAGCTGGTATTTGGTGAAATGTCGAACAAATACTCCATGATTCTCTTCACTGGTGGTGACCTGCTCAAAGGTACACCAGTTGAAGACTTTTTGAAAAAGAGTCCAAGCGTACTACATGAAGTAATCAAAAAATGTGACGGTCGCTATCATGTCTTCAACAACGAAACCAAGGATCCCTCTCAGGTCACTGAGCTGCTGGGGAAAATCGAGTCGATGGTGGAGGTTAATGGAAGAAGCCACTACACCACTGAGAATTTCCAAGAAGCAGAGGGAGCAATACAGGAAGAGCAGCAAAGGATTCTTAAAGAGAATGAACAGGAGATGTATAAATCGATGAGAAAACTGAAGAAACATTATGAAGGAGAGGCTCTGATTCAAGCAGAGACACGGCTGAAGAGAGAGTCTAAGCGAAATTCAAGAATTCAAGCTGAAAAAAGTAACTGCTTTCTCTCAAAAAAGAAAGGGCCCATAGCGGAAGACGCAAAGAAGTTTTTCGCAAAGTTGAAACCTAAAAAGAAAACTGTAGAAGAGAAACAAAAATGCACTATCCAATGAATGACAAAGCTTCAGTGATATGTATTCAAGTCAAGAAATCCACGCCACTGTTAACATCCATTTATAGAGTGGCTGGTATAGGATAATATAAAAACATGTTGCATGTCTTGTTGTTGCTCATTGATTCTTTTTTCTTTTCTATTCTTTAAAAAAAGGGGGAAAATTAGCAGATTTTATTTGTCAGGCTTAAGAGAGAAGACCGTGTTGTAAAAAAGACTTGTCATATTGTAATAAAACGAAATAAAAAGAAAGGTTTGACCACTGCAGCTGTACTTCGTGTCTTGTAATATTGAAAAAGAAAATGTGCTTTGTAATTTGTACTTTTGCATTTTTAAAAATGTGCTTTGTAATTTGTACTTTTGCATTTTTAAAAGCAAGTACTGTACTTCAAACTCAAGTACAAATTTGACAAAGCAACTTTCACCTGTAGCTGAGTAATATTTGACCAGGAGTATCTATACTTTGACTCACGTGGGGTTGAGTACACCACTGCAGATTAGTAAATTATACTGTATACAAAACAGGTGATAAATTCAATTTCAGAGGGTCTAATGGAGGGGACAATTCAAGTTATTTTCAAGATAGTGGGGACACGTCCTTCACACACCTATGTCAACACATTTTGTCCCCACGCCACTGAATTTTATTCCTCCACAAAAGCAAACGTGAAAAAATTAAAACACTTGCATCTCTTTATGTCACTAAGACAAGCCATCTCAGTGTCTTAACTGCTTCAACATTTAAATCCTAATGTACTGTAGGCCTGAGAGACAGAGGAAGTATAAAGACAGATCTTGTGATCTGACAACGTAAACTTCAATCTGCACCACAGAGAAAAGGTAACATTTGTGACTCACGGAAGAGTAGTCACTGTTACCTAGTCACTGTCAGTGACTAATGAAACAAACAATAACATCAAAGGAGGAATTACACACAGGGCCCTATTTAGATGATCTATGGCGCAGGATGTAGGGTGCAAATATGTGGGGATGTGTCCAGTTTTGGTATCCTTGACATTTTGAGGTAATTGACTTTTTTTTTGGCCTTGTGGGTTTTGAGGAGGTTAGTTTTTGAAGAGCGGAGGTTGCGGGTCGAGGGTTGTATAGGGAGACTAGTTCCTTGAGGTAGAAGGGAGCGTTGTATGCACTGATGTGTCAACAGGGATATCTTGTATTCGGTCCGGAAAGTAACGGGAAGCCAGTGGAGTGAACGGAGGATGGTTGTGATGCGTTTGCATATGCGCACTCTCATCAGGATCCTAGCAGCGCTGTTACTGGAGCCTTCGAAGGCTCTTGCTAGGGATCCCTAGCAAATATTGTACTTTTACCCCACTTGAAAACTTTAGTTACTAGTTACTTTGAAGATTTTGATTATTATTACAAAACAGACATTAACCACTTCAGCCCTATATACATTTCGGCCATTTCAAAATAGCCGATCTACAAGCTCACAATGCGTCGCGATGCGACGCATTGTGAGCTTGTAGATCTGCCATTTTCAAAAGATTTTTGTACATTTGAAAACTTTTAATGGGACATTCTGCATAATGAGTACTTTTACTTTTGGTTTTTATAGTTACATTTTCTGATAAGTGACATGCTACGGCGCTGCCTAAGACACACAAAGGCGAGCTGAAACTTTTCACGCGAGCTGACAAGTGCTAGTACAGTATATGTGCCTGGGCAAGTACACAGGGTCGAGTCAATGTCATCGCTCTAGGCCAGGGGAATACAAACACGTCAACGGAAGCTTTCACAGTGCGGAAGGACCATTCCATAAATGACCTGATCATGTTCTGACTAAGAAGTTAAAAGGAGCTCCAATTATGCTTTAACCCTTTAAGACCGGGAACGCATCTGTGTCATTTTTAGATTTCTTTGGGCTATTCAAAAATAGCAGATCTACAAGCTCATAGCGCGGCACCGAGTGCCACGCTATGAGCTTGTAGATTTGCTATTTTTTTTAAATCATGAAAATGTGTGCAAATCTTTGAATATATATATTTTTAAAGCGAACATTTTAACTCAAATCTTTGCTTTTGGGTGATTCTACAAATGTCTTCTAAATCTTAACAGTTTTTTGAAAAAGCTTATGTTCTTATAATATCAGTGGTACTTTTTTCATGTCAAGGACCCCCAAAATGATATGTATTTGGCCGCGGTACACATGGGTCACATTTGGATACAAGCTCACAGCGCGGCACTGAGTGCCGCGCTGTGAGCTTGTACTGTAGATCTGCTATTTTTGAATAGCCAAAGACATCTTAAAATGGTCTTAATGGGTTAAGTAGAAACCAAATATAGGCGCTCCCGTTTCCAATCCCAAAACGTATCGCCCATAGTCTCTCCTGTGCTCTTAACTTGAGCTCTGGATCCTCTCTCTGCAATCACCCGCTTTAATCCCTAATCAAAGCGATCCTATTTTCATGGAAGGCATCCGGCGATGAAGAAGGAAGTGATTCACATGCACTTCCATTATAGATCAAACAACTGGGAGAGGTTCGTTTTAATCCCTAGAATCCACAAACACAAAGAATAGTGCCAATACGCAGCATTGTACATTTTAACTATAAAGGGGAAGCAGCTTGGTGTACTGCTGAGGAGAATCGGTTGCATTGCCATCCGATCATCCCGCGTATCATATTTTATTAATATCCCGGAGGCTGATATATAGGTATAGGCCTATATCCCCCCCTCTACATCCAGTGTCAATTTAACCCATTCAATACGGGAAACGCATCTGTGTCATTTCTAAGATTTCTTTGGCTATTAAAAAATAGCAGATCTACAAGCTCATAGCGCGGCACCGAGTGCCGCGCTATGAGCTTGTAGATCTGCTATTTAAAAAAAAAGAAGAGATTTTTTTAGCAAATCTTTGAATACATATAATGTCTTGAAAGCGAACATTTGTAACTCAAAACTTTGCTTCTGAGGATCCCTGGAACCAAACATTTTGAGATGGGGGTCTGCGGCCAAATACATACATACAAATCTAAAAAAAAAATCTGAATCCTAACAGTATGTTGCTATATCAGTGGTGCTCCAGCTTTTCCATGTCAAGGACCCCCCAAAATTATATGTGTTTGGCTGCGGACCCCCATCTCAAAATATGTTGTTCCAGGGACCCCTGGAACAACAATTCACTTCAGAACATATATATATATTCAATATATGCTACGATAAAATTAAAAAAAGCAGATTTACAAGCTCATAGCTTGTATATCTGATATTTTTTAATAGCCAAAGAAATCTTAAAATGACACAGATGCGTTCCCGGTCTTAATGGATTCCCTTTGATAGCGTAAAAATAGATATTGCCATATCTATGCTGCATGGCTTGTGGGTCCTGTAATGTTGGTATTTTAACCACTTAAACCCTGTACGCAGTACTTCTTTGACCCGGGTTCCCCCAAGGGTCTGTGCTGTACTTGGTCCCCTCCTTTTTCCTGTCTACGCCAAATCTCTGAGCTGAAAATAGCTGCACTCTCACAATGCATCGCCTCTGCCAATTTCCGCTGAATGTTGGCCTGTTCTATGACATGCCCAGATCGGGGGTGATAGCAAACGGTTAGACGGGAGCTATTCTCGCCAGGCTTTGTCATCACTGTCATTACACATCCCCAAAGACGAGACCCAAATATGTCATGCGCCATCAGGGTGATCCATTGACCAGAAGCTAATTTTCTCGCCTCTGCAAGCCGAATGGCGTCCAGTCCTTCCCTGGGTAGTGTGTTGTGGAGAGAAGAGTAACTTTGTATAAACACCATGCCTGCAAAATGTAGTTTACCAGACCACAAGGGGAGGTAAACTAAATGTTCCCATTTAGAAATGAGGTGACATTCACTGCCGACATTTTCCCCTTTTCTCCTTTGTACATAATAGTGTTTTATATTTGTTGATGACATGTATTAGTGTGTTATTTGTATGCTATTTTGATGAATTGAATACATATGACCAGTGGAAACAAGTCCCCAGGACTTTTTTTGTGTTATTTTTTTGCCCAAATGTCTGACTCTACCACGCGTTGTTTACATTTCTGACGAATAAAGTATTCCATCGGTTCTCAAAGTGGGGTCCGGGGACCCCCAGGGGTCCTTGGTTCCCAGCAAAATTAGTTAATATGGCTTCATAATCATTTTAACCACTTTGATATTTTATACTTTGGCTATTCAAAAATAGCAGATCTACAAGCTCATAGCGCGGCACCGAGTGTCATGCAGGGAGAGAACGTGAGGTGAACTCATCCTTTCCAGAGCATCTGACACGCTGGAATGGCTGGCATTGTTACGGAGCGTGTGTGTGTGTGTGTGTGTGCGTGTGCGTGTGTGTGTGCCACTGTGCCTGCGTGTGTGCCTGCCTGCGCGTCTGTGCGTGCGTGAGTGAGAGTGTAATCGAGATCAAATGTGCCAGCATGGGTGTGTGTATAGTACTGCATGTGTGTGTGCATAATAGTGTGCATATAGCCCACATCATCTGTCTGTCTTACTGTGGCTGCTGAGCGGATAAAGTGTCCTCTCTGGCTTATATACTGTCATTTGCAGCCAGTCTGCTAAGGCTCTCACGTTTGAGCAAAACCGATGAGTCAAATAAACTGCATTGTTTAGAGACAGTTAAACCTGTGTTTGGATCCACAGGCTCAGCTGTACTGTAAGTTAATAATATATTGTGCACTGCTTGAACTGTGCTATGTTTGCCAGCTGACAGGAGAGAGACTATGTGAAAACAAGCTGGCTGGAGATTTGGCACTTGCTCAGTGTGTTTGTGTGTGCTGGCTAAGTGTGTGTCAGTGGTGGAAGAAGTACTCAGATATTTTACTTAAGTAAAAGTAACATTACCACAATATACAAGTACAGGTACAAGTAAAAGGCCTGTGCTCAAAATGTTACTTGAGTAAAAGTACTAAAGTATTGGCATCAAAATATACTTAAAGTACCAAAAGTAAAAGTGATAAAATGTTTGAAACTAGCAGATCTACAAGCTCATAATGCATCGCATCATGTCACATCGCGACGCGTTGTGAGCTTGTAGATAGCTATGTATAAAATAGGGCTACAAATATCGGCAAAGTAACTAGCAACTAGATTGTTCAAATAATTGTAGTGGAGTAAAAGTACAATATTAGTGTGTGTGTGTGTGTGTGTGTGTGTGTGTGTGTGTGTGTGTGTGTGTGTGTGTGTGTGTGTGTGTGTGTGTGTGTGTGTGTGTGTGTGTGTGTGTGTGTGTGTGTGTGTGTGTGTGTGTGTGTGTGTGTGTGTGTAACATTACCACAATATGGTTTCAAAATGTTACTTGAGTAAAAGTACTAAAGGATTGGCATCAAAATATACTTAAAGTACAAAAAGTAAAAGTGCTAAAATGTTTGAAAATAGCAGATCTACAAGCTCACAATGTGTCGCATCATGTCACATCTCGACGCGTTGTGAGCTTGTAGATCCCTAGTATAAAATAGGGCTACAAATATCAGCAAAGTAACTAGCAACTAAATTGTTCAAATAATTGTAGTGGAGTAAAAGTACAATATTTGTGTGTGTGTGTGTGTGTGTGTGTGTGTGTGTGTGTGTGTGTGTGTGTGTGTGTGTGTGTGTGTGTGTGTTTGTGTGTGTGTGTGTGTGTGTGTGTGTGTGTGTGTGTGTGTGTGTGTGTGTGTGTGTGTGTGTGTGTGTGTGTGTGTGTGTGTGTGTGTGTGTGTGTGTGTGTGTGTGTGTTTGCGCGTGTGCGTGCGCGTGCGTGCGTGTGTGTGTAGGGCTGAGGACCAGAATAAAGCTACATTCTCTTCCTGTCTATCCCTGCAGGTCCCATCACTGAGTGAACAAAGTGTGTGTTTCACTCATTTAAATGCACACAGGTCTGACCGGTTTAAAAGAATACATGAACATCCTGTACTGTTGCATCAGCTTGTTTTCTACGGGACTCTGGGATTGGTTGGCTGGCACGCTGTATGTCACAGGGAATAAACCATAACAATCCAAGCAAAAACAATCTTCCCTACTGAAATAGAGCATGACAGCTTCCTTTGTCTTCAATTCAAAATGCTGCATTTCCAAGTTGCAGTACTTTTACTTCTACGAGGCAAATATTATACTTTAACTCCACTACAATTATTTGAAAACTTTAGTTACTAGTTACTTTGTAGATTTTGATTATTGTTACAAAAGATACCCTTTCAGATACCCACTTCAGCCCTATATATATTTCGGCCATTTGAAAATAGCCGATCTACAAGCGATGCGACGCATTGTGAGCTTGTAGATCTGCTATTTTCAAAAGATTTGTATACATTTCATACTTTTGAAAACTTGTGAAATGGGACATTCTGCATAATGAGTTAGGGCATTCACAACTAATGATTTTTACTAGTCGACTCATTTGACCAAGTAGTAGTCGACTAGTCGACTAGTCGAAATTTACATAAAAAAACTAATTACATTATTTATTTATTTTTTATTTTTAGGGGGGGGGGGGCATTGTTTTAATGCCATCCTACTACTATATTACTATTATTATTATCCTCCTGACCTTATTTTTATGGCGTTTTAAGGGAAGCGCTTCTGGCACAGCAGCACAGCACCACAGCAGCGTCTCCAAGGATCCCCATTGCCCAATAATAGGCTTTTATTGGGCATACTTTTGACCCCCTTTTGATAAAAAATAGTCAGGAGGATAATAATAATAGTAAGATGGGCCATATACTATGGCATTAAAAAAATTACATTTATTTTTATTTTTTTCCCTCAACTATTCGACTAGTACCAACAAGGTCGACTAGTGGTTATACTAGTCGACTAGTCGACTAGTCGACTAGTTGGTGAAAGCCCTATAATGAGTACTTTCTACTTTTGGTACATTTTGACACCAATACTTTTGTGCTTTTACTCGAGTAAATTCAGAATTTCTGACTTTTACTTTTTCTACGTACATTGCAGTATTGATACATTGAAACATTTTAGTACTTTCACTTTTGGTACTTTAAGTACATTTTGATACCAATACTTTTGTACTTTTACTTAGTAAAGAATCGGAGTACTCTTTCCACTGCTACCTGGCTCCGTGTCTCTGTCTGTCAAAGAATTGATTTAAAAAAATGTGCACTGTTGGTTTATAAAGCAATGAATGGTTCAGGGCTAAAAATACATCTGTGATCTTCTGCTACGTATGAAGCATCCAGACCTGGGACAGGTCTGCTTTCTATCCACACATTCAACAACTAAACATGGAGAAGCAGTGTTCAGTTTTTATACACCACATTATCTGGAACTCACTCCCAGAAAAACTGCACGTCTGCTACAACTCTGTTATTTTAAGGCAAAGCTGAGGACCTTTCCTGTTCGCCGCTGCCTTTTAAATTAAAGTTTCTGATTCATTTCTTGTGCTGCGCGGTAACTTTATTCTCATATAACTTTAATTTAGCTCGTTTTAATTGTATTTAAATGTCCTTTCATAACGTGTTTATTTTGCACTTTGTCTTGACATTTTGTTTAAAGCACTTTGAATTGCCTCATTGAAATGGGATCTACAAATAAAATCCCCTCGCCTTCAAATTATAGGCTTGTATGAAAAGCTACATTCAAATTGGCCTCTCAACAACATTATCCCCTCATTCATTTACAAATGGCACAAGACACACGAGAGAGAGAGAGAGAGAGAGAGAGAGAGAGAGAGAGAGAGAGAGAGAGAGAGAGAGAAAGAAAAGGAAGAATGTGAAATGAAAATATTTACACTTCACTTGGCAGTTGGAAATGTGCCGTACAGCTGCAGAGCCTCGAACAATGCAGAGCGTTTCCTGTCTGCTCTGCGCTGGGACGCAGCCTCACATGCACTCTGCTGGGATGAACACCATATGAATAGGGGTGTGTGTGTGTGTGTGTGTGTGTGTGTGTGTGTGTGTGTGTGTGTGTGTGTGTGTGAGAGCGCGTGCTTCACATGCACTCTGGGATGAAGACTATATGAATAGGGGTGTGTGTGTGTGTGTTTGTGTGTTGGTAGTGGAGAGGACCAGAATAAAGCTACATTCTCTTCCTGTCAATCCCTGCAGGTCCCATAACTGAGTGGAAAAAAGTGTGTTTCGCTCATTTAAATATGAATATAGGTGTGTCTGTGTGCGTGTGCGTGTGCGCGTATGTGCGTATGTGCTTCCCAGTCTGGTAATATTCCAATGTCTTCTAAGGGCCGGCCTCCAACCAGCCTCCTGTCATGTGCTTCGGGGCGGCGGTGGGGACATCTTAACTTCCCTTCCCATGCAGTGTTAACAAAGCCCTCCCTCCACCTCCTCCTCCACACCTCCCTCCACACCTCCTCATCATCAGCCTGGATGGATCCTCAGCTCAGCCCTGCAGTCCCACAGGGAGGAACAGCTCAGTCGTTAGCCTGCAAAAATGTGCTGTTTTTAGGGGAAGCGAGGATTTTCACTGGCCTTCAGTTACCAAATGATATCCCAAACTCAGTCACTGCATGCATGGGCTTTTTGAAATACTTCGTTATGTAAATATTCCTCAATGCAATAAACTGAACACTTATTTATTTACTCCAGACCAAAAGAGAGATAGAAAATACAGATCTGTAATGCAATTACGTTCTGAACGCCACGCCACCTCTATGAGTGGCACTGGAGCACAATGTTGTGGTTCTTGAGAACCAACGTTTTCTTACAATGTTGTGGTTCTTGAGAACCAACATTTTCAGGCTGCGACCCCCCCAAAATATTTGAACTGGGGACCCCCCAAAACAATCATATTTGAACAGGGACTACCCTGACAAGTACAGTACTTGGAATTGTAGGAATTTAGCTTGACTCAGTTCCCACAGATAAATGTTGTGAAAATATATCATTTTAAAATGTGTCTTTTTTAGGTATTAAAAAGGTCCTAAATTGTCACTTTAATGTCATCTGTGGACCACGCCCCTGGGCGTCCCGAACCACAGGTTGAGAACCGCTGGTGTACATGACACACGTGGTGATCATTGGGCACCCCCACTGTTTTGTAAGTCAGTGATTTAACAAACCTTTTTCATGTCAAGGACCCCCAAATTAACATGTGCAGTATTTGGCCATGGAACACACTTTAAGAAGCACAGCTGTAAAATATTTGAAAATAGAAGATCTACAAGTTGAAAACACGTTGTGAGATATTTTCAAATAGCCGATGCACATAGGTTTGATGAATAAACTGATATTCATGCTATTTTAACTCATTTAAGCTGAGGACCACCTGGACCCCCCCCCCCCCCCCCCCCCCCAAGGACCCCAGGCGGTCCCTGGACCGCACTTTGCGAAGCACTGCTGTAAATAACCCTGCTTTATTCCCGGATCAAGTCGGTTTAATCTCTGTCAGGCCGTTTCCCCTGCAGCAGCTGTCTTATCTGAAGATAAAAAGGCGAGGATCAAATTAAACATCACACCGCTATCACACAGCCATCAGACACATTCACCACCAGCAATGACACACTTTATGTTCAAGTGGACAGGTTTGTTTTTTCAAGCATCTTTTAGCCAGTGGAAACAAACACTTTTTTTTATTGACCATAAATGTACCAAGCGTGTCATCAGGCTAACTACTGTAAACTGCCTCTATGGTGATTCAGTCACACACACACACACACACACACACACACACACACACACACACACACACACACACGTGCACACATGAACGCACGCACCACACACACATAGGCCTACTGTATACACACACACACACACACACACACACACACACACACACACACACACACACACACACACACACACACACACACACACACACACACACACACACACACACACACACACACACACACACACACACACACACACACACACACACACACACACAAACACGACCATGCAGCAACAATGTATCCTTGACACTTCCTGTCCTCCTGAACACCAGCCACACATTTCAGTGTGTCTGTGTTTGCTTCTATCTGTGAGTTATTTGCTGTTATGGCTTTGTTTTATTGATATTATTTGCAACAATGTATAGCAGTGGTTCTCAAACCTTTTCATGTCAAGGGCCCCCAAAATGATATGTGTTTGGTTTGAGTAAAACAAAAAAAAATGCTTTAAAAAATATAATGTATTCAAAGATTTGCACAGATTCACGATTTTCCCCGAAAATAGCAGATCTACAAGCTCATAGCGTGGCACGGAGTGACGCGCCGTGAGCTTGTATATCTGCTATTTTTGGAATAGCCAAAGTATAAAATATGGTCAAAGTGGGTTAAAAATGAGTGCGATGCTATATTCATTCATTTAGCTGGGGACCCCCTGGTACCCCTCAGCCCCAAGGACCCCACTTTGAGAACCCCAATGATGTATTATAGGACAACCAGAGACAATAGTCCCATGTTAGGTTCTATTGTAAAACTGCATGACGTGCCCCTGTTCTGGGATTCTCTCTGGCACCTTTTTGCTATTGGTAGAGAAGCAGGATGGATGAAGGGAAGGAAAGGAGGGGGGGTGGTGGTGAGGTTTCTAAATTTAACCGTGCACCCAAAACCCTACATTTACGTTTGTTTATTTATTTGACAAAGGCACAATGCAAGATAAATGGATTTGCACCAGAGATAGCTGAGAGCTACGTTTACGTTCTGTAGTCCCTGGGTGGGCGTCATCGGTGGCCCATAGACGCAACGACACAAAAAAACATGTAAAACCTGTAAACACGGTCCTTAGCAGACAAAGAAAATCACATAAAACTGCACCGATTAACCCATTCAATCCGGGAACGCATCTGTGTGTCACTTTAGATTTATTTGGCGATTCGAAAATAGCAGATATGCAAGCTCATAGCGCGGCGAGTGCCGCGCTATGAGCTTGTATATCTACTATTTTTCAATATAGCCTATGTATTATTTTTTTTACTCAAATCTTTGCTTCTGGGGGTCCCCGAACGAAATATTTTGAGACGGGGGGGGGGGGGGGGTCCGCAGACAAATACATATCATTTTGGGGGTCCTCGACATGAAAAAAGTAGCAGATCTACAAGCTCATATAGGGCACTCGGTGCAGCGCTAGGAGCTTGTATATCTGCTACTTTTGAATAGCCCGCCCCAAAGTATAAAATAATGGTTGTAGCAAAAACAAAATCTAAAATGACACATATGCGTTCCTGGATTGAATGGGTTAAAATAAACTACACTACAAAAAAATACGACGCCAATGAATGTTTCTTAGTAGCACCCATTAATCAAAGAGACGTACATTAAAACAGTGTAAACACGATCATGTTCACATGATGATGATGATCACACAAAGTTCATAATCGTCTCTGTCGGGGTGGAAAACCTCATTATGTCGAAAACTGTTACTTTTCAGGATTCAAATTCAAAAGCATCAAAAGTACTGTAGCTGTCGCCTCACAGCTAGAAGGTCCTGGGTTCGATTCCCGCCGGGGAATCGAACCCAGGACAATCGATTGAAGGAGGCATGAGCTCGGCCCTGGCCTCCCTAGGCTGGTGAGGGGAGTGTAGCGCCCAGGATCACTTATAAAAATTGGCACCGGGTGAAAAATAAGGGTTACAAAATCGCGGGATAAAAATGTTAGAAAAAGAAAAAGAAAGTATTGTAGCAGATCTACAAGCTCAAAACGCGTCGCTTCGCACCGCATTTCGAGCTTGTAGATCTGCTGCTTTTGATGCTTTTGTGTGACGCTGTAGTATGATCAAGTAGGGCGTTAATTTACGAAAAAACACAAAAAGTTATGGAGATAAGAGGTTTCTGCCCGACAACAACGATGTACTGTAATACATACTGTATTACAGTAAAATATACACTTAGTTGACCGGATAACCTTCTTTTTTTCCCCTCCACACCAAATCTCTTGGCCGGAAATATCTGATCTACAAGCTCAATACGTGTGTGAGCTTGTAGATCAGCAAAAAAAGAAAAAAGAAATTGCAGAACGTTCGCCTATATTGTGGCATGCGCCCAGAATATCGACGTGATGGGGTTCATGTGGTGAAATCACGAGAGAATTTCTGAAACATGAGAGTGTATACAGAACACCCAAGGCGTCGTCGGTTTCAAGCTAGAGAAGTTGGATTCATCAATCAAAAGCCACACCATGTGCTCATTAGCTGGAAAACACCACTCGTATAGCATGAGGCGTTCGAGAACATGATGCATTTCCAACCCGGGGTGGAGGGTGCGACTGCATGCGTTGGGCTTTGAACGTCATCCTGGAAAAGATTATGAAGTGTGACGCGTGACAATGTGACGAATGTCATTATGGATGTGGGTTGGGGGGGTCGGGCGGGGGTTAACCCATTAAGACCGGGAACGCATCTGTGTGTCATTTTTAGATTCCTTTGGCTATTCAAAAATAGCAGATCTACTAGCTCATAGCGCGGCACCGAGTTTGCGGCTGCCGCGCTATGAGCTTGCAGATCTGCTGTTTTTGAGAAATCGTGAAGATGTGCATTGCGAATCTTTGAATATATATCGAATCTTTTTTTTACTCAAATCTTTGCTTATGGGGGGGGTCCCAGGAACAACAAATTATGAGATGGGGGTCCATGGCAAAATACATATAATTTTGGGGGTCCTTGACATGAAAAAAAGTTATATAGAAATGTAAGATATTGAAACAAAATAAGATATAAAAAAAAACTGTTAGGATTTAGAAGACATGTCGTGGAATCCCCAGAAGTACAGATTTGTGTTCGCTTTAAAAATAGATATATGTTAAGATTTGCAAAATAAAATCCAAGATAAAAAAAAAAAAGCAGATCTACAAGCTCATAGCGCGGCACTCGGTGCCGCGCTATGAGCTTGTCGATCTGATATTTTTCAAGAGCCAAAGAAATCTAAAAACACAGATGCGTTCCCGGTCTTGATGGGATAAGGAGCTGTTTTCCTCTCCACACCCCGCCAAGGAGGAGAGGGAGGCGTGTGATCTGACATGTCCTCCTCGCTGAGGTCATGGCGAGGAAGTACTCAAGGAAGGAAGGAAGTGGAACCGACTTCCTTTCAAACTATGGTTCAATACGTGCACACACACAGCCTATAACAGTCCCAAAATGGATTCTCTAATTACACGAGCAATCTAACAATTCTGCTGTGCAAAACGGAAGAGGCTTTAGGAATGTGATAAGATCATTCCATTATGTATCAAAATAGCCCCGAAGGGAAAATAAAGCCTAGTGGCTCCTCTGTGTTTGTACACAAGCCTGAAGCCAGTCCATGTACCGGTTAACCCATTCAATCAGGAAACGCATCTACAAATGTCTTCTAACAGCTTTTTTTTTTACATTTTTATCCCACGACTTTGTAACCCCATTTTTTACACCCAGTGCCAATTGTCTATGTAATCCTGGGCACTACCTTCCCTCTGCCAACCTAGGGAGGCCAGGGCCGAGCTCATGCCTCCTTCAATGCATGAGAGCCAACTGACCTTCTTATCACCTGACAGGGGAGAGTTTCCCTGGTTGGGCGTAGCGCGTGGAAGGAACACGTTATTCCAATCAGTTCCTTTCCCCTCCATCAGGCTGCACGGCTGTCCAGGGGGAGGCAGTATAGTGACCAGGATTACTGCATGTTTTTGTGAGGGTACCTACCCTAGGGAATACGGGGAGAACATGCAAATTCTTCTAACAGCTTTCTGAGAAAAAATGTTGCAGTGGTTTTTGTAATTTTTTGGGTGAACTATACCTTTAAACCCTTGAAATATAGTACTGCCTGTGTAGGAGGAGGAAGGTTGGATGCTGCAGTGAGTGTGCTTTGCACTGGCCGACTGCAGTGACTTTGACCCAGGAGGTCAAGCGTTGAGTCTGGCACTGAATCCACAGACTACTGAGGCTATCTCGCTGCTCTGTTGGGGGGGTATAAGGGTAAATATAGTAGACTGTGAGCATTACCAAACCTCTGTGAGTCTTTGGGACACCTTACCCCGCTTTGGAGATAAAGGACATTCTGTGTGACACAAGATGTATGGCAGAGCGAGGGAAGTAGCATTGCTGCTCCTATCTATTAGCAGTACAGCAGGTAGTGTATTGTCTCTGTGGAACAGTAATGTTGGGTCTGGTCTGCTGTAGCACTTCTCATTATATCACTCCCTCTGGTTAATTCAAACGCTGTGCAACGTGATGAGGGGCTTGAATGTTTTTCAAAGCAGACGGGTTCGGAAGAGTGGATGAAAACTTCTGTTTTTCCCCCACTGCTGTCATAATCAAAGACAATACGAGGCTAGTGTTTTGCATTGTTGTGGGCAAGCATTATGACTGCGTTTGGCAGTAGCAATTACATGAATTTAGCTTACATTTGAGTTACACATATTGACCTGTTAAACACTACTGGGTTTTAATGAGTGTTTGCTGTTTGGAAATGTTGTTGGCCACTCAAAATAAGTTTCCCCCTATTTTCTTCAGAACATTGTTTGGCCAATTATTGTATATTTTGAAACATGACAAAATTCTCTGGTCTTGGTATAGACTAGAGCAGTGGTTCCCAAACTGGGCATCGGGACCCCCAGGGGGGTCCCCAAATGATTTTGGGGGGTCCCTAGATGATTTGCGTAATGTGCAACATTGTTTTCTCACTCAACAGTAAACAAACCTTTATACAGTATACGTGTATACTGTATAGGGTATCTGCACATTTCTAAAGTTACGATGGAATGACTTTTAAGACCTTTTTAATACCAAATTGGCCAAATTGTCAAATATTACGTAAGAAAAAGGCAAACATTGTGAAAATTGACGATCTACATCTCACAACGCCTCGCAGTATGAGGCGTTGTGAGATGTAGATCTTTTTTGGATTTTTTAAAAATCATTTGAATACATATTTTTAAAGTGAACATTTGTAACTCAAATCTTTGCTTCTGGAGGATTCTACAAATGCCTTCTAAATCTTAACACTTTAAAAAAAAAACTTGTTGCTATAATCAGCGGTTTTCAAACTTTTTCATAGGGCCCCCAAAATGATATGTATTTGGCCGCGGACCCCCATCTCAAAATATGTTGTTCCAGGGACCCCCAGAAGCAAAGATTCAAGTTAAAAATCTTCGCTTTATAAAATATACATTCAAAGATTTGCACACATTTTCATAATTTTTCCAAAATAGCAGATCTACAAGCTCACAGCGCGGCACCGAGTGCCGCACTATGAGCTTGTATATCTGTTATTTTTGAATAGCCAGTATAAAATAATGGTTAAAGTGTTTTTTTTCCCTTAAAACTAGATTGATTGCATGCAGACGTGTAGCTTCTAAAGGAGCATATAGCATCGTTTTACAACCAGGAGCCATGTAGGTAAGTCTACATTTACGGCATCGTAGCTGATAATGAAATCCTCTACAGTATGGAGGAAAGGGATGGGATGTTTTACATCCGGAAACTCGCTGTGAGGCTCTACTGAGCAGGTCATAAACTGCCCTGCTCTAGTCCTCACAACCACTTAACAACGTGAAAACACAGAAGCAATATACATAGTGTGTATTCTGTTCGTTGGTAGACACACGCAGAATGTCTGATAAGGCTTTGCACAGAATGTTCCCACATGCTGACTCAGTGCTCATTCTCTCATTTGCAGAGCTAGAAGACTCACCAAATCCTCTTACATTTTATCCATGTTGGTATTGTAATGAATAAGTTACTTTGACTGAATAAGAAACTGGAGTCGCGATGAATGCTTGGCTTCCCCGCTCTCCTTTAATGGCACTTCGTATCTTACAAAAACACATTTTAGCTGTACTCTTTAATCCACCTTAAGGCCAAATTCCCCCGTTATGTCAATTGCTGCAACATGAAAAACGCAAGAAACCAGCAGTAAATGCAAATGGATCACGAAACATGACCAAATGGCTCCTGTATGGGCAGTGAAAAAGGACCCCAAAAGTCTGCTATTATAAAGAACACTATTCTTGTGCATTGATTATAGTCTGGTCACGTTTGCCCCAGAAGGTGGAAAACCCAGAGATGACTGCCTGGCCGTAATAGAATGAAACCGTCGGTCCCTATATGCCTGAAATGAATACAAGAAGGCTCACCCGGGTCAAATCCGGCCACCTCGTAACGTTCGCCACCAGGTATTCCTAAACCTCAGTAAAACTATGCCTAAACCTACCCTTATTCCTAAACATAATCTCAGTAAAACTATGCCTAAACCTAACCTTATTCCTAAACATAACCTCAGTAAAACTATGCCTACACCGCTTATTCCTAAACGTAGCCTCAGTAAAACTATGTCTAAACCTAAACTTATTCCTAACCTTAACCTCAGTAAAACTATGCCTAAACCTAACCTTATTCCTAAACGTAACCTCAGTAAAACTATGCCTAAACCTACCCTTATTCCTAAACGTAACCTCTGTAAAACTATGCCTAAACCTACCCTTATTCCTAAACGTAGCCTCAGTAAAACTATGTCTAAACCTAACCTTATTCCTAAACGTAACCTCAGTAAAACTATGCCTAAACCTAACCTTATTCCTAAACGTAACCTCAGTAAAACTATGCCTAAACCTAACCTTATTCCTAAACGTAACCTCCGTAAAACTATGCCTAAACCTATCCTTAATCCTAAACGTAACCTCAGTAGAACTATGTCTAAACCTAACCTTATTCCTAAACGTAACCTCAGTAAAACTATGTCTAAACCTAACCTTATTCCTAAACGTAACCTCAGTAAAGCAAATACTAGAATACAAGAACCGCAGTCCGCGGGGAAATAAATGGGGGCGGGTGCATTTTAGGGCAAGTGTTGCCCCTGAAACAGACCTGTTAGATGTGTAAAGAGCACTGGAGAGCATGGACCTGCTAAGCAGCCAGCAGGTAGCAAGATAAAGAGCAGGAGTCAGAGTGCTGAGAAAAGAGCAAATGTAAAGCCTGCCCTCAGGCTGCACCCGGTCGGTCAAGCAAGCAGCACAAGTCTTTTTAGCAGCAGCATTGTTCTCCCTTCCTATTGCTCTTCATGCTGCTCACTGTTGTCAGTGAGAGAGAGAGAGAGAGAGAGAGAGAGAGAGAGAGAGAGAGAGAGAGAGAGAGAGAGAGAGTCCCCTTGGCTATGTCACCATGTGAAGCCATTGTCTGTGTTCCTCTGCTATTGATTGACTGTAAGCATACGTGGCCCTAATGGAATTCAGAGCCTCTAGTAACAGCTTAATGTTTACTGCTCTGTCAAGGATTAAATGGATGTATCAGGTTATGTGGGTCAGCAAGAAATATCAAGTCCCATACTCAAGAGACAAAAGAATGCGCTGTTTGCTGTGATGTATTATTTTCCAACATAACATAATACTGCCACAGGAATACTGAGTCGTCCCTCTTTGCATTTTTATGAATCGAATATATATCAACTTAGCGTACCAGGATGTCTTGAGTAGACATGAGTCACATGACTGATGTAATTTGAGTCCTGAGTGTTAATTTAACTCTTGTGAGAGTGTAAAAATTGACCTTGTGCCGCGCTGCGAGCTTGTAAATCTGCAATAAATAAAAAAGAAATCATGAAAATGTGTGCAAATCTTTGAATATGTATTTTTTAAAGTGAACATTTGTAACTCAAATCTTTGCTTCTGGGGGATTCTAAATGTGTTCTAAATCCTATAGCAGTTTTTTGAAAAAACTTGTTGCTATAATCAGTGGTTCTCAAACCTTTTCATGTCAAGGACCCCCAAAGCGATATGTATTTGGCCGCGGACCCCCATCTCAAAATATGTTATTCCAGGGACCCCCAGAGGCAAAGATTTTAGTTAAAAAATGACGCTTTAAAAATACATTCAAAGATTTGCAAACATTTTCACAAATTTTCCAAAATAGCAGATCTACAAGCTCATTGCGCTACTGTATGAGCTTGTATATTTTTGAATAGCCAAAGTATAAAGCTTGTACATCTGCTACTTTTTTTTTTACATATATCTTCTCTTCTGGTATAGTCCCTGCATGGCACAACACATTTTCAGATGGGGGTCCACGGCCAAACACATATCAATTTGGGGGTCCTTGACACAAAAAAAAGTTTGAGAACCACTGCTGCAAAAGTAAGTAAGTCTGTAGGAGTTAAATTAACCTCTCAGGATTTTACGGTGTGGGCTGTCTGGGTCCTTAGAGACTCTCACACCATGTTGTGGTTGTGTCTACTGTTGTCGCTGTGGGATGGAGTGTATGGGGCAGACATGTCTGGGCAACAAAACATAACCAGATGCGTCACCCACAATGAAAAGTACATGGGTAGGCTATTCACCAAGGTCTTGCCCATGCAGCCCACCACAATGGAACTGCATGAGGGAGAGATCCGCTGACCTTAAAGTTTCCCCTCAATACCCTTTTGTGTCTTAAAGCTCTTGCATTAAACCTCGCCCAATGCACAAAAAGCTTCAGGAATCTTTTTGGTTGATTTCACTAACTGATGTGTTTTCATAGCAAAGCCCATGGTGATTTATACAACTTTACACAGGAAAGATGCCTACCGTTTGATTACACACACAATAAATCGCAGTGTGTTAAATTCCCATAATAATTCAATAAACCTGACATGTTGCGTGGTAAATTACTATGGGTTATATTTGCATTGCATTTGCATAATTTCAAGCACTGGAAACAGATGGCGAGATGATCTGATAAATGACAACAGAATAGATAACAATAAAACACAGAGTACAGTATGTAACAGTACATGTAGATAGACAGTACCTTCATTATTACAGCCCCTCTGTGTAACAGGCAGTGGTGTAAAGTAACTAAGTACGTTTACTCAAGTACCGTACTTAAGTACAATTTTGAGGTACCTTTACTTTACTGGAGTATTTCCAATTTTCCATACTTTTACTTCTACTCCACTACATCTCAGAGGCAGATATTGTACTTTTACTCCACTGCAATTATTTGAAAGCTTTAGTTACTAGTTACTTTGCAGATATAAATTATTGTATTATAAAACACACATTAACCACTTCAGCCCTATTTTATACCTAAGCTATTTTCAAACATTTTAGTACTTTTACTTTTGGTACTTTAAGTACATTTTTGTACCAATACTTTTGTACTTTTACTCAAGTAAATTTTGAATTCCGGACTTTTACTTACAACAGAGTAGCCTACTTCTACATTCTAGTGTTGATACTTTTACTTACGTAAAACATTTGAGTACTTGTTCCACCACTGGTAACAGGCTTTTAGGGATTACCATTAGATTTTGGTATAAGGACTTCATTTCCAAGTGACCAAAATGAGAACCACCTATACCAACAAGAACCTGTGCGAAGGAATACCAAGGGTGAGCGAGAAAATAGCAGCCAGGAGAATGAGACCACAGGACACTGCCAAAGACATCAAGAGCTGCCAGCCAGCAAATTGGTGCTGTGGGAACCAACCAACACACGGGCACCGGTCACCGGGACGTCCCACATTAATCCATCAAAAAATAGCAGATCTACAAGCTCATAGCGCTCATTTGCACTGAGTGCCGCGCCATGAGCTTGTAGATCTGCATTTTTTTTTTAATCTTGGAAAATGTGTGCAAATCTTTGAATTATGTTTTTTAAAGCGAAACTCAAATCTTTGTTTCTGGGGGGGGGGGGGGGGGGGTCCCTGGAACAAAACATTTTGAGATGGGGGTCCGTCAAATACAAGTAAAAAAAATGTCTAAATCTTAACAGTACGTTTCTATATCAGTCCATGTCAAGGACCCCCCAAATTATATGTATTTGGCAGCGGACCCCCATCTCAAAATATTTTATTCCAGGGACCCCCAGAAGCACAGATCGGAGTAAAAAATGTTTGCTTTCAAACATATATATATATTCAAAGATGTGCACACATTTTCCACGTAAAAAAAAAAAAGAGTAGATCTACAAGCTCATAGTGCGGCACTGAGTGCCGCGCTATGAGCTTGTAGATCTGCTATTTTTGAATAGCCAAAGAAATCTTAAAATGACACAGATGCGTTCCCGGTCTTAATGGGTTAATATACGTGGATGTAGGCTACTCAAGAAAGAACCTAGAGAGACCTAACTTTTGGCCAAGTCATCATGAATAAAATGAATGATTGAATGAATGAATTATTTCCCTAGAAAAGTAATATCCAAAATATTCAAAACAATTGGCAGCCAGTGATACTATTACATTCTCTTTTAATATATATTTTTTTGCAAAAGATTTGCAATAACTTTGTGATTGTGTTGCAGTGATAAGTAGGCTACTTGTGCAAATGATGACCTTATAAATGCCATATAAAGCATAATAAATGAGAGAGAAGAAGTGATATATAAAATGTCAATACAGTCATTAGGCACATTAAATTAGAAGATTGTTTAATCAGGAATAAAACGTTTATAACCGTGTTTACTAATGTATGAATAATTCTTAATAGTGTATAGTTATTATAAATTGCTACCAAAATGGGCCTTATGTACTAGCACTGCATAACTGAAAACACAGGCCCAAACAGTGTGAAAAACATATTGTAAAACATGATGTATAAGACAACATTAAATAGATACAAAACTATTGGCTCAGTCATTTTGGATGCAAAACATAAACCCAAACAAACCGAGCAACAGTCCATTAACTCTAAATTATTCAGAGGCAGTAATGAGGCAATTATGGATTTATTCTTTTAAACAGAAACATAATGACGGGTGCATATCTTCAACATCAACCTGAGATATCGTCTCTGCATGTCGGGTAGAAACCTCATATGTCCAAAACTGTTACTTTTCAGGATTCCAATTAAAAGTAGCAAAAGTAGGAGATCTACAAGCTGAAAATGCGTCGCTTTGCGCCGCGTTTCGAGCTTGTAGATCTGCTACTTTTGATGCTTTCGTGCAGTGGTGTAAAGTTACTAAGTATACATTTACTCTAGTGCTGCACTTATGGTGCAATTTTGAGGTACTTTTACTTTATATTTATAAATATTGTACTTTTACGCCACTACAATTATTTGAAAACTTTAGTTACTTGTCAGAATCAGAATCAATCTTTATTGTCACATCACATTACAGTAAAGTGGGTGAAATTCTTCATTGTGCAGGCTGATTATTGCAGTTTAAAAGGATAGATAGTCATCTCATAGAGAGAGAGGAGAGGCATAAAGTGCATAAATGACTAATCTACATAATACAATACAAAAAGTGACTAAGTGCATAATACCCCTAAAAAGTCATGACTAAAAAGTCATGAACGTGCTTATAAAAAGTGTCCCTTTAAGAACATTTCACAGTTCAATATAAATTGTTACTTTGCAGATATAAATGTTTACATTATAAAACACACATTAACCACTTTAGCCTTATATTATAACTAGGCTATTTGAAAATAGCCGATCTACAAGCTCACAACGCGTCGCATCGTGACGCGTTGTGAGCTTGTAGATCTGTTATTTTCAAACATTTTAGTACTTCTACTTTTGGTACTTTAAGTCCATTTTGCCAATACTTTTGTACTTTTACTCACGTGAATTCCGGACTTTTACTTGTAATTGTACTCTACATTGCAGTATTGATACGTTTACAAGTAAAACATGTGAGCAGCCTACTTTTTCCACCACTGCTTTCGTGTGAAGCTGTAGTATGATCAAGTACGAAAACACACAAAATAAGGAGATAAGAGGTTTCTACCCGACAGCGGGCGATATATACTGTACTGTACTGTAGAAGACCGCAAGCTTGCCTGCAAGGGATTAATGGTATAGCAGGGTTGAAAAGCTTGACCAGCTGGAGGACCAACAGATAGAGACACAGGGGAGCATATGGGTGCCTGGGGGGCCACAGAGATGGGCAGGCCGCCTGGGGGCCCAGCATATGGAGGAGAGTGAGGAGAGCACAGCCAAGCTGTACTGTACCCTGGGAGGACCAACATTATTTCTAGACCGATAGATGCTTTATTTGTCCTTGCGGAAATTCCTTTTGCGCCACGAAGCAGCCATCCGCAGTGTGTAAAGTAACTAACTGCATTTACTCAAGTACTGTACTTGAGTACAATTTTGAGTTACTTTTTACTTTACTGGAGTATTTCCAATTTGCAATGCTTTTACTTCTACTCCACTACATCTCAGAGGCAAATATTGTACTTTCACTGCACTAAAATTATTTGAAAACTTTAGATACTAGTTACTTTGCAGATATAAATTATATTGTAAAACATACATTAACCACTTTAGCCCTATTTTAATTTAGGCATTTAGCAGATGCTCTTAATCCAGAGTGACTTACAGTAAGCAAGGACACAAGATAATACATAATACATCAATAATACATCAAATGCATAGAAATAGTCATCTAATAATAAAGTAATGCATAAGAAAACCAATAATCTAATAATAACTAATACATACTGTACGTAAACCAAGAATCATCAGCCTGTACATTGAAACTATACACACACTATAGGATACCAGGTCAACAATGACCTGGTATCTGTCTACATAACATGCTATCGAAGTTACATTTTAGCCTTTGCATAATCCTGCAACAAGGTCATCAAGGCTAGGGCGATTGCTGAGTTGGAGTCTGAAGAGGCGAGTCTTCCGATTACGGCAGAAGATTGGGAGTGAGTCTTCAGTTCTAATTGCAATGGGGAGTTCATATTGTGGTATATACTTTTATTGGTACTTTTACTTTAGTAAAATATCTGAGTACTTCTTCCACCACTGGTTATGATCAAGCCATCCGACAAGTCATTGTGTCACTTTGTGTGATGTGGAATCTGCGTGTTCTGACCTGAGTGCAGTTTCCTCAGTAAAGTCTGCGTAACTGAGGAATCCTTGTCGTGCCCATCATTACCCACACCTCTACACCCAGCAGCACGACAGTATGATGTATGACTCCAGATAAGCTGCTTTCTCTCTACCTTTCAGTTCAACTGGGTGCAAAATCCATTTGTAGCCAGGCCCAGCATGCCAATGTAACCCAGTGTTAAAAAAAGAAGATGATGCTACTATGATCATTTCAAAAAATTAAGAATACAAAGTCCAGTGGTTAGGCTGAAATGTTTATGTTTAAAATGTAATATCTATCATTGCAAGAAAAACGTTGTCCTATTAGTAAAATAAAACAAGTTATCATATATTTGCAAGGTTAATACGGTGACGTGTTGGTTCCTTTTCTCTAGAGAGATCATCTAAAATAGTAATGTTATAAAATTACAACTTGGCTTAACATGTGTTCATGACATTAAGAAGAATGTTTTCTTTTTAGGCATTTTCATTTACACAGTTTGTAATAACAAGAGTGATGTATTTATTCTATGTTTAAAAATGAGTGAGGTATTTATACAGTTACTGTATATGCTCGCCACAATGTAGAGCGAGTCTGTTGGGAAAGCATATCGGTTTCCAACCGTCAGGGCAGAAATGACTGCTTTACCATACAGCCTGCAGTGCAGTGTTGATTTGGTCGACTAAAACTATGACGAAGACTAAATAAAAACTAAAACTAAAACATTAGGGAGGGACTAGTTGAGAAGAGATCTAAAAGACAAGTCATTTTATGTTTGGTTGGTTGTTTGGTATGTTAGGGTCCCTAACCCTGGCCAAATACATATCTAAAAATGTTTTCTAAATCCTAACAGTATGTTGTATCAGTGGTGCTCCACCTTTACATGTCAAGGAAAAATGTTCACTTTAAAACGTTTATATATATTCAAAGATTTGCCCAAAATGTCAAGATACAAAACAAAAAAAAATAGCAGATCTACAAGCTCATAGCGTGGCACTCGGTGCCGCACTATGAGCTTGTATATCTGCTATTTGGACCCCCCATATGAAAATGTTTTGTGCCAGGGACCACAAGAGTTTAAAAAACCTAACCATAAAACCTATGTTGCTATATAGCTAAAATCTAAAATGACACAGATGCTTTCCCAGTTCTAATACGGTTGAAACTCACAAGAGATACAGTACAGATGAAGACCCACATACACTGGAGATACTCATGAAGACCTGAGTTAGAGATCAGTTTGGCTCTGAAGATGATCAGTGCCATGCTAGATTTCTAGACTGATGGGAGAATAGGCTATTTTTGTTCAAAAGAAAAAGTTAAATAGCAGTCTATGGTTTTGAAGAGACATCAAAGACAACTTCCTGATGCCTTTGAAAACCATCCCATCGGCCCTGTTATATTTCCAGCAGCAAAATTACATGAATAACTGGATAAGCTAAGTAATTGCCTTTAAGGAGTTCTGCATACAAGGAAAGATGCATACATTTTAGCAGTATTTCTTGCACATTCTTGCCAATAACTACTTAAATGTCATTATTTTGTAATCCTCATTTGTGCAAAGCACTTTGGATGGCGTGCAACCAAGCTGATATCCAACCATCAAGGCTTTAATATTTTTTGAGAATTACTGTGAGAACTGAAGTTATTGGCAAAAGCATATGTAGATGGGAGGCCAAATGATATTGAGCAAAAATCCAGTAGTGCCAGAAAGAGTGCCAGAAACGAAGGAAAACTTCTCTGTCGGGAGGAAACCTTACGTCCAAAACAGTTACTTTTCAGGATTCAAATTCAAAAATAGCAAAAAGTAGCAGATCTACAAGCTCAAAACGTGTTGCTTCTCGTCGTGTTTCGAGCTTGTAGATCTGCTACTTTTGATGCTTTTGTGTGACGCTGTAGTAAGATCAAGTACGGCATTAATTTTACAAAAAAAACACATAGAGAGATGAGAGGTTTCTGCCCAACAGCAACAAAAATACCAAAAGGGGGAAAACAAGGTTTCAATCTGAGCAGCCCAGCATGGCACCGGAGTCAATTGAGTGACGGCTCATCAAGGACTCACTCAGCATCCTGTATCTGTTGTAATTGTTTTGATTGGCTCATTTCACCTCCTCCAGCCGTGACCAGGAAATGACCGACCGGCGACCGGGCCTCCGTTTGTTGGCGGCCGCGGCGTGAAAAGAAAAAGGCCCTCACATGTGGTTTCATGAGAGAACCTGAGTCCACCGTTACGACTTGATACAGCATGACATTTATGGCATGTCTGTCATCAAGTGTGGTCACAGCACGTCATGGTAATACTGTGGTGTTAGGAAATTAATGAGGGGAGAAAATCCCCCTTTCCTTGCATGACTGGACCACCGATTTCTCAAGGGGTCTTTAAAAAACTAAAAACAAATACAAGTGAGAGGAAAGACCGGCCAATCACCAGTGTGCTGTGTCAGTATAGCCCTTACTATATGGGTGACGTGAGGAATGCCTGACACCAGCCATATAGATTAAAGGCTGTGTAACACTGGTTTCTTACAAAATTGACCTGGAAAAAAAAAACAGCTATCAGGAGAGCACAAGGGTTGTTAATGTAATTTCCCATCTCCTTTGTTGTCGTTGCTGTCCGGCAGAAACCAGCGAACTAAATGTTTCCGCCTTTTTTTCAATACATCAGTGCTATTGAACACCCTTTATGTCCGTGTGTTGATTAAAAACATATTGAACCAATGAAAAGTATTAAAAAGCGCTTCTGACAAAACCAGCTAACTCCATTGGATCCTCAAACTTTCTGCTAAACCAACTAACTCATCCAAAGGGGGGTGGAGTTAGCTGGTTTTGCTGACTCCAGGCTCCACCCTCTTTTGACCTCCAACCTCATTGTGAGCTTGGAGGTCCATTCAGCTGTTCTTATCAATGCTGAACAAAACCTCCTAACTCCACTTTTTGTTTTGTTTTTGTCATTTCCTGAAAAATGAACATTTTGGAGTTAGCTTCTGCCAGACAGCAGAGATATAGTGTTTCTATTTGTTGATGACATGTATAATTGTGTAAATTCTTATGTTGATGAATCGAATACATAGCACTAGTGTCTTACAGTACCACGTGCTGTTTACATTTCTGACTAATAAAGTATTAAAAAACCTGAACGTCAGAAGCAATTAGAGAAAAACAGCCCAGCTGGGCTCTCTGTTGCTGATAGCATCAGTGTCTTACCACCCATCAGTTAAGGCTATAGAAACCCTCTAATATGAGTGCTATTTTCAGAGGTGCGACAGACGATCTGGAGGGACTGGTGAATCAATAGCCTATGTCTGGATTTTATTCCTGACTTGATTAAGGCGAACAGATAGCGGAGCGTGAAACAGAGTTAATTGCCAGCCTGACCTCCAAAGCGAGGCGGATGCTCAGGAGAACATTGGCGGCTGCGTGTCAGGGGAACCCAAAGGGCAGAGAGCTAATTCAAAGTTCAAGTCGCTGCGGTGCAGATGCAGGAAATTACTGTATGAATAAAGATACAGTTCAAATGTACAGTATGGCGTTATGAAGAGAAAAGATTGATTGACTGATTGAATACTTGTAAACAGCACGTGGTACAGAAAGACATAAACACAAACAAATCCTGGGGATTTGTTTCAATTGTGGTCTTACTGTATGTATTCAATTAATCAACATAGCATAAACAATTTACACAGTAATACATGTCATCAAAATTCATGGCATGCATTGTTTTGATATTCCATTTTACTTGTAATTGGCTTAAAGAAACAATAAATGTATATAGCACCTCTCTATACTGCACGCACGCACGCGCACACACGCACGCACGCACGCACGCACGCACGCACGCACGCACGCACGCACGCACGCACGCACGCACGCACACACACACACACACACACACACACACACACACACACACACACACACACACACACACACACACACACACACACACACACACACACACACACACACACACACAGGAGGAAACCATGGAAACCATGCAAGGCACCAACCAGCTCATGGGGAGCAGTTAGAGGTTCAGTGTCTTGCTCAAGGACACTTCGACAGTAACACAGGGAAAGCACGGGATCAAACCGGAAACCTTCCACTACAGAAATGGTGGGAGCACGGCCTATTTCTTTCATATTATAGCGTGAACGCAACATCCATTCAACCCCAAATTGGAATCACATGTTGAACGGCCTCTATAGAGTACACCAGACATATCTGAAGTCCGGCCCAGTGGCCAATCGTGGCTGATTTTATATGGGCCACTACTTCCTTCCTAAAATGTATTATTTATGGCCTGCCAGTATAATAGTCATGTGAAATTCATACATTCAAGTTTCTCCAAAAGGACTTTAACCTCTGCCCATAGGGGGCGCCACAAATGTGAAACATTGCACTGTATAGTGCTATACTTCCCCGGTCCCCCATATTCCTCACGTCATGATGGTTGCAAGTTGCAATCCAAGACTTACACAGCCCTGGCTAGGCAACCCAGCCTGGCAGAGATATATGTGTTTCACCTTGCACTCTTTTCTGATTGGGTCTGAAATCAGATTGAGTCATGTTGCATGTGAGTTTAGTGGCTGTAGGCGAAGGTTTTTACCTGGCACTTCAAATATACTGCCCCAAGTAAAACACTGGAGCACTATACATCCAGTGATGGAAGAAGTACTCACATGTTTTACTTACAGTAAAAGTATCAATACTGCAATATAGATATGTTAGAAGAACATAGAAGATAAGTAGAAGATAAGTAGAAGTCCCGTATTCAAAATGTACTTGAGTAAATGTACAAAAGTATTGGCATCAAAACGTACTTGAAGTACAACAGTACTCATTGCGCAGAATGTCCCATTTCACAAGTTTTCAAAATGTATAAAAACATTTTGAAAATAGCAGATCTACAAGCTCACAACGCCTCACATGAGTTTATGTGTGCTTTTACTTCGGGTAGTATATATTTGAAGTGTTCAGGTATACTGTCTTTTACTGTTTACTCCACCAAAAACCCTTTTCATTTGAAACTTGGTTGAAGTGTGTTGGGACTTTGATTGATTGATAGAATACTTAATTTGTCAGAAATGTAAACAGCACAAGGTACAACATTCGGAGGAAATAGCACATCTATAAGCTCACTTAAAGTGTTGCAGCAATTGTAAGCACGTACAAGAGCTATTTTCGGGGGGAAAGATTTTGTGTAGAGGGACAAAAAGGACAGAGCCCTGGGGGACCCTGGTCAACTAACTATAACCTTTGTGAGTTTAGTGGCATTGCGTAATTGGAACATCCAGCAAAAAAGACAAAGAGAAAAATATGTTTTTGACTGTCCTTCCCAAATATGTGCATACATTACGAGACACAGCCTGTCACATAACATTCTAGTCAGACAGCTTGTACAGACTACAAGCGTAATGGATGTCACAGCAGTGACAGGACTTCCGCTGCAGGCTAATACGTGTTCTCTGTTAGAACACTGAATGATATTTCCGCCCATCAACCACTGTTTTTTCACATCTCTGAGGTGGCACATCAAAGACATATTGAGCCTTCAAGGGAAGCATCCTTGAAGGCTTTGTTCGATTGTACTGAATTTGCTTTCTTGCCAGCGGAACAAATAAACCACCCATGTCTTTCTTTCAAGATGCAGATCTCCAACAGAAATGAGTTGAATCACATCTGCCTCTACGTTCAGGCTTTAACATGTTGTCTTTTGAAGATGAATCGTCAATAATGGATTATTTAATAATAGATTGAAAGTCTAGTGTAAACATTTAAAAGTTGAAGAGTGCTCACGGAGCTCCGTACGTGAGCAGTAGGAAAACCACAAAGATGTTATCAAAGGCAGTGAGGGATCATTCTGTGAGCCCATGAAGAACCAGTCAAATAACCACATTAAACGTCTGACGTGTGTCTGAAGACACACAGAGGAAGGCATTTCTGTTAAGCACACAAGCAATCAAAGAGACAATAGGTTAGGAAGGCGTCCAGTCGTGTTTGTGACTGGATGCCTTCCTAACCTATTGTCTCTTTAATTGCTTTTATTGCACAATATCAAAAGCAAATTATCCAACTAAACTTTTTTTGGGGGGTATTTTTTTGTCTTTTAGTTTGGTCATTTGCACCTTATACTTAAAGCCTCACTATGTGACATTTTTTTTAAGATTTAGAAGAAAAAAATGGATCCAATCTGTATGGTAGAGCAAGACAGCAAGTGTATTTATAACTTGTACAATTGGGGTGGTTGTATTTTGTCTCCCTGCTCTTCTATTGAGATATTTAGATCGTGTCAAAGGTCATGTCATTTTTTTTTATGTTCTCCTTGACATGCATATTTATTTTTTTCCTCCCACTCCCTGCCCCCCTCCCTTCTTTTTATTCTTCTCCATTAGAAACCAACAAAATGATGGAGCTCATCATGCAAAACAAATCTCACTCACTTCTTTACACCTGTAAACCTGTGATGTGACAATGAAGTTGATTCTTGATTCTTGTACTAAACAATGAATATGAAAAAGGAATATTTAAAATGTTGAAACACATGCCTATATCGAGTCCTATCTGACGTGTCCCAACTCAAAAAACTCTGGTGACATATTTGTGACAAGTTACTCAATGTCCTGCTTCACAAATCCAAGGGCAGCAAAGCAAACATTTCTATCACTGCCACTGGAATGTTCCGGATATGATAGCAACCATGTTGATCTTTCCATAGTTTAATCCAGCTTTAATTGAATCAGATATTTGGAGCATGACAGTATAAAATTTGTGTATTATTCTGGCTATGATGGAATGAATGGTGGCACTCCTGATGTACAAGATCAAATGAGATAGCAAGCGCTTGAGAACAGCATTAATATACAGTAAGCATCCCCAATAAGGTTAGGAATAAGGTTAAAGTAATACTAGGTAACGTTTTCAACAAAACTAAAGTTAAATTGTATATCTTTTGCGAGTGGCAAAAGTTTCACAACACCCACTCCGTGAATTTCACCCCCGGAAGCCTTTTATTTATATATTTTCTATTGAACGTGTACGGGGGGGACTTTCCCGGGAAAATGACGTTCCTGGCCAACGTCATGACGTCGTGGCCGACGTCCTCAGGAACTACCGCAACGGTTTCCTGTTTGGCCAGGAACTACCGCGCTATTAACAAAAAGGAACCTCACGCTGATTTTAAGATAATGTAGGATTGGAAGATCGAAAAAGAACAGAAAAAGAAAGCACAGCTCATGGTAACTAATGCTCCACTGGCTAAGAGAAACGATCCGTAGATAGTATAAAACAATTAAAAGATCGCTTTTTGAAACGCTTCCGGCTTCCGGTGAAAACGAATGGAATTCTGGGTAATCGAGGACTAGGGAAATTGTATGCAGTGACGGTAGTGACCAGCAGAGGTTGCTAAAAATCGTTATTTGTGATTCTGCATTGTACAACTTTAAGTTTAGGCATAGTTTTACTGAGGTTACGTTTAGGAATACCTGGTGGAGACCGTTCCGAGGTCGCCTGATTTTGACCCGGGGCAAGCGTGTTTTGGGGCGAGCGTTCTTGTATTCAATAGAACGTGGGCTGGGAGGTGAACTAGTGACCCTCTTCTTACCAGATGGCCCCTCTACCCACTAAGCCACGGCTCGTCGGCTACAGTACTGTAAAACTTGGCCTGTTCCATACAGTAGGTGCTGGCTTTTAACAGCATTGTTGCAGAAGAACACATTCTAAGAGAGGCATCTGCCAGAATCAGTAACACTGTGTACCAGATACCTCGAGGGTAATGGCTGACGATTTACAAACACATTATTTTTTTATTGCTCCACTGAGCTGCATAAAACCATGAAAGCATCCCACCACAGCAGTCCATGCTTTAATGGTGGCATTCAGCAAAGGCCAATACAATCAAACTGGGAGAATTAATAAGCCAAGAAAGAACTCTCCTCCACCCCGTTATTATTAATGCATGCTTTCTTGTGTACCTAGTTAGTTTAAAGCCGCGTCTCAATAAATGTAACAACTGCACAATGAATAGGCCTTACTTTGTGTGCATACTGGCCGTGCGTACGTGTGTGAAATACCTGTGCATCTCATTGAATCGTTGATATTGAGTGGAGCGTGCATTATTGTTCTGAATATACGTGTGCATGCTATGCATTTATCATCATCTTTATCATATCATTTATCGTCTCAACTACTCAGTGGTGTAAAGTAACTAACTACGTACATTTACTCAAGTACTGTACTTAAGTACAATGTTGAGGTATTTCTACTTTACTGGAGTATTTCCAAATTTCTGTATTTTTTACTTCTACTCCACTACACATCTCAGAGGCAAATATATTATTATATACTTTTACTCCACTACAATTATTTGAAAAATGTAGTTACTAGCTACTACTGTATGTAGATTTTGTTTATTATTACAAAACATAGACTAACCACTTCAGCCCTATATACATACAAGCTCACAATGCGTCACGATGCGACACATTGTGAGCTTGTAGATCTGCTATTTGAAAACTTGTGATAATGAGTAATTTATACTTTTGGTACTTTAAGTACATTTGAATACCAATACTTTTGTGATTTTACTCAAGTAAATTTGTAATTCCGGACTTTTACTTGTAACAAAGTATTTCTACATTGCAGTATTGATACTTTTACTAAAAGTTACAAATGTGAGTACTTTTTCCACCACTACACACCACCATGAAAAGAGCACAGCACACAGAATGGGTTTGTTCCCCCAGTCAAGACCTGTCCATCCAACATAAATAACAACCCAAACTAGACAGCCTGCACAGGTCTGAACTTCTCACCAAATAACTCAAAGTTTGTGTCTGGCAAAGTGTTTAAAAAAACACTGTAGAACTAACTTAAATATAATTTATTACCAACGTTATAGGCTCTTAGTCTGGCTTGCGCTGCTAGAAGAACATTCAGAATTCAAAGCCAAAGAATAGGTTTGGATAGAATTGCCTTGGGGTTGGGTTGGGCCGGACTTGAGCCCGGCTCTGTTAGGGAGAACCATCTGGTTTGTCATAAAGCAGTGGTGTAAAGTAACTAAGTACATTTACTCAAGTGCTGTACTTAAGTACAATCTTGAGGTACTTTTAACAGTATTTCCACTTTTCAAATACTTTTACTTCTACTCCACTACATCTCAGAGGCAAATATTGTTCTTTTACTCCACTACAATTATATGAAAACTTGAGTTACTTTTTCGATTTTTGTTATTATTACAAAACATACATTAAGCACTTCAGCCCTATGTGCATTTCGGCCATTTGAAAATAGCCGATCTACAAGCTCACAATGCATCACACCACGGCCATTGTGAGCTTGTAGATCTTACAAAAGATTTTGAAAACTTGTGAAATGGGACATTCAGCATAATGGGTACTTTCTACTTTTGGTATTTTAAGTACATTTTGATACCAATACTTTTTTACTTTTACTAATTAATAATTTTGAATTCCGGACTTTTATTTGTAACAGAGTATTTACCTACATTGCAGTATTGGTACTTTTACTTGCTGCTTGCATGCACAATGTCATATGTTGTCTGTAACTGTCTTCATAGCTGTTAATGATGTCATGTGTGACTCACTGTGACTCACTGCATGTCAGTCACCAGGTGGAACAGAACCATGGTCTATTGGAGTTAATTAGTGTACTAATTATTGCATTCTAATTATAAACCCAGAGTGCATTGACAAGGCACAGGAGCGGGTCCGTCAGGCCTACGTGGGCTATTTCACACAAGAAGCTATTTCTCATCACATTCCGTCGCTACATTCTTTCGCCTCAAGGACCAGGATGTTTTCTACTTTCATAAGACAGTTTGCTAATGGCTGCCTACCCGAGTATGAATACCTCATTAAAAAATATTTAAACAAACAAAACACGAACCTGCAATACAGATGAGTTACTGCGACCTATTAACCCATTCAAACCAGGAACGCATCTGTGTAACCGCTTTATCAATATTTTATACTTTTGGCTATTCAAAAATAGCCGATATACAAGTTCATAGCGCGGCACCGAGTGCCCTGCTATGAACTTGTAGATCTGCTATTTTTGAAAAATCGGAACCTCAGGTGGCTTTTATTATAAAATCTAGTAAGAATAAAATAAAAACAAATGTACAGACAATAATGGCAACATGCATTTACGTAATGTTGGACACTGAAGACTGGTCACTGCACTGGGCTCCTCAGAGTGAGAGACCCTTCAGTTAGGGGTGTCTGTGGGGTGAGACCATATAGAGTTATAGGGTGAGATGGGTGAGACAGTTAGGGGTGGCTGTAGGGTGAGACCATATAGAGTTATAGGGTGAGATGGGTGAGACAGTTAGAGGTGTCTGTGGGGTGAGACCATATAGAGTTATAGGGTGAGATGGGTGAGACAGTTGGAGGTGGCTGTGGGGTGAGACCATATAGAGTTATAGGGTGAGATGGGTGAGACAGTTAGAGGTGTCTGTGGGGTGAGACCATATAGAGTTATAGGGTGAGATGGGTGAGACAGTTAGAGGTGGCTGTGGGGTGAGACCATATAGAGTTATAGGGTGAGATGGGTGAGACAGTTAGAGGTGGCTGTAGGGTGAGACCATATAGAGTTATAGGGTGAGATGGGTGAGACAGTTAGAGGTGTCTGTGGGGTGAGACCATATAGAGTTATAGGGTGAGATGGGTGAGACAGTTGGAGGTGGCTGTGGGGTGAGACCATATAGAGTTATAGGGTGAGATGGGTGAGACAGTTAGAGGTGTCTGTGGGGTGAGACCATATAGAGTTATAGGGTGAGATGGGTGAGACAGTTAGAGGTGGCTGTGGGGTGAGACCATATAGAGTTATAGGGTGAGATGGGTGAGACAGTTAGAGGTGGCTGTGGGGTGAGACCATATAGAGTTATAGGGTGAGATGGGTGAGACAGTTAGAGGTGGCTGTGGGGTGAGATGGGTGAGACAGAGAGCGCTGACCCGGTGACCCCCCTGCTTGACAACAACCTGCTCTGATGACAAGACAAACCCAGTAGCCTAGTGTGGTTCATGCAATAATGGTAGTGTAATGCCATCTAGTGGCAAATGTATGCATTTTTTAAACTCCTTATTTAAAACTGTGTATTTTGTCCATTAACCCTCTTTTCAACTATCTTCATATAATAGGTCCTCACTAATGCTCATTATAAAATGGCACCATTTTTGTCTACCCTGTCTGTGTCTCAGAGGAGGGCTGTGGAGTGTGGACACTTCAGAAACCCACCTGCTACCAGTGACTTCATCGATGGGGAATCCAAGCTAATAGAAACTTCAGGCTTTCTATACCTGGAAAGCTAGGATGCTATAATGGAAGCCATTGTTCTTGCATTAATACAAATAAAATAAAATAAACCTGCCTAACGATGATGTCACTGGTAGGCGGGTTTATGAACTGTCCACAGCCCTCCTCTGAGACACAGACTGAGTAGATTGTTTTTGTACCATTTTATTATGAGCATTAGTGAGGACCAATTGAAGATATAGGTTGAAAATGTGTGAAGTTGGCTAGCGGTCCGAGCACTTAGGCTCTAATGTTCTCTAATGTTCTCGACGACCTTTGCTGCGTGTCTCTCCCCGTCTCTCTCTCCCCCTTTCCTGTCGATCTGTATAGTCACACCAGGAGCCACATGTGGTCCCCAGGGACTCCGCCAGGGGCCACAGGTGCACAGTCGCTCCAATCCGCACCAAACTTGGCACAAACAATGTTCAGGGGTCTACCTAGCTCTGGTCCAGAGCGTTAGAGAGAACTCGCTAACGCTCTGGACCAGAGCTAGTCTGCCGTAGACACACAAGGCGGGCCCCCCAGGGGCCACAGGCGCTCCGTTTCTACAAACCGCACCAAACTTGTCACAAACACTGGACACTGTTCAGGGGTTTGGCATGACAATAGTCAGTCAAATTGCACACATATGGGGCAGTGGCACTGTCTACCAGTGGTGGAAAAAGTACTCAAATGTTTTACTTAAGTAAAAGTCTCAATATTGCAATGTAGAAGTACACTGTTACAAGTGAAAGTGCAGAATTCAAAATTTACTTGAGTAAAAGTACAAAAGTATCTATATCAAAATGTTCTTAAAGTACCAAAAGTAAAAGTACTAAAATGTTTGAAAATAGCAGATCTACAAGCTCACAACACGTCGCGATGCGACGCGTTGTGAGCTTGTAGATCGGCTGAAGTGGTTAATGTATGTTTTATAATGTAATAATTTATATCTGCAAAGTAACTAGTAGGCTAACTAAAGTTTTCAGATAATTGTAGTGGTAGTTTTAAAAAAATTGCCTCTGAGATGTGGTGGAGTAGAAGTATTAGTAATGAAAATGTAAAATACCTCAACATTGTACTTAAGTACAGTACTTGAGTAGATACTTTACGCCACTGCTGACTACAGTACAGTAGTGTTGCAGCAGTGTTTATCACTTCAGAAGGACTGTCAGTGTGGTTCATGCAACAACGGTACTGTACCGCCATCTAGTGGCAGATGTATGACATTTCTAAAACGCCTTGTATTAAAGCAGTGTATTTTGTCCTTTCACAGTATCCGTCCACAGCGCAGTGCGCATGTGTAGAACACAGAGTTATGTTGTTGCACCACAAGGTGAAGTCAATAGCTAGACTAGAGGGTCAACATAC
The DNA here is from genome assembly GCF_963280865.1 of Gymnoscopelus braueri. NCBI lineage: Eukaryota > Metazoa > Chordata > Actinopteri > Myctophiformes > Myctophidae > Gymnoscopelus > Gymnoscopelus braueri. The sequence goes on along the minus strand of NC_137618.1, from coordinate 47,010,723 downwards.
TACACACGTTTATTTCACTGAAGTAGCTACGATACGGATCATATTACTAGTTACACATGGAGAAGGAAAGTTATTCTAATGTTTAGTGGTCCTGTAGGGTATTTATCATACTTTGGAGTTTGATAGCTGGTAAGTTTGCTACTGTTCTTAGCCTGTTGCTAACTAGGCATCTTCCAATGCCATATGGGGTAATTTGTAAACAACTACTAACCTTACAGCATAGTAGTGTAAATTACACTACTTACACTACTACTTAATTACAGCAATTAACAGTGGTGTAAAGTAACTAAGTACATTTACTTAGTACTGTACTTAACTACAATGTTGAGGTACTTTTACTTTACTGGAGTATTTCCAATTGTCTATACTTTTACTTCTACTCCACTACCTCTCAGAGGCAAATATTGCACTACAATTATTTGAAGACTTTAGTTATTAGTTACTTTGCAGATATAAATTATTACATTATAAAGGTTAGTACCTAGGCTATTTTCAAACATTTTAGTACTTTTACTTTTGGTACTTTAGTACATTTTGATAGTACTACTTTTGTACTTTTACTCAAGTACATTTTGAATTCCGGATTTTTACTTGTAACAGAGTACTTCTACATTGCAGTATTGGTACTTTTACTTTTACTAAAACATTTGAGTACTTTTTCCACCACTGATTAATTATCACTTAATCAGAATGCAACTTTTCTCGGTAGATAAGACAACCGTTTAGCTGCACGTTTACCTGTACTATGTTTGTATTAATACATCATGAGAACAAATGTTTGTCCTGATCTCTTCTTTGAAGTGTTCTTATTGCATCATTCTTTCTCCAGACATAGAGGACAACAGGAGAGGAGAGCACAACAGGATCAGGATGTCCCGGGTAAGACTTTTATTCTTTTAGAAAGTATTTGTTGTGAAACTTATTCATTTCAGGGAGGGACCCCCATAACTCTGAGAGTGTACAAATGGAACCAAAAAGTTACAGGTAACAGGAGGAGTGGGCACCTCCATGTAAAATGAGCTATTTTGTCCAAAATGTTTAAAGATAAAATATTTAGATAACGGTCTTCAGTAGTAATGTAAAGTATGCATGATTAGAACATGCTTGACCATTCCACAATTAAGGTCTAAAATATCTACAATTTCTACAAAACCTGTATATGTATATCTGCTATTTTTGAATAGCCAAAGTGTAAAATAATGCTTTTTAGCTCAAATGAAAAAGTGACACAGATGCGTTCCAGGTCTTAATGGGTTAAAACCATTTTCAAATATTTTTGGGGATATTTTGGACAAAACAGCCAATTTTACATTGAGGTGCCCACTTGAGTTGCCCACCCCAACAGAGTTATGTGGCAGGGGGACCTCACTTTGAGAAACACTGATCTACAGATGCCTCAACTACTGCTGCTCACATGGTCACGTGTCTGAGAACGTGTTCAATGGGTTTACTGTATTGATTGACGTTTTTATTGACCATACATACGTGTTTGTACATATCTGTCAAAAGGAGAAAACTGTAAAAAAGAACTGAGAGCTTATTCCCATTGAGGGGTGTGTGTGTGTGTGTGTGTGTGTGTGTGTGTGTGTGTGTGTGTGTCAGACACACAGGTATTACTATACCCAGTAGAACTTGAAGAATCGATCTTGTAAGGAGGACCATTTTCCAAGTGAAAGAGAGTTGTTGTTTTCATGGTTAACAAAGACACTCTGTGACAAAGACGCATTCTGTTTTGGAGGGGCGATGGAAAACATGGATAAGCATTGCACTCTGGATGTCAGGTATAGATAATAATTGCATTCAACTTTTGGAGAGAATCGAGACAGACTCCATAGAGCACTGCAGAGAGGAGGTGTGTGTGTCTGTGTCCAGCTGATGCTCTTTAATGTTATATACATCAAGGCAATTATGTTTCTGCACTCATTTTCGGACAAGAATTTTCCTTTTGGTCCTAAAAAACACTGCTTATCAGTTAATCGATTAATCGATCGATCGATAAGGTTATCAACTAGCATTTAATGAATTAATCGATAATTTGCATCCCTAGATAAAAGCCTTGGTGTGTAGCACTCTCCCATTTAAACCTATAGTCGGCACGCCTCTAAACCCTTAGTTATTACTGCTTTGCCTCCTGCTACACCTCTATGCACCTCCTATATAACATCCAACTCTTCCACCCAGCCAAAATCTCAAGATTCGCTGCCTGGTCGAGTCGGTCGACACAAGGTTTGTCTTGCTCGGGTGGCCTTCATGTCCATGGCACGTTTGCTAGCTCTTTTCAAACTATTCCATTAGACTAGATTGCTAGATATGCGATTACATGTGGATATTATTCATGAACTGCCCTGGGGTGTTTCCATGCATGAGAATCCACGTGTAGGTGTGTGTGTGTGGACACGGGGGTGCTGTGTGTAGGTTGAGGTTGGAGTGTGAGGTGCAGGGCAGGCAGCGCTTCAGGTTGGTTGGTTTGATTTTTACAAACACATTGTTCTGTTGTTTGTATTTGTTTGTTTTGTTCTATTACTGTTGTTTGTTTTGGTTACTTGGTTTGTGTGAGGGGGAGACGTAAATTGCGTATTGTCATTGTATACGCTATAAAAAAGAAATAATTGTAGAGCTCACGGTTACGATTGGGAAAATCGATACATTATAGGTTACGGTTGGGGTTGGGTTTAAAATGGCCAAAAGTATAGTATAATATGGCCAAGAGTATAGTAATACGTGTGTGTGTGTTCAAGTGGCATGTACTACTGTTTTGTTTGTGACTAAATTGCATGTGTCAAGAATGTAGGGCAACGGATGACATGATGTTTGGTATCAGCTGAAAGAGAAGTGATTGGAGTCATATGGGACATGGATCCGGCATTGACCGTGTATATAATAACGTGCTCCTCACCCTCTGTCACCAGGTGCTCTGCAGCAGAGCCAGGATGGTGACCTACCTGCCGGGCCTCCATGTCCTGGTGCGTCGTGTTGCTGGAGCCAGAGCCTTCTCCCAGGCAGGGTCCTCCTCTGGCTCTGATGAGCCCCATGTGGCCATCCCTCCACCTGACATGGGTAGAGCTGAGCCCTAGAATAGCTGTGATATTGCATACATTTCATGTATTCCATACAGGGCATAGCATAGCAGTGGCATAGCTGTGGTGCCACAGATAGAAAACACATTCATTTGTCCCATAGAGATTACCGAAAATATTTATATGAATTATTTAAAGCCTGGAACCAAGCCATCCAGGCTCCTGGTGAATCATGACCGTAAAACATTTGATTCTGTGTCAAAAGATATTTGAAAACCGCAACAAAAATAGGGTATTTATTATATTATATTTATAAGATAGTATATAGTATAATAATGAATTACTGCAACTTCATAATAATAATACCTGAAATTCAGACAAGCAAATAAGCAATAAAAACAGTAAACCAAGAGATTGAGATCAATCTCAACTTTTTTAAACAGGTGGGTTTTCAGAGCGGTTTTGAAGGAAGGGAGGGAGGGTGCGTCTCTGATATGGTCGGGGAGTGCCTTCCAGAGGGAGGGGGCAACCACAGAGAAAGCCCTGTCGCCCCCGGGTTCGGAGCCTGTACAGCTTATTGTCATCTGGTTTCATATCCATTCGAAAGTTCTGGGAGAAAATGTGTATTTGGTCAAAAATCTCCACTTTTCCCACGAGTTTCCCCACGGACCACATTTCCTCCAGCGAGCACATATGGTATTTGGGGGGGGCACAAAACAAGACAGGTGTCAATAATCAACTCCGCACCGACCGCAACGCACCTGTCTATTGTCTACGGTCACACGACAGTAAAGTGGACATTACAACCATGTCATCCAAAACCAATAGGATGGGTTACTATGCTGGATGTAAAGAGTCATAAGGTTTCAACAACTCGCATGGATTAAAGTTCTCACGGGCTAGTATAAACAAGCTATATTCAACTGCCGATAGCTACAGAACGGACGATCGCGGTCACAATGTTTTTTTTCCGGTGGAGAGAAGAGAGACACGTCTTTCCACCGAGACATCCTTTGTTTACATCCACGTTGACATTTTTTTTCCTGTGGATCGTCAAAAAGACTCAAAATAAGGTAAAACCACTGGCAGTGTCGGATGAATTAATTAATTAATACCCTGGCAATGAATGTGTTAATAGTCTGGGATATTTCATGTAAAAGCAAAGGTTTAAAGCCTCAGTCTGTGATTTCTCACCTGGTTGGCAGTTTGTAGAACAGCAGGAACAATATTACTAAAACATCATCATTTTACGCTTTTTTTTTACCAATCGCACATTTAGGACTCGGCCATTCAACATTCTTTTAGTCGTGAGATTTGATTTAGCTTTAATCCATGAACTCTGCATAACTATCTTCCTGTGTTGTTATTTTAGGACCCAGGACGGTGTGGCCCGACGAGACCATGGGGCCGTTTGGGCCTCAGGACCTGAGGTTCCAGTTGCCCGGTAACGCGGGCTTTGACTGCCACCTGGAGGGGACAGCGGAACAGAGGAAGAACTCTGCCCACAGGACGATCCCTGACCTGCTGACCGCCCAGTCCAACAGCGAGAGGCACGAGCTGGTGCTGGCTCAGTTCATTGGAGAGATCCAGGTAGGTTTAAGCCATTAGGATCGGGAACGCATCTGTGTCATTTTTTTTATTCTTTGGGCTATTTGTTTTTTAATTGTGGAAAATTTGTGCAAATCTTTTTCATGTCAAGGACCCCCAAAATGATATGTATTTGGCTGCGGACCCCCATCTCAAAATATTTTGTTCCAGAGACCCCCAGGAGCACAGATCGGAGTTAAAAATGTTGGCCGAGTTGCATACTAGTCTGCCATGTTTTTTAATCTGCTGTAGTTTAAACCTGAACCAGAAAACAAACTACAAAATCTGCCTAGGGTTTCATGGCCCTTTAAGGAATGAAGAGTTCCAAAATATAATTCACAGTTGTTTCTTTTACACTTTTTAGGGTCAAAACATGTGACCATAACTTACATACTGTATTTTTCCACAAAGTTCCTCTCCATTCAACTGGATTTCTTCACGTACTGTAGATTATCTTCTTGAATGTTTGGTATACTGCAATTGGAGTACTTTGTCCTCAATCATCAATGAAAATTTGTAAATTCTATTAGCAATCTAATAATTGACTTTTTTTATTGTCAAGTGCGTGGGACGTTGATTTTAATGTTGAAAGCTTGTTTGTTTTACCTATGTTCCTTGTCTTTATTTTCTCAGGGTAAAGAGAGTGCTGACGCACAGCAGAACGTCAACAGAGCAGAACAGTACTTTGATAACTCTAACGTGGAGTGTGCCATACAGTCCTGTCCTGAGCTGCTAAAGAAAGGTACAACCTATTCTGATAATGCATAATAATCAATATAATAAGAACCTTGCAATCTTTACCTTATAGCAGTGGTTTTCAACCTTTTTCATATCCAGGTCCATTATTTATTGGACCTGAAAAACTTAGAATATTTTGTTATTGTTGGATAAGATTTTGTTCACAATTCCATCCATGCTGTATTGATGTTGGTACCATAGGAGAGATAACAGGCAAACGTTGATCAAAATAACAATTATTTAATGAAGTAATGCAGATGTTTAACAATAATTTAACTCTTGAGAGTGTAAAATGAAACCCGGTCCAAAGGGTCCATTTGGTTTCATTTTACCCTCTCAAGAGTTAAATATCTACCCGTAAGGGTTCATTTGGTTTCATTTTACGCTCTCAAGAGTTGAAGATCTACCCTATAAGGGTCCGTTTGGTTACCAACTGTCCATCATTTAGCTGGGGACCACCTGGAACCCCCTCAAGGACCACCGGTGGTCCCCGGAACCACTGGTTGAGAACCACTACCTTAAAGTCTTTACACACGCATACATTGATCGTGTGTATTGTCTCATTTCTACAGTTCATTTTATGCCCAGCAGAGGGCATCAAAACATAACAATTCAGGTCTCAGTTTTGGTACACTGTCCTCAGACAAGTAGTGACTGTTATGTTCAAATGTTTTTTTTTTTTCTCAAATCAAAAGATTTCCAATCAATGTTTCCTGAGGCCCCATCCAGTGGCATGACGGTTGTCACGGTAACCCAAAAAGCTCAGAATGACATGACAGCCTGGACTGAAGATGTAGACCGAGAGAGGGAGGAGATGTTGGACAAGGTATGTTTGGCGTTCAAGTTGCAAGTTTCTTAGCAGGTTTAACTAGCCACTGAAACCCACTATTCTTGTAGTCTGTACTTGATACACTTTTTTCACTCTACACCAAATGTCTTCGCCAAAAAATTGCCGATCTACAAGCACACAACGTGTCTTAACGTGCAGCGTTTGTGTGCTTGTAGATCAATTTTGAGCGATTGTTCCTCCCAGAACAGGGATGTTGGGGTTTAAATGTGGTTAAGATTTGATGCAGTCCAAAGTGGAAATGCAATTGTCCCACTACCAGGCAAGCAGATTATTGTCCATCATTCTCCTGCTAATGTCTAACATTAAAGGGATAGTTCTGTTCACCCAAAAAACATATATTTTTTTAATCGATTAGTCACCCCATGGAGACTTGAATTCATGGATATGTTCTGATTTAGAAGGAATTTGTAGAATCGGCCTCAGATCTTAATTTGATGTTTGACCCCAGTGTCCAGACAAAAGCAAACAGGTTAACTCTTTCACTGCCAGACTTATTTCAGAATGTGTTGTCCCATTGCCAGGAAAAAGGTGCATTTTTCCTCTGTTTGTTTTTTAACATTGAAGTGAATGGAGCAGCAATTTTTTGGATTGCGTTATCTCCTAGTTCCTTTGAGATAAACCCCCCCAAAAAAATACCAAAAAATGCAGAAAAATTCACAAAAAATAAATAAATAATAATTTTTCAAATTTTTTTTTTTTCCATATTTTCGTCTTTCCGTCATTGGCCATGATAGCCATAGAGCCATCGGACGGGAATTCCCGTCCGGGGCAGTCAAAGAGTTAACAACCATCCTCGCTGGTACACTGTCTGATTGAAATGTCAGATTAAATTTGTATTGAGGTTATAGGGCCATCAGAGAAGAGCTTGTTTGTGACAAAGTTCATTATTCACTGTTTGGTAGATATGACGTAGGCTGGGAATTGGTCTGATGGCATCGACAGAAGCCCTTCACTGCGCTCATTGGCGTTATTCATAGCGCATGACGTTAAATCATGCTGGAGTTTGAATGTACCGCATTTTATGTTTTATTATTGTCAGTCTGTTATGCAAGTATGTCACAATCTACAAGCTTACTGCATCAATGCGACGTGTTGTTGTGAGCTTGTAGATCGTCTATTTCGCTGTAAGTCGTACTACAAAAGTATATAATGTAGGACTTAAGTGTTAACCCATTCAATCCGGGAACGCATCTGTGCTATTTTCGATTTGAGCTATAACCATTAGTTTATACTTTGGCTATTCAAAAATAGCAGATATACAAGCTCATAGCGCGGCACATCTTTGAATATATATATATATTTTTTTAAAGTGAACATTTGTAACTTAAATCTTTGCTTCTGGAGGCCCCTGGAACAACATATAGCTTGCTGCAAATGTTCGCTTTAAAAATATATGTATTCAAAGATTTGCACACAGATCTACAAGCACATATATGGGTCCCGCGCTATGAGCTTGTATATGTGCTATTTTTGAATAGCCAAAGACATCTAAAATGACAGAGATGCTTTCCCGGATTGGATGGGTTAAATTAATTCAATTCAATTGAAAATCCCTTGCACAAGACTAACGGATTCCATTGTTGTGTTGGAGCAGTTTATTGCTGGAGCCAAGGAGATCTGCTATGCACTGCAAACAGAAGGGTTCTGGGCTGACTTCATTGACCCGTCATCAGGCCTAGCGGTAAGACATTCCTGTCAATACTGCAGGTATTTCCCCTAGAGTGTAGGGCACGACAGCTGGAGAGAGGCCTCCAAAACACTATTTAGACTTTGAGAAACGTGAACTGTCCATTGAAAACAATACTCATGACATTATTTTCAAGGCCCACAGACCCCACCTAGTCCACGGTTTCAAGAACCCATCTACACCAATATACTACCCGTTTTATTCAGCACTGAATACCATAAAACACATGGAGGAGGATTTGAGCAGGTTCCTTTGTAGTTTGTAGTTTCTGGTTCCCTTGTCTTGAAGTCTATGGGTTTTCTCAGTGGGTTTTTGGCTAGGTACCAAAATTATGTCTGTGGTTAACACATTTACCGCCGGGCCCGTAGTTCTACGGGCCGTTAAATCCAACGGTTAAGCGCCAATCCCGTAGCCTACGGGCTGTGGTGCTTTTTCCTTTTTTTCGATTTTTTTTTTTTTTTTAATTTTCTAGGGGGACCATTTTCAGTGTAACACCACCCGATCGGACCGGAAGTGCGATCACGTTTTTTGTTTCCCGTCTGTCTCCATTCTAAGTCGTACACATAAACCCCTGTAAAAGCTGTACAGGACATGTAGTTTTTCATCCTCGCATTTCCCATGTTAACTTAAACGATCAGAACTCAAACATGGCGGCTCCGTTTGACACGCGGTCTCGACGAGTAGACACCAGGACATGTGCCCGTTGTTTACAAACATTGGATCGGGCAATCTAAAGGATTTTAACGGGGCCTATGGCGACCTGAAAAAAACTAAAAACAACAATAAAACCTTGGCACTGGTGAGTACATTATGAGATTAGCCCTTGGCGGTGGATGTGTTAACACAAGCTTAAAAGATTTTCATGTTTTGTTCTATGGAAATGGAACAAAACTGTACATTTTGAAGCTTTTATGTGTTATAAGCCTATAAAAATATATAATCCCTACTCTATAGAGCAATATTTATACTTTTTACGTGCCGTTACCGCAGATCTACAGTATAAGCTCCTGAGCACTGTTGGGATAACAGGTCAAACATTGTCCAAATCGTCAAATAATATAAGAAAGTAGCAAAACTTTAGTGCGAGGTGTGGTGAGCTTGTAGATCGGCAATTTTCACAATATCTATCCGTGGAACCGAATCAAACCTCAACTCCTACAATTCCAAGTGCTTGTCAGGGTGGGGGGTCCCCAGTTAAAATATGATAAAGGTTGAGAACCACTGATTTACAGTACTACTAAGGATAACTCTGGCTTTATTCTTTGTCCCATCTTTTTTTTTTTGCCTCCCGGTCCCTTGGCAGTTCTTCGGCTCATACACCAACAACTCGCTGTTCGAGACGGACGACCGGTATCGACACCTGGGCTTCCAGATCGAGGACCTGGGCTGCTGCAAGGTGATCCGCCACGCTCTGTGGGGCTCGCGCGTCTTTGTGGGCACGGTGTTCACCGACGCGCCCGCCACCAGCCTGGTCATGAAGAAGCTGCAGGGGAACTGAACTGTGTTTATTATATATTACCCCCCTTTTTTTCAGTCCCTATGTGGACTTGAACGTGTTCTTCTCTGTGTGTTTGATGGGAAAGCGCTCATCGTTGCTGTCGGGGCAGAAACCTCTTACCTCCATAGTCTTAACTTGTTGTGTTTTTTCGTAAATTAACGCCCTACTTGATCATACTACAGCGTCACACAAAAGCATCAAAAGTAGCAGATCTACAAGCTCGAAACGCGGCGCGAAACGCGGCGCGAAACGCGGCGCGGCGCGAAGCGCGTTGCTTCGAGCTTGTAGATCTGCTACTTTTTTTTCTTTCTTTTTAATCCTGGAAAGTAACGGTTTTGGACATATGAGGTTTCCACCCGACAGAGACGATATGTTTAATTTATACTTTGTTGGCACTCTACACGTACGACGGTGTTTGAGTGCCAAAAACAGCTGATCTACAAGCTCACAACACGTCGCGATGTGACGCGTTGTGAGCTTGTGGCTCGGTCATTTTTCTGCGCTTTATTGACCTATACCTATAGGGTATGTGTTCTGGGAATCAGAGTTATAGTTATAGCCATATGTTATGGTAAATGTAGGAAAACAGGAAATGTTTTGACATTTGGGATTCTGGTGCCTCTTCTTTTATTTGTGAACTTGGGTGCATCTTCAGGCCAATCTTCCGTTGCTTCATCTTCAGTCTGAGCCTCGCCTTCATGTGACCGAGACAGAGCGGAGTGGACTATGTCGACATTTCCCAACAAACCTTTCCCTGGAAAATGTGAGAATCAGACAAAAATATAAAATCACGATACTACCATTTTTCACATTTTTTTTAAAACACAAAATTAGTTTCCAGACAAATGACAGAAAAAACACAAATCCAGTAATCCAGTAAATCCTCTTTTATTTTTTTCAATACTGTGTTTTCTTCTTTTTTCCTGCTGTTTGCATCACGATCCATTTTGTATTAAATTGATTTAAATTGTCACCAGTTTGAATCGATTTTAATTGATTCACGATACGTCGTTACATCCCTAATAGTTTGGGTATCAGTGGCCACTTTGGACACCAATAACATGGCAGCCAACGTCTTTGACTTCATTACCCAAGAGTTTCTGCAAGCATGTCCGGGGATGGTGCGCTGTGATTGGCCAGTCGTCACTTTGACTGGCAGTTCTGCCTTGGTGCCTTGGTAAATGCCAGGATGAAACTCATTGTCTTCCCTATACATAGTAATACAGTCAAGCCCCTAGCAGGGACCCCCCTGAGTCTATACATTTATGGAAGGATGATTGTTATTGCCTAAACATGTAACATGTGCTGTTTTAAAGCAGAGTTGGTGGTCAAATTAAATGGCCACAAAATGATTAGATCGAATGGCGTCCTGGTCCCCTGCAGTTTTTTCAATGTCTTATAAGCTGCAGTCTTGAATGAATAAAATCATATTTTAAGTTACCAATTTGTATGGTAGAGTATGTTAATACAATATAACTAGCACATCAGGTTGGAGATGGTCTACCAACTCTTCTGTTGAGAAATATAGACCAGTGTTTCTCAAAGTGGGGTCCAGGGCCAGGGCTCCTTGAGGGGGTTCCAGGGAGGTCCCCAGCAAAATGTGTTAATATAGCATCAAAATCAGTTTTAACATCTTTAACCCCTATATTCATCTACAAGTTCACAATGCGATGCATCGCAACTATTAAAAATATAATACTGAAAACATGTGGAATATTTATTTTTAACATTTTAACACCGATGTATGAGGATTTGTATGAGGTCCCTGGCACAAAATATCTTCAAATGGAGGTCTGCAGTCAAATACGTGTTAATTTGGGGGTCCTTGACATGCAAAAGTTTGAGAACCACTGATCCACAGACCATAGTGTTGAGTAGGAGGACACCTACTTATTACCTGAAGCTCTTAAGCACAATATCTCCCCTGAACAAGCGGGGATTGTCTCCTGGAAGAACTCTTATGTGTCGAAGATCTTCAGTGTCGAGCGAAAACGAGTAGGGGACTTGGTATAGAGCCCTTGGGAATCTGGTCAACAAAGTGTAGGGTTTAAGTGGGAGAGGGAACTACAGTTCAAGTCAAAGCAGCACCACAGTGCGGATGTAGTAACGCTAATAACAAAAGGATAACAATATGAATGAAATGGAATATCGTTGGGTGGTAACTTAATATGTCCAAAACTGTTACTTTTCACGATTCAAATTCAAAAATGGCAAAAGTAGCAGATCTACAAGCTCAACGCATCGCTTTGCGCCGCATTTCGAGCTTGTGTAACGCTGTAGTATGATCAAGTAGGGCATTCATTTACAAAAAAACACAAGGATGTTTCTGCCCGACAATATAAAGATGATTTGACATCTGATCTGGCGTACTGCACCTGGACTGCTCAGGTGTGTTGGTGTATGGAGGTAGGCAGTGGTTCACAACCTTTTTTCTTTGGAGCCCCCACTTATATCTGTCAGAAGCTGAAACCCTCCATACATGCATGCATGCACACTTCTGTTTTTCACAAATGTTAACAACGTATGCCCGATATATCATTCTTGTACTGTAAAATAGCATAAAATAGCCGATCTACAAGCTCACAACGTGTCGCAATGAACATTTTACATTTGCACTCAGTCACCAATCACAAACTGCATAAAAATATACTTGGAGACCTATAGACCAGAGGTTCCCAAACCGTTTAGCATGAGATCCCAACTAGTGAAATTAATCGATCTACAAGCTCACAACATGTTGTGAGGCGTTATGAGCTTGTAGATCTGCTATTTTCACTAATTATTAAAATTTTACTTTTAAGGAATACCTTTAGATTTTTTTTCTTTTAATGAAATTCTGTTGAAAAAAATTGTATTTTGCTTTCTTAATTTTTTTTTTTTTTTACAAAATTGTACTAAACAGGGAAAAGGGATATTTACTTTTGACCTATACTAATGTGTTCCAACCCAGTGTTTGTGAAACACTGTTACAGGCTGACCTGGCTGCCTGCACTATGCCTAGCTGGAAACAAAGACATATAATTATGTGCATCTGTCACAATCACATTTTGTCTCATGCAGGACACCTGGGTTTGAACCCCAGGTACTGTATATGACATAAAATGATTGCAGAATTGATCCAGTGGATTTATTTTGACTCTGGGATCCGTTTATGCCTGATTTTACTTTTATGCTCTGTTGGGAAACCTAGACATTTATCGTAACAGTCTGTTGGTACATTTCCTGATTTTGTACATTTACCATGATATATATATATAACTTCATACATAGAAACATTTAGTTTCACTGATTAAAATCCTCTCATTCATGTGTACAGTATACTGCAAAATCCAGAGTGTTAATTTAACTCAAAAGTGTTAACACTCAGGATTTCTGCCACTATTGCCTACCTAGCTATTAGGTTCCCTGGAATATCTCCTTGACTGTACTATTTTCTGTACACTGTCAAAGTGAGATACATACCGACCATTTTCCATTTGTTTCCATTTGTACACACCAGGAGTGTGCCGACTCTTGTCCCTTCTAGACATTTGAAATTGGCAGTCAAATGTTGGTGTATATTTATTTACAGTATTTTCACAGAATTCCTAAGATTGTACCAGTTGTGAACCAACTTTTATGTAGAGTCTGACACTGTCAGGAATCTGAACATTAAGAATTATGATGCTTAAACCAAGGAGAATGGAGCTAACCCAGACTTTGTCTGAAAAGTGTTTTATTTGTGTTATCAGGCCTGATCTCCGCTTATCCATGCTGCCTTTATATAAATCAATTGAGAGTGGTTGTAATTTAATTTGTTGAGCCTTTGGAATATTCTACTAGTCAGATATGTCAGGTAATGTTGTCCTTTCTAGAGGACGGAATGGTGTTTGAGTCGGACACTATGTTACAGTAAGAAGGATTACTATTCTGGTTATTAAAGAAGACTGTTCTTGTGGCATATGCTTCTTACAGTTCCACATCAAATGCAATAAAGTGAATTACCTTCAGGATTAGCTGAGTGGTTACTGGTTACTTTGAAACAGTTGTGGTGGCTTGATAAACTAGAATGGTTACAGTCAGTTAACCCATTAAGCCTGGGAAAGCATCTGTAATTTAAGATTTTAACCACTTTAACCATTATTTTATACTTTGGCTATTTAAAAAAATAGCAGATATACAAGCTTGCTGTGCTATGATCTTGTAGATCTGTTGTTTTAGAAAAATCATGAAAATGTGTGCAAATATTTGAATGTATATTTTTGTGAACATTTGTAACAAATCTTTGCTTCGGGGGGGTCCCTGGAACTAAATATTTTTAGATGGCCAAATACATTATTAATTTTGGGGGTCCTTGACATGAAAAAGTTTGAACTACTGAGCAACATACTGTTAGGATTTAGAAAACATTTTTGTCTCCCCAGCAGACAAAAAGCAGAAACAATATTCTCTCAGCATTAAACAGAAGTGATTTGTGGATGGATTCTTTTAAGTCTCTACAATGTGCTTCCCTCCTTTCTGCTAAGCATCAGAGTTTATAAATGAATAAAGTGCATTAATGCTGAAACCAGTGTGTTTCTGCTAAGCAGTGTTGGAAAAGTTACTCAAATATTACCTATTACTTGATTTTATTATTGTGTTTTTTTCCCCCTTTTCTGCAGTCTACATTGTAAAATCCTCATTGTTGATTTAACTCCGAAAAGTGTACTGTACACATGAGTCATGACATGATGGGACCATTTGGTTCCATTTGTTCACTCATTTGAATTCAATTAACACTTAGACTTTACTGTGTATGAATTCATAACTTAGATGAAAACCACACCTCAAACTGATAATGAGACACGATCACAATCTTTGAACAACTTCTGTTGTTTATTAAAGCAGTTAAGCTCCCAACAAAGTGCTAGGCCATATGAGGCCAACATGTACCAGTGCATTTCAATGCAATACAAAAATATGAACATGAGCATAACAAGTTTGTCACAGTCAGACACAATTCACAAATAGCCCTACAATATTAACCTGAGTGACAGTTTTGAGTTTAACAAAAATAATGTGTTCACTTAAATATTATAGGCTAAAACATTCAGTATGGCTGGATATTTAGTGCATCTTTATAAATCTGGTGTCCTATAACTTGCCAAACAAAACCTGGGTCAGGCTTGACACATGTAAATAGTCCACTGAGCATTACACATAACAAGCCTACAAGCTGTGTTCAGTTCAACTACAATAATTCTGGAAAAAGGCTCCCTCAGCAACACATGGTTTCTGACAGAATGTGGAAGCCAAAACATGTAGGCTATAACAAAATGACATTTCAAATAGCCTATTAATATTGTTCATAACAGTATACTGTATTTGACATTTATATCCATTTGACCATTATATCAACGGACCAAAAACAACACACGATCACGGAATGAAAATAAACAAAGTCTAGACACTCAAGCCCACAGTACCACCAAGGCTTGTGAAAATAGTAACTGTAATATTTATTACTCAAAACGTGAAAGTAATTAGTTAACTTATAATGCTAGTTACTGGAAAAAGGTAATAATATAACTTTTTTTGTTAAGTTACTTTAGTTACTTTCCAACACTGCTGCTAAGCATCAGACAGCAGTTATACATTGATAAAAAAGTGAAGTTTATCTGGTCATGTGACCAGTGATCTTTACATCATTAATTACTGAGTCCTGATCTCCATTTCTGCCAAATTGTCCCTGGTTATAATTAATATGTTTTCATATGACACCTAAAGATTAATCATCATCATCATCATCATCATCATCATGAATTAGACAATAAAGACATTTGAAATAAAGAGAAATCTTGTTTGAACTTAATGCATGATTCCTGGGGTCTAATTTAAGATTTTGCAAAGAAAGGTAGAGGTGAGCGTTGCTAATTAGAACTATTCTACATATATCCACCATGACTCTCCTCTCCCTTCCTCTATCTCACATGTTCTTTCTACTGGTATGTTTTCTCTCTTTTCCAGTAAGTTGAGGTTCTCCTCCTTCAACACTGAACAAAGTTTGAGTCTTTCCTCTAACTCTTTCATCTCTCTGTCCTTCTCCTCCAGTTGTCTCTCAAACTCTCTCTGCATCTTTGTCTTTAAGGTCATGAAGTTGCTGAAGATCTCAGGCAAGATTATCTTCTTCAGGTGTGTGTCTGCTTCCACCCTGGCGTTTCCTTCATATACCTCTCTCATCTCCTCTATTTCCTGCCTTTGTCTCTCCTCCATCTCTCTCTTCTCGTTCTCCCTCTCCTCTTTAAACCTCTCCAGCTTTCTCTCCATCTTCTCTCTTCTCTCAGACTCCCTCCCCAGCTCTTGTTCCAGCTCTCTTTTCTTCTCTTCATCCCTCTCCTCCCTCATTTGTTTCTCCAGTTCAGTCAAATGATACTCCATCTCAATGAAGTTTCCGTTAAGCTCTTGGATGGTTTCCTCTTTCTCCCTCAGATATTCCTTAAGCTCCTTCTCAAACCTCTCCCTCATCTCCTGCTCCTCCATGTGTATCCTCTCCTCCCTGTCCCTCTGAATCTTTCTCTCTATCGCTATGACCTGTGCCTCTGCCTCCTGGTAGGTCTCAGTGCTGTAGAAGCTCTCTGTGTTTCCTGCCACCATGCTCACTATCTTCTCTAGCAGCTGTGAAACCTGACCAGTATGGCTGATGTCCTTCATGTTAAGAATGTGACATCTGTTCCCACATTTTTCTACAAGCTGCTGATTTTCCTGACTGGCTGCTTGGAGGAACTCCTCAACACTCTGCCCTTTCATGCTGTCATTGTGGATGAAGATGACAATGCTGTGTCCCCAGCAGCTCTCTCCAAACATATCCCGTATCATCTCCATCATCCCTCTCGCCTCTCCTTCAGAGGACTCCACCGGTAGGACCAGGAGGAAGGCATGGGGTGCCGGGGCAGACAGACGGACACAGAGACCCACATCCTCCCTCGTCTCCACCAGAGAGCATCCAGAGAAGTCTGGAGCGTCCACCAGCACCAGCCGTCTCCCACAGACCTCCCCCTCTCTCCTCCTACTCCTCTGGCTCAGTTCAGAGGAGCTGGCCTCAGCACCAAACACCTCCCTGCCCAGGATGATGTTTCCTGCTGCGCTCCTCCCAGCTGCAGTCCTCCCCAGTATCACCAGTCTCAGCTCAGACACAGTGGGAGACACTAGTGGGTCCAAACTGCTGTCTGCTGCCACTGAAACACAACATAATGGAAAAAAAAAAAAAAAATGTGTACCTCATATGTACACATTACTCATATACAATATGATAACACGTACAGTGATTTATATACTGTAGGCATCCCAGACACATTTTGTCTGGGATGAAAACATCACATAAGCGTAGTTTCGAGAGTGTTTGTTTGAAAAGTGTGATAGAGTCATACTGTAATTGCTGTCCACTGTTATGATGGGGAGATTGGAATCATGATTGGTTAAAGTGAGACGTGCAGTGATATTAAGTTGGAATCCATTCCTTGGAACATCTAAGTATTACTCCAAGAGGAGGTCTGTCTGGAGGTTACCCTTGCCTAACCCTTTTATGTGTAAAGAAGTGGTTGGTGACTCTGTGTATCAGAGTAGACAAATGGTAATCTACACCCCAAGAGGTTGCTGTCAGAGTATTTGACAGCAACACTGAAAACTATGCACATGGAGAATTGACAATATGTTACTTTCTGGACACTTTCAAACAGCAGCATAAACTCACTATCTGGAGGATTTTCCATACTGCGTCTCCTCTTCCTCACTGGTAGAGTAGAGTCTTCATCTGTGGTCTCTGCACCCACTGTAACACAACACATACATCAATCAAACAGTCCTGGACAGGAAACCAAGGAGAGGGACAGAGATTTAGCCATGTAGCCACTACATTTGTGTTTACAGTAATTTGTGGACCTTTAATGCTGTATTTAGGCATTATTGGCCTGTCAGTGGCGTTGAACAGTATCCCTAATATGGGATATAATGACAATATATTGAGTTATTGCTTTTATAAAACAGTTACCATTTCCAAATATGGCACCATGAACATTTAAAATCATTTTAATACAAATGCCATTTCAAGAATTATGTCTACAAGAAAGTATTCCCCCACTGTAAGTGTAACCAGTTAATATCATCTTTGTGCATCAAAGACATAGACATCTCTTAACATGTTATTGATACCTTTGATGCTGAAGATTAATTGATTAATCTATGTATGTATTTATTTAATTCCCAAATAGATTTGTTAGCATAGAAGTGGTCAAGTGGCATTAATAGATGGTATCTTGGCTATTTAAAAGCCTGCCAGGTATGTTTAATAACCTTAATAAGGTGACATCACACACAGAGTTCTCACTTTGGTCTCCAGACACAGCTCTAACCAACTCTGCAAGAGGAGTTATAACGAGCATAGTTTTTTTTATCCCGTGAAAATCTATCAAAGTACCATAATGACTGTCAATCACCCCTGATGTGTGAAGGTGGTACGGTACATAAGCTGTGACAGTCACTTTCATGAAAATATGTTACATTGTTTGTTCAGCCTACTTGTGACTGTGACTTGGCTTAAATACTTTGCTGGGGGGGGGGGGTTGCCACAGATATTTTATGTTAGTTTCAAACCATCTTTTATTTTGTGTTATGTCACAAAATATGTATTTAATTTAAATATCCCTATGGTACAAAGGATTCTAAATGATATCATATGATGATCACATTGTGTGATCATTGTATTATATCACACCATGTTTGAAAGGGTAACTTGGACTTACGTGTTGGAGGAAGCCCCATACTCCTCAGTGGAAGATTGGAGTCTTTGGTCTCTCCATCCAGCTTGGAGTCTGCTGTAGAGGTATATCCACTCTCTAAAGGACAACATCATTATTGATCAACTTACTAATGCCTAAAACATGGATAAAGAAAACATATTTTAGCTTACTGACCCGTTTGGGCTGAAACAGTCCTCAGTTTCTCTAATTCTTTTTTTTTTACTTTAAATTTTTATCCCGCGATTTTTGTAACCCATTTTTTTCACCCGGTGCCAATTTCCTAAGTGATCCTGGGCACTACACCAGCCCTACACCAGTATTACACCTGTCACCCCACAGTAGGGAGGCCAGGGCCGAGCTCATGCTTCCTTCAGGCATGAGAGCCAACTGACCTTCTTGTCACCTGACAGGGGGGAGTTTCCCTGGTTGGACGTAGCGCGTGGAAGGAACACGTTATTCCAACCAGTTCCCTTCCCCTCCATCAGGCGCCCCGGCTGTCATGGGGGAGGCGGTATAGTGACCAGGATTACTACATGTTTTTGTGAGGGTATTAACTACCCTAGGAGACACGGGGAGAACATGCAAACTCCACACAGAGTAGGCCCTTTCGCCAACCCCACCTAGGGTATGGGCGCTGATGACGCGGAGGAGAAGACACGCCCCCAGTGCCCACAGCGTCCCCGGCGGGAATCGAACCCAGGACCTTCTAGCTGTGAGGCGACAGCGCTACCGACTGCGCCACCGTGCCCCTCAGTTTCTCTAATTCAGTCTTCAGATTACTGATCTGCTGAGCTGCAATGACAGGTTACATTTTGGGCAATCATCAAGAGAACAGTCATCTAGTGAGATAATGTTTACTTTGTAATGATGAAATTCTAACCAAGTTGTGTGTTTTCTGTGATGACACCATCCAATTCCTTCTTCGTCATCTTCAGCTCTTCATTGCTCTGTTCCAGTCGTTGTCTTTTTCTGTCAGTAGTTGATTACCTTCCTTTAGTTGGTTGTCTGTTTCTGTCAGTTGTTTCTGTCTTTCCTTCAGTAGTTGGTCTTTCTCCTCTACTCTCCTGTCTCTCTCTATCTTTATTTTCTCCTGTTCCCTCTCTAGTTCTTTCAGTTGAACTTTGAGCTTCTCTACTTGGGTTCTCTGTTCCTGCAGGTCCTGGTGAAGATTGTCTTGTTGTTTGATGCTCATCTCCATGCAATTACCCCAATACTTCTCACTCGTCCTCAGCTCTTCAACTTGCTGTTCCAGTTGCTTGTCTGTTTCTGTCAGTAGTTTATTACTTTCCTTCAATTGGTTGTCTTTTTCTGTCAGTAGTTGATTACTTTCCCTCAATTGGTTGTCTTTTTCTGTCAGTAATTGATTTATTTCCCTCAATTGGTTGTCTTTTTCTGTCAGTCGTTGATTACTTTCCCTCAATTGGTTGTCTTTTTCTCTCAGTAGTTGGTCTTTCTCTTCTATTTTCTTGTCTCTCTCTATCTTGATATTCTCCAGTTCCATTTCTCTTTCTTTCATTTGAACTGTGAGCTTCTCTACTTTGGCCTCTGCCATGTCTCCTGCATTTAAAAAAAACACATTAATAAACATAACATTCATGACATTTATCTACATAATTTGTGCATTTTGACCAGCAATCTTCTTTGACAAACTCTAATCTTATCAATGTTGATATGGCAATTAATCATTGAAACTTGAAGCGATTTCAAACTCACTTAACAAAAACCAACAAAAACAGGACATAATAAAACCACACACTCATAAACAAAATAAATTTAAACCATGTTTAAAGCATATAGAAATACCCAAACCATACAATAATCATTAAAACACAAAACAAATGTGTAAAATGAAATTCAATCCAACACATAGGAATACCATAGATACAACTACTCTAGGGAAATTAGCAGCACCTTCAAACAGACCACCAGATAAAGTGCTTCCAGTGATCTAAACACATCTGCTATATTGTACAATAATGTAACCTGTTTGGAGTGGTAATATATCAGAAAGTTGTTCGAAAATCTATTTAATGTTGTTCATGTCGCGCCCCTACAAGATGACACTGTGCTTCTCTTTGAGAAAAAGAAGAGAGTATGGGGGTCTAGAGTATGGAGAGGAGGAATTATGACATTTATGTGGGGTGGTAGGGGGAGGGGAGCAGAGGGATTGCTTCATACTGCAAGAACATGTATTTTCCTCTGGAAAGGGGGGGGGGTGTATAGTCAAAGATACATTTAGTTTGAGCTAAATTTGATCCACGACGTTTCAATAATGCAAACAATACTATCTATCAACTGCCAATATTCTTTGCTACCACCTTCTGAATTGCTGAAAATTGGGACAATTAATTTGGATTTGTTTGTTTTTCTAGATATCATGAAGTAAAAAACAAGTGTAAAATATAGCTGCAAGCAGCGATAAGCGGGGCCAGGGAAAAGAGAGAGAGAGAGAGAGAGAGAGAGAGAGAGAGAGAGAGAGAGAGAGAGAGAGAGAGAGAGAGAGAGAGAGAGAGAGAGACTAATGAGGAGTGAGTGAGGGCAGGTGTGATTATGGATTGAGAGGGAATGACGGTGAGGTGGGTAGATCCAATCCATGGGAATAGGCCAGGTGGACTGTTGCTGTTGCTCACTTTCTAAAAGAACATAATTATGAGAGAGAGAGAGACGGAATAGATTGAAGAGAGAGAGAGAGAGACGGAATAGATTGAAGAGAGAGAGATAAACGGAACAGATTGAAGAGAAAGAGAGAGAGAGAGAAACGGAATAGATTGAAGAGAAAGAGAGAGAGAGAAACGGAATAGATTGAAGAGAAAGAGAGAGAGAGAGAGAGAAACGGAATAGATTGAAGAGAAAGAGAGAGAGAGAGAATCGGAATAGATTGAAGAGAGAGAGAGAGAGAGAGAAACGGAATAGATTGAAGAGAAAGAGAGAGAGAGAGAAACTGAATAGATTGAAGAGAAAGAGAGAGAGAGACTTGGAAACGGAATAGATTGAAGAGAGAGAGAGACATGGAAACTGAATAGATTGAAGAGAGAGAGAGCGAGAGAGACATGGAAACGGAATAGATTGAAGAGAGAGAGACATGGAAACAATAGATTGAAGAGAGAGAAGGATGGAAGCAGAATGGATTGATTGGACGTGTCAATCTATTGCCATTAACAGGAATCGAACCCTCGACCTTCGGATTGACGGGCTGCAACATTACCTATAGTGCTATAGCTTTGTCCAGGCTGAGGTTGTCTGTTGAAGATAAAAGTGAACCAGTGAAAGCAGCCGATCTACAAGCTCAGAAACACGTTGCTATCTGAAAAGTTTTGAGATTGTAGATCGGCTATTTTCAGAATTAAGTATGTCATACATTGCAAAAACATACCCTCTCAAATAAGTATTTCAGGTTATGTTTAACAATTGCACATGTATTAATTGACACAATCATGTTGTGTGCAATGCAACTTTAATGAAGTCCGCATCAAGTGAGGCTTGAACTGGCAACCTTCAGGTTGTGAGGCACACGTTTAAGGGAGAAGCCATTGGACCAACAGACAAGAACCTGTGAAAAAGGAGATCACACAGATGATACAGTTTCACGCAAATAGCTGAAAAATCCTGGGTTTAAGTGTTTTTCAAACTGCTCAAAATTGCGGACAATCTAAGGGGGGAGCTTACTGGTCAACGTGATACATGTGTTCCTCATGAGTCAAGGCACATGTGTAAGCAGGTTTAATGGCTGTCGGCCAAACGAGGCATGACTTTTGCCTGTTTAAAGTTTGCACTTTCAAAAAATCGCTATAGCGCCCCCCTTTGACCAATTGGAGTAAGATTGGTTTCAGTAATATTTGGAATGACCCTCAACATTAACGCAAAGTTTCAAAGAAATGTGAGTCTGCATGTATGTGTTAGGGGCAGATGAATAATTGTCATAAAACTGCAATATTCATTGGCTCATTAAAGCTTCATTTTTTCACTTATGGAAAATCTTTTGTATCAGTTTGTCGGCATAGGTCCAAAGTTCATGTGTAAAACGTTTCGTGCAGATTACTCAAAAATCCCAGGAGGAGATAGGTTTTAACTGTTTTTCATATAATTCAAAATGGTGGGAGATCTAAAGGTCAGAGGTCAAAAGTCAGAGGGTTAAAGTTGTTCATCATGAGTAGACGCATATGTGTATTGAAGTTTCATGGCTGTAGGTCAAACAGGGCATGAGTTGTACCTGTTCAAAGTTGGCATTTTCAATTGAGTGCTATAGCGCCACCTTTTGACGAAAGATTGTGAGATTTATTTCTTGATAGTTTTTCATGACCATCTACCATATGGCAGAGTTTCGTAAAAAGCGACAGCACGGTTCACCCAGAACTGCGAAAAGTGGCAGAAGAAACAATACAGGGAATAATAAAACAGGTCCAGAGCTGAGCTCTGGCCCCGTAATAATAATAATAATAAATATAGCTGCAAGCAGCGATAAGCGGGGCCAGGGAAAAGAGAGAGAGAGAGAGAGAGAGAGAGAGAGAGAGAGAAAGAGAGAGAGAGAGAGAGAGAGAGAGAGAGAGAGACAGAGAGAGAGAGAGAGAGAGAGAGAGAGAGACGGAATAGATTGAAGAGAGAGAGAGAGACGGAATAGATTAAAGAGAGAGACGGAATAGATTGAAGAGAGAGATGGAATAGATTGAACAGAGAGAGAAAGAGAGAGAAACGGAATAGATTGAAGAGAAAGAGAGAGAGAGAGAGAGTGAAACGGAATAGATTGAAGAGAAAGAGAGAGAGAGAGAGAAACGGAATAGATTGAAGAGAAAGAGAGAGAGAGAGAGAGAAACGGAAATAGATTGAAGAGAAAGAGAGAGAGAGAGAGAAACAGAATAGATTGACGAGAAAGAGAGAGAGAGAGAATCGGAATAGATTGAAGAGAAAGAGAGAGAAAGAGAGAGAATCGGAATAGATTGAAGATGAGAGAGAGAGAGAGAGACTTGGAAACGGAATAGATTGAAGAGAAAAGAGAGAGAGAGAGAGAAACGGAATAGATTGAAGAGAAAGAGAGAGAGAGAGAGAAACAGAATAGATTGAAGAGAAAGAGAGAGAGAGAGAATCGGAATAGATTGAAGAGAAAGAGAGAGAAAGAGAGAGAATCGGAATAGATTGAAGAGAGAGAGAGAGAGAGAGAGACTTGGAAACGGAATAGATTGAAGAGAGAGAGAGAGCGAGAGAGACATGGAAACGGAATAGATTGAAGAGAGAGAGAGAGCGAGAGAGACATGGAAACGGAATAGATTGAAGAGAGAGAGAGACATGGAAACGGAATAGATTGAAGAGAGAGAGAGAGAGAGACATGGAAACATAATAGACTGAAGAGTAGAGAGAGAGAGATGGAAGCAGAACGGATTGAATGGACATCTCAGCCTATTGCCATTAACAGGAATCGAACCCTCAACCTTCGGATTGACAGGCTGCAACACTACCTACTAGTGCTATAGCTTTGGTCTAGGCTGAGGTTGTCTGTTGAAGATAAAATTGAACCAGTGAAAGCAGCCGATCTACAAGCTCAGAAACACGTTGCTATCTGAAAAGTTTTGAGATTGTAGATCGGCTATTTTCAGAATGAAGTATGTCATACATTGAAAAGACACTACTCTCAAATAAGCATTTCAGGTTATCTTTAACAATTGCACTTGCATTAATTGACACAAGTAAGACGCCAGCGAACACGCTGGAAGCGAACGCAGATTGACTGAGGCTGCTATATTTCAACCACACTGTAGTAGTGCACTCTGCCGCACTCTGCCGGCTGTATACAGGCAGTGCAGCTGCTGGCATTTCAGCACGGAGTTTCGAGTCACATGGGGGCGCGAGCCAATGAGAGCGTGAACACACGCTGTATACAGGCAGTGCAGCTGCTGGCATTTCAGCACGGAGTTTCGAGTCACATGGGGGCGCGAGCCAATGAGAGCGTGAACACACACGGAAAGACCATAAATAAGGACAGACACACACACACACAACCCAAGCACGTGATATAGTAAGCTCCACTTGGTCGGAGGCCTCCTTCCGCTTCTCGCAACAATCATTGTTTGTGTGCAATGCAACTTAAATGAAGTCTGCATCAAGTGAGGCTTGAACTGGCAACCTTGAGGTTTTAAGGCACACACTCTAAGCGAGAAGCCATTGGAACAACAGACCTGACCTGGTGAATGAGAGAGAGAGAGAGAGAGAGAGAGAGAGAGAGAGAGAGAGAGAGAGAGAGAGAGAGAGAGAAGAGAGAGAGGAGAGAGAGAGAGACGAGAGAGAGAGAGAGAGAGAGAGAGAGAGAGAGAGAGAGACGGACGGAAAGATTGAAGAGAGAGAGAGAGAGAGACACGGAAACGGAATAGATTGAAGAGAGAGAGAGAGACACGGAAACGGAATAGATTGAAAGAGAGAGAGAGAGAGAGACACGGAAACGGAATAGATTGAAGAGAGAGAGAGAGACACGGAAACGGAATAGATTGAAGAGAGAGAGAGAGACACGGAAACGTAATAGATTGAAGAGAGAGAGAGATGGAAGCAGAATGGATTGATTGGACATCTCAACCTATTGCCATTAACAAGAATCGAACCATCAACCTTCAAATTGACAGGCTGCAACACTACCTATAGTGCTATAGCTTTGTCCAGGATGAGGTTGTCTGTTGAAGATAAAAGTGAACCAGTGAAAGCAGCCGATCTACAAGCTCAGAAAGAACGTTGCTATCTGAAAGGTTTTGAGATTGTAGATCGGCTATTTTCAGAATGAAGTATGTCATACATACTTCATACCCTCTCAAATAAGCATTTCAGGTTATCTTTATCAATTGCATATGCATTAATTGACACAATTACTGGTAGTGTCTGTTGATATTTATAAGTATTTCCGTCCATTATGAACCAAGCCTCTGTGTCCCGAACTACTCTAGATCACTGGTTCACAAACCATTTACCAATAAAGGCATTTTTGTGTCTCCTCGGAGCGAAAACTAGTGAAAGTAGCCGATCTACAAGCTCACAAAACGTTGCTATCTGAAAAGTTGTGAGATTGTAGATCGGCTATTTTCACAATGAAGTTTGTCATACATTGCAAAAACATACTCTCTCCAAGAAGCATTTCATGTTACCTTTAACAGTTGCACATGCATTAATTGAGAGAGAGAGACAGACATGGAAACATAATAGATTGAAGAGAGAGAGAGATGGAAGCAGAATGGATTGATTGGACATCTCAACCTATTGCCATTAACAGGACTCAAACCCTCAACCTTCGGATTGACATGCTGCAACACTACCTATAGTGCTATAGCTTTGACCAGGCTGAGGTTGTCTGTTGAAGATAAAACTGAACCAGTGAAAGCAGCCGATCTACAAGCTCAGAAACACGTTGCTATCTGAAAGGTTTTGAGATTGTAGATCGGCTATTTTCAGAATGAAGTATGTCATACATTGCAAAAACATACCTTCTCAGATAAGCATTTCATGTTATCTTTATCAATTGCATATGTATTCATTAATACAGTCTTGTTGTTTGCAATGCACTTTAAATGAAGTCTCTACCAAGTGAGGCTTGTACCGGCAACCTTGATGTTATGAAACATTCACTTAAGCGGGAAGCCATTAGACCAACAGACCTGATCCAGTGAAAACGGAGGTCAGACAGATGATACCATTTCACGCAAATAACTGAAAAATCCTGGGTTTAAGTGTTTTTCAAACTGCTCAAAATTGCGGACAATCTAAGGGCGGAGAGAGAGACATGGAAACGGAATAGATTGAAGAGAGAGAGACATGGAAACAATAGATTGAAGAGAGAGAAAGATGGAAGCAGAATGGATTGATTGGACGTGTCAACCTATTGCCATTAACAGGAATCGAACCCTCAACCTTTGGATTGACAGGCTGCAACACTACCTATAGTGCTATAGCTTTGACCAGGCTGAGGTTGTCTGTTGAAGATAAAACTGAACCAGTGAAAGCAGCCGATCTACAAGCTCAGAAACACGTTGCTATCTGAAAAGTTTTGAGATTGTAGATCGGCTATTTTCAGAATGAAGCATTTCATACATTGCAAAAACAGACCTTCTCAGATAAGCATTTCATGTTATCTTTATCAATTGCATATGTATTCATTAATACAGTCTTGTTGTTTGCAATGCACTTTAAATGAAGTCTCCACCAAGTGAGGCTTGAACCGGCAACCTTGATGTTGTGAAACATTCACTTAAGCGGGAAGCCATTGGACCAACAGACCTGATACAGTGAAAACGGAGGTCAGACAGATGATACCATTTCACGCAAATAACTGAAAAATCCTGGGTTTAAGTGTTTTTCAAACTGCTCAAAATTGCGGACAATCTAAGGGCGGAGAGAGAGACATGGAAACGGAATAGATTGAAGAGAGAGAGACATGGAAACAATAGATTGAAGAGAGAGAAGGATGGAAGCAGAATGGATTGATTGGACGTGTCAATCTATTGCCATTAACAGGAATCGAACCCTCGACCTTCGGATTGACGGGCTGCAACATTACCTATAGTGCTATAGCTTTGTCCAGGCTGAGGTTGTCTGTTGAAGATAAAAGTGAACCAGTGAAAGCAGCCGATCTACAAGCTCAGAAACACGTTGCTATCTGAAAAGTTTTGAGATTGTAGATCGGCTATTTTCAGAATGAAGTATGTCATACATTGCAAAAACATACCCTCTCAAATAAGTATTTCAGGTTACGTTTAACAATTGCACATGTATTAATTGACACAATCATGTTGTGTGCAATGCAACTTTAATGAAGTCCACATGAAGTGGGGCTTGAACTGGTAACCTTCAGGTTGTGAGGCACACGTTTAAGGGAGAAGCCATTGGACCAACAGACAAGAACCTGTGAAAAAGGAGATCACACAGATGATACAGTTTCACGCAAATAGCTGGAAAATCCTGGGTTTAAGTGTTTTTCAAACTGCTCAAAATTGCGGACAATCTAAGGGCGGAGCTTACTGGTCAACATGATACATGTGTTCCTCATGAGTCAAGGCACATGTGTAAGCAGGTTTAATGGCTGTCGGCCAAACGAGGCATGACTTTTGCCTGTTTAAAGTTTGCACTTTCAAAAAATCGCTATAGCGCCCCCCTTTGACCAATTGGAGTAAGATTGGTTTCAGTAATATTTGGAATGACCCTCAACATTAACGCAAAGTTTCAAAGAAATGTGAGTCTGCATGTATGTGTTAGGGGCAGATGAATAATTGTCATAAAACTGCAATATTCATTGGCTCATTAAAGCTTCATTTTTTCACTTATGGAAAATCTTTTGTATAATTTTTTCGGCATAGGTCCAAAGTTCATGTGTAAAACGTTTCGTGCAGATTACTCAAAAATCCCAGGAGGAGATAGGTTTTAACTGTTTTTCATATCATTCAAAATGGTGGGAGATCTAAAGGTCAGAGGTCAAAAGTCAGAGGGTTAAAGTTGTTCATCATGAGTAGACGCATATGTGTATTGAAGTTTCATGGCTGTAGGTCAAACAGGGCATGAGTTGTACCTGTTCAAAGTTGGCATTTTGCTATAGCGCCACCTTTTGACGAAAGATTGTGAGATTTATTTCTTGATAGTTTTTCATGACCATCTACCATATGGCCGAGTTTCGTAAAAAGCGACAGCACGGTTCAGCCAGAACTGCGAAAAGTGGCGGAAACAGAATACCTACAATAATAAGACAGGTCCAGAGCTGAGCTCTGGCCCCGTAAAAAATAACTCAGTGGGTCAGTCACACACAACATATTGGATTTCACAATTATGTAATTGTATCTGGACATGTATCTGTCCATTGGACAGGTCCAATGGATTCCAATAGATGGGTTTCCGCGCGACGTCATCACAGAGCAGAGTGCGCAATCTGCGCATGCGGGTGGTAGAACGAACCGGAAGCGCCATTCACTCTGTTGTTATTTTCGGGATTTAGATAGGCATAATGCTGCTATTTTAGGCATAATAGGCATAATGCTGCTATTATATACAAACAGATCCAACTTCCGACAAATCATTTTTATTGAGTAAAGAAGATATTACAAACTGCATCATTTAATCTACTTTCATTAAACCTGGTGAAGACCATTTCTTTTATGAGTGTACATTTGACTAGAGCTGCTGCGGGTAATAGCGCCCTCTACTGCTCAACCCTCCACTGCGCGCGCATCATCCTCTCATGTTTACAAACAGGAAACCCATCTATAGGCCCCAAAAACATAGGCTTTGACACAAAAATGACTAGGATAAATAATGAAGGAGCTATGGTAATTTCTAGTGGTCAGACTTCTGTAAACTTTTAGTATGTTATTAAGGACACCTAAAAACAGTTGAGAAACCTTTTGTTGCAAATTTGTGTAGGTGCTTTTTTTTTCATAACTGCAGCCGCTTAACCATGTCACTTTAGTATGGAGGCGGAGACATTTTTATTTGCATGGTGACAGTTATTGAGTTCCCAGAAATTTTCGCACGCTCTCGCATGCGGTGACAGTCACAATACGGTACCAGTTAACAAAACTTGAAATATCTAGTGACACTGCAATCACATCTCCACATTATTAAACCCTGAAACATCCAGAGATGTAGATTAAAGATTGAAAAATGTAAGGAGAATCTCTTACCTTTGACTGCTCGTGATTTAGACTGCAAATGCTAGCAAAATGGTGGTAGGACAATAATAAAATGTTAGAGCGTATGATTTGTTAATAATTAACTTCCACGTACTGTAGTCAAGTCATAAAGTGACTGATGGTTTAAAGTTCAGTAACGAATGTTCCACACAGGGTCGTCATAAAACAGAAAATATGATAATGATTTATGTGGCCTGAGGCTAAGTGATCCAAATTTTTAATTATTTGTATTATTAGTATTCAAACTAGTGCACTGACAGATGCAAGAATTAATTATTTTTATGTATGTATATGTATTTACGTACATACATAATGCATACATACATGCATACACATGCACACACATGCACACGTACGCACACGTACGTGTACGCGTACGCAACACGCGCGCACAAACACACACAATTACAGGATGGTTACAAATCGCACCGGACTTAATGGCACTGGATGAATGATCGGGATAGGTGTAGAACACTTATTGAACCTCGTTGTATCCTGTAACTGAATGTGCTTACAGTAGATATTCTGTACAGTTAGGTGGTAAAAGGAAAGCCCCTCGGCCTAAACCATCACACAAAATGTCAATTTCTAATCCACTGAGTAGTCAATGCAATACTGATGCAAAAACTATTGAGGAGAGCACTGTACAATACAAAATAATAGATTTAATGCATCCAAGTGTGCACACACACACACGCCTTTTTTTTTTTACAACTTTTTGTTTAGGGTTAGGCAAACAAACAAACAATTGGGTGTAAATCTACAGACTACAGTCCCAACTACTTTTTTTTTTTTTTTTGCATTTTAACACAGATTTTGTATGAGGATCGCTGTCACAAATATCTTCAAACGGAGGTCTGCAGCCAATTACTTGTTAATTTGGTGGTCCTTGACATGCAAAGGTATGAGAACCAGTGATACAGACCTACTTACTACCTGAAGCTCTTAAGCACAATATCTCCCCTGAACAAGTGAGGATTGTCTCCTGGAAGAACTTCAGAAATGGATGGATAGATCTTTACTGAATCCTAGCATGCATAGATAGATATTTGCCTCACCGGCTGAGTTGCCATGCAGACTTTACTGTATTTGGACTTGGTATATAGAGCCCTTGGGAATCTGGTCAACTACAGTAAGTGTAGGGTTTAAGTGGGAGAGGGAACTTCAGTTGTCAATTCAAAGATACAGGTAAGGGTAGAGAAGTACAGAGCTGGTAAAACGCTGGTAACAAAAGGGTAACGATATGAAATATAATATATAGATGACTTAACATCTGATCTGGCATACTGCACCTGGTCTGTTCAGGTGTGTTGGTGTACTATGCAGGTAGGCAGTGGTTCACAACCTTTTTTCTTTTGTCTTATATCTGACAGAAGCTGAGACCCTCCATGCACACTTGTGGTTTTCACGAATGTTAATCTAAGTATGCCCTGTAGGCCTACATCATTCTGGTATGACAAATAGCGTCGCAATGCATTTTGGGCTTGTAGATCTGCTATTTTCACTACTACTTAAAATGTTTAGAGTGAGTACCTTTTAATTTTGTTTCTTTTTATTAACGAAATTCTGTTGTCTTAAAATATATTTTGAATTGATCATTACAAAATGGTATTAAACGGGAAAAAGGGATATTTACTTTTGACCCATACAAATGTGTTTGTGAAACTGCTACAGGCTTACCTGGCTGCCTGCACTATGCCTAGCTGGAAACAAAGACATATAATGTACATCTGTCACAATCACATTTTGTCTCATGCAGGACACCCGGGTTTGAACACCAGGTATGACATAAAAGGATGGCAGAATTGTAGCTTAAAGATCCAGTGGTTTTAGTTTTTATGACTTGGAGATGCTCTGTTGGGAAATCTAGACATTTACAGGTTGGAACATTTCCGGATTTCTTACATTTACCATGATGTATAACTTCATAAATAATACATAGAAACATTTAGTTTCACTGATTAAAATCCTCTCATGTGTACAGTATTCTGCAAAATCCGGAGTGTTAATTGAACTCGAAAGTGTTTACACTCAGGATTTCAGCCACTATTGCCTACCTAGCTATTACGTTCCCTGGAATATCTCCTTGACTGTACTATTTTCTGTACACTGTGACTGTCAAAGTGAGATGCATACCAACCATTTTCCTTTTGTTTCCATTTGTACACACCAGGAGTGTGCAGACTCTTGTCCCTTCTAGAGATTTGAAATTGGCAGTCAAATGTTGGTGTATATTTATTTACAGTATTTTCACATAATTCCTAAGAATTCCTTCATCATGTACCAGTTGTGAACCAACTTTTATGTTGAGTTTGACACTGTCAGGAATCTGAACATTAAGAATTAGGATGCTTAAACCAAGGAGAATGGAGGTAACCCAGAAAAGGGTTTTATTTATGTTATCAGGCCTGATCTCCTCCTGATCTCCAATCAACTGAGAGTGGTTGTAATTTAATTTGTTGAGCCTTTGGAATATTCTGCTAGTCAGATATGTCAGGTAATGTTGTCCTTTCTAGAGGACGGAATGGTGTTTGAGTCGGACACTATTTTACAGTAAGACTGATTACTATTCTGGTTATTAAAGAAGACTGTTCTTGTGGCATATGTTTCTTAGTGTTCCACATGAAATGCAATAAAGTGAATTACCTTCAAGATTAGCTGAGTGGTTACTTTGAAACAAACAGTAGGGGGGTCCGCGGATATATTTTGTCCTTCGTGGGGGTATTTTTCCCTATGGGAGGGTATTTTCCTCACACAGACGGCTAGGAGGAACACACCCATGGAGTCAAGTTAGGTCATAATAATTTAGGTTACACACACTGTTGATGAAGTACATTTATAATAATCATATAACTCAATATACAACCATGATTCTCTCCTTTGCACTGCAACACCTGGATATTGTAGTCCTTGCTGAATTTGTTTAGTTCCTACAGTAATACTAAGGCAGTTACAAAGCAACGTGAGGCAAACTGTCCATGTAGATTTATTTATTATATATTCCATGTGGTGAAATTTTAAAGACAGGTACTGCATGTCAACTAATAACATTGCATCAATCTTCATACAACATAGGCAAAACGTGTGTTGTCAAATCACAGAGTCCACATCTCTTTCAGAGGATATGACATAACTTCACATTACAATATTATCTCTTCTAATATGTGCAAAGTGATATTTACACACACAAAAAACAAAAAACAAACAATATTCTCTCAACATTAAACAGATCCAGTCATGACAGGTGGCTCTAAAGTGATTTGTGGATGGATTCTTTTAAGTCTCTACAATGTGCTTCCCTCCTTTCTGATAAGCATCAGACAGCAGTTATACATGAATAAAGAATTGTAGGAATGCTGATCTGAGACCAGTGTGTTTCTGCTAAGCATCAGACAGCAGTTATAAATGAATAAAGAAGTGAAACCAGAGTTTCCATGAAGTCATAGTGAAGTTTATCTGGCCATGTGACTTGTGACCAGTGATCTTTACATCATTAATTATGAGTATGAGTCCTGATCTCAACTTCCTGGAAATTTACTGTAAATCTGCCAAATTGTCCCTGGTTATAACTAATATGTTTTCATGCGAAAGATGAATCATCGTCCTTGTCCTCGTCGTCATCATGATCCATTGTCCATCTCACCTGTTCTTTCTACTGGTATGTTTTCTCTCTTTTCCAGTAAGATCAGGTTCTCCTCCTTCAACACTGAACAAAGTTTGAGTCTTTCTTCTAACTCTTTCATCTCTCTGTTCTTCTCCTCCAGTTGTCTCTCAAACTCTCTCTGCATCTTTGTCTTTAAGGTCATGATGTTGCTGAAGATCTCAGGCAAGATTATCTTCTTCAGGTGTGTGTCTGCTTCCACCCTGGCATCTCCTTCATATACCTCTCTCATCTCCTCTATTTCCTGTCCGTGTCTCTCCTCCATCTGTCTCTTCTCGTTCTCCCTCTCCTCTTTAAACCTCTCCAGCTTTCTCTCCATCTTCTCTCTTCTCTCAGACTCCTTCCCCAGCTCTTGTTCCAGCTCTCTTTTCTTCTCTTCATCCCTCTCCTCCCTCATTTGTTTCTCCAGTTCACACAAATGATACTCCATCTCAATGAAGTTTCCGTTAAGCTCTTGGATGGTTTCCTCTTTCTCCCTCAGATATTCCTTAAGCTCTTTCTCAAACCTCTCCCTCATCTCCTGCTCCTCCATGTGTCTCCTCTCCTCCCTGTCCCTCTGAATCTTCCTCTCTATCGCTATGACCTGTGCCTCTACCTCCTGGTAGGTCTCAGTGCTGTAGAAGCTCTCTGTGTTTCCTGCCACCATGCTCACTATCTTCTCTAGCAGCTGTGAAACCTGACCAGTATGGCGGATGTCCTTCATGTTAAGAATGTGACATCTGTTCCCACATTTTTCTACAAGCTGCTGATGTTCCTGACTGGCTGCTTGGAGGAACT
>NC_137618.1:46777512-46970012 GCF_963280865.1 Gymnoscopelus braueri | reverse complement strand
TTTATTTGTTTGTTTGCTTGTTTATTAAACTTTTTATGAAGGGACCATGTTGAAGAAATTCTAAATGGCTGTTTAAACAGTTGACCACGGCAGTCTGCATATTATGCAGACTCAATACGACAGGTTATGCAGTGCATAACCTGCCGTATTTTGTAGTCTACCTTCTGTTTTCATTTCTACATCATCTTATTTATTTTACTTTCTGCAATATTTTTTTTATTTTACTCTTTGAATCTTCTTTATTTATCTAACTCTGCATATTCTTATTTATTTTACTCTGCATCTTATCTTACTCTGCATATTCTTATTTTACTCTCTGCATCTTATTTATTTTGCACTCTACATCTTCTTGCTGGTTTTACACTCTATCTTCTCATGTATTTTCTTCTTGATCATTACTGCTTTTTTGTGATTAGTGTTTAGTAACTACATGTATTCATGTGTGCCGTTTCGCAATTACCAGCACATTGGCATAATGCTCTGCAAGGTAACCCAGCATCTACACTTTCTCGAACAGAAGGGCTCAGCTTTGCAGCCACACTTGAGTTCTCTACAAACTTAAGCAGCTTCTGGCAAGAGTGTCCATAAAAGGTGTCCACGAATCAGCGACTTTAATCCATCCATATTTGTCAGGAGATGGTAGAGATTGCATAGCTTTCAGGCTTCTGGACCAAATGCCAGATTGGCTGCTCGATTTGAATATTGTAGCAGTGCAGCCCGTATGGGAGGAGTGTTTTCCATTTAGAGACTATTAAAACTTTTTTTGGCACCCCTTAGGATGCATTCAGATCACCCAAGGGACATTTGTGCCGAATTCCATGCTTTTATGAGATTATTTTTTATGAGTGTCTTTTGCATCATCTGTCAACACTGTACACGGCCATTTTCAATTTAGTCAATAACTCACTTCCTGTTTCAGATCATTTCAGGCACCCCTTCTAGGATGTCTTAGGATGACCCAAGGGACATGTATGCCAAATTGTATGCTTTTATGAGATTCTTTAGTTGTCTTTTGAGTCAATCGACAACACTGTAGGCGGTCATTTTCAATTTTGTCAATAACTCACTTCCCGTTTAAGATTTTTTTGGGCACCCCTTCTGGGATGTCTTGGGATGACCCAAGGGACATGTATGCCAAATTGTATGCTTTTTGGAGATTCTTTAGTTGTCTTTTGAGTCAATAGATAACACTTTAGGCGGCCATTTTCAATTTTGTCAATAACTCAGTTCCTGCTTAAGATTTTTTTGGGCACCCCTTCTAGGATGTCTTAGGATGACCAAAAGGACATGTGTGCCAAATTGTATGCTTTTATGAGATTCTTTAGTTGTCTTTTGAGTCAATCGACAACACTAGGCGGCCATTTTCAATTTAGTCAATAACTCACTTCCTGTTTCAGATTCCTTTGGGCACCCCTTCTAGGATGTCTTAGGATTACCCAAGGGACATATGTGCCAAATTTTATGCTTTTTGGAGATTCTTTTGTTGTCTTTTGAGTCAACGGTCAACAGTTTAGGTGGCCATTTTGAATTTTGTCCATAACTCACTTCCTGTTTAAGATTTTTTTGGGCACCCCTTCTAGGATGTTTTAGGATGACCCAAGGGACATATGTATGTAACGATTTTGGCCATTTTTGGTGGTTAGTACCCCCTACTATAGGGAGAAATGGCACCCTTTTCACATTGGTCTATTATAGTGCCACCAGGAGGCCTCAATAACCTACCTGACCTGTCTCCGAGGAGCACTTTTTCTAGTTAGATATGTATTTGGCCGCAGACCCCCATCTTAAAATGTTTTGTTCCAGGGACCCCCCAGAAGCAAAGATTTGAGTTAAAAATGTTTGCTTTAAAAATATATATATTCAAAGATTTGCACTAATTTTCAAGATTTTTCTAAAATGACAGATATACAAGCTCGTATGAGCTATGAGCTTGTATATCTGCTATGTTTGAATAGCCAAAGTATAAAATAATGGTTTAAGTGGTTACACAGATGCATTCCCGGTTTTAAGTTAAGCTCATTCTGTAAAAGGCAGACGCGTTTGGGGATGAAATGTCTCTGGGGTGCCATCAGCATTTATTAGCTAACACTGGCCTGGCTAGCACACAGCAGATGGGAACTAATCAGTCTCTTTAGACTGACGCTTGAATTACTTTGGGCGCATAATTTAGTAAGGATGTCTTGTCACACAATCCTAAATGAGTTGCATGCGATTCATTGTCTAACGTGGCCTCCCTCCTAAATGATGATGTGAATGTGTGTGTGTGTGTGTGTGTGTGCACCCCATGGTGTGTAACTAGGTTTTGTATCACAAACGGTTACACAATACCTCCTGCTGTTGGCGACTGAGAGAACACTATATGTTTTATGTAATTAACGAGAGAGTAGATTTAAAAAGAAAACTGGATGGATGGGAGAGGTTGTCTGATTTTCCCACTTTATGATTGTACCAATATTATAATTCTCCCACTTTATGATTGTACCAATATTATAATTCTCCCACTTTATGATTGTACCAATATTATAATTCTCCCACTTTATGATTGTACTAATATTGTGTATAATATATCGTTGCTGTTGGGCAGAAACCTTATTCTAACTTTTAGTTTTTTTGTAAATGAATGTCCTACTTGATCATACTACAGCATCACACAAAAGCATAAAAAGTAGCAGATCTACAAGCCTTTGAGCTTGTAGATCGGCTATTTTCGCTATTTTTGAATCCTGAAAAGTAACTGTTTTGGACTTAGGCTATGAGGTTTCCTCCCGACAGACAATATTTCTTATTTTCAAGATTTTAAAACATTCCCAGCAAATGGATCTGCCAATATTTACAGCTTTTACAATATAGACAGTAGGCAAACTGTAGGACTGACTTTTTTTTTAACCTCTTCTCGAGAACTTCTCGAGAATAGAGTGAAACGGCACTCAGCCCGTAATAATCTAAACTCATGTCCTCACTGAGGATTTATATGATGTTAAATGAAGTGAAACAGGATGCTGTGCAGAGTGTTGGGAGCTCAAGCTACAGTCAGTGGTTTAAAGTAACTAAGTACATTTACTCAAGTACTGTACTTGGGTACAATTTTGAGGTCTTTTTTACTTTACTGGAGTATTTCCAATTTTCAGTACTTTAACTTCTACTCCACTACATCTCAGAGGCAAATATTGTACTATTTACTCCACTACAATTATATGAAAAATGTAGTTACTAGTTACTTTTTTTTTATTATTAGGCCTATACAAAACACACTAACCACTTCAGCCATATATTTATTTCGCCCATTTGGAAATAGCCAATCTAAAAGCTCACAATGCGTCGCAATCAGGGGCGTAGCCACAGGTGGGCATAGGTAGGCCTGGGCCCACCCATTTGTTTTTTCTGCCCACCCAAAACCGCTTGTTGCATGCATGCCCACCCACTCCTGCCTAGGACCAGCTTATAGCATTCTGGTAACGCCACTGGTCGCAATGAGTCGCATTGTGAGCTTGTAGATCTGCTATTTTCAAAAGATTGTTATGCATTTTCACAACTTGTGAAATTGTATATTTTGATGCGAATACTTTTGTACTTTTACTCAAGTATACATTTTGAATAAAGGACTTTTATTTGTAACAGAGTATATCCACATTGCAGTACTTTTACTTAAGTAAAAAAAAAATAGTACTTCTTCCACCACTGGCTACAGTAGGCTACAGGCTGGCTCTGCAGTCAGTTCCTGACCCTAGAATGACAACACAGGAACATGAAGGACAGATAAAATAAACTTCTCCTACAAGAACAGAGTCCCGTAGAGACTCCTCCTTGAATGGACATTCTGTAAACATTACGTTAACCTCCGACCTTTCTAGGAAGTGCTACGTGTCCACAAGCATTTGCCTGTTTTACACAATTGAGGTTTATTGTCATCAAATGGAAAGGCCCGGGTGTAATTGTTGCTGTCGGGCAGAAACCTCTTATCTCCATATTCTAACTTTTTGTGTTTTTTCGTACATCAACGCCCTACTTAATCACACAAAAGCGTCACACAAAAGTAGCAGATCTACAAGCTCGAAATGCGGCGCGAAGCGCCCCGATTCTAAACCTCCCCACATGTCTCATCATAAGACGCCATAAGACTCTTATGGAAACTTTACAGTAACAAGTTGAGACTAAAAAAGCATTTTAAAGAATGCCATGGGGCCCGAGCAAGCATAAGAACACACAAGAAAAGGGGGTCAGGGAACAGTCACTGTGTCTGCTGAACTCTTAGTCACTTCAGAAATCTGCTCTCATGGTGGTGAGCAGTGGTGTAAAGTAACTAAGTACATTTACTTAAGTACTGTACTTAAGTACAATTTTGAGGTATTTGTACTTTACTTGAGTATTTCCAATTTCCCATACTTTCACTTCTACTCCACTACATCTCGGATCCAAATATTGTACTTTTACTCCACTACAATTATTTGAAATCTTTAGTTACTAGTTACTTTGTAGATTTTGATTATTATTACAAAACATACATTATCCCTTCAGCCCTATTTAAACATTGGCTATTTGAAAATAGCCGATCTACAAGCTCACAATGCGTCGCGATGCGACGCATTGTGAGCTTGATTTTTATATTTGAAAACTTGTGAAATGGGACCTTCTGCATAATGAGTACTTTCTACTTTTGGTACTTTAAGTACATTTTGATAGCAATACTGTTGTACTTTTACTCAAGCACATTTTCAATTCCGGACTTTTACTTGTAAAAGAGTATTTCTACATTGCAGTATTGATATTCAGTCAAATATTTGAGTACTGGTTGTGAGGCAGGCCGGGACCATCGCGTGTACAAAGACACCCCCACCCCCAAACAACAGCGCTCTAATTGTCGGGCTTCCCAGACCTAGACGTTGTGATGGGGAGTGTCATCAAACGAGGTGTGCGTGTGACATTGGCAAGAAGAAGGCCCAGACAAACAGTCTGTGATCACAATCTGTCTGGTGGACATGATTGTGTGTTTGGAAGATCATTTCAGACCCTTTACAATCACTGATATCTAAGGTCACGCAAACCGCTGATTGACATGACCCCCAATTGGCTCTAATTGGCCGTGAATGAACCCGAACGAGTGGACCGTGTTCTTTCTTTACAAAGAGCCGATTGTTGTTGATTGACCGGAAAAAAACGTGCATGTGAACTAAATTATATTAGTCCATTATTTTGACATTTATTTATGGAACCAACTCTTTATGAATATGAAGCTGATATCGATATCATTTGCAGGAAAAAGGACTGCACTATTCAGATGATTAGATTTGAAAGCGGCACTAAATTCAAAACTTGAAACTGACTAACGTGGCTATAATGAACACACAGCAACAAAGGGAATCTACTGTTGCGCCTCAGCCTTAAACGGCCAGTCCGGTGCGTCACAAGGGTAGGGACAATAGATGCAGCAGAGATGAACGCTGGAGCACGGACAATTTAAGCCTTTTATTGTTACAGTGCAAGTAAAAAGATTGACTGACGTTTCGGTCTTTCGACCTTCCTCAGAGTCATGACCTTTGTGATTTGTCCACTCTGAGGAAATGTATGATGGCACAGATCAGACTTAAATCCACTTTAAACCCATTAAAACCAGGAAAGCATCCATGTCATTTTATACTTTGGCTATTAAAAAATAGCAGACATAGAAGCTCATAGCGCGTCGCTATGAGCTGCTATTTTTTTTTTATCATGAAAATGTGTGCAAATCTTTGAATACAGAAATATTTTTAAGCAAACATTTTTACTCAAATCTTTGCTTATGGGGGGGGGGGGGGGTCCCTGGAACAAAATAGTTTGGAGTTGGGGGTTGGCGGACACATTTTTCAGAAAACGTTAGGATTTAGAAGACATTTTGTTGAATCGGCCTCAGGTCTTAATGGGTTAAATGTCATTGTCCACTCTGAGGAAATGTATAATGGCTCAGATCACACTTAAATCCACCTTTAAGAACCACAGAGTGGAGATCTGGATCACATTTCATAGGCTACATGTAAAGTCCAACTGCTGTAGAGATGGTCTGATGTGTTTACACACGCAAGCACCAAGGATCTCATGCCATCAACTCGATCCCCAACAGATGGCAGATGCTGGTTGACAATAAACCAGGTTAAATGTCAGCCTGCATGTTTCACGCACGCTCCAAAATGGCCTGCAAAGTAACAGTTTTGGACATATGAGGTTTCCACCCGACAGAGACGATATTCTGGTTAGACTCTGTCGTATTTGATATGTATTTGACTACATATAAGCACACATTATCACACCTTTACATTAATCTAAATGCTTATGTCTAACATCTATGCTCCTGGGGGGGGGGGGGGGTCCAGAAGCCCCCAGAAACCCCCAGAAGCAAAGATTTGAGTTCAAAATATTGTTTCAAAACATATACATATATTCAAAGATTTGCACACATTTTCACGATAAAAACAAAATAGCAGATCCACAAGCTCATAGCGCGGCACTCAGTGCTTGTATATCTGCTATTTTTTGAATAGCCAAAGCATAAAACAATGGTTGTAGGCTATAGCTAAAAATCTAAAATGACACAGATGTGTTCCCGGATTTAACGGGTTAAGTTGATTGTCAAGACAGTCAGCTTTGTGGCTGTTGACATTGCTTAACATGTCTTTGACCCTCTAGAGGTTAAAATACAAAATAAGGCCCTGTGTGTTGCTGTTGACAGATAAGCCCATGAGATAAAACAACAATTACACAAGACCGGGGGTTGGGGGTGCCATCATCGACCCTGCCAAGCAAAGACTTCAGAAGTTTTCCATAGCTGTACCGTCCAAAAATCACACTACAGTATGTCTTTTCTCTTCACAGTGATGATTTACACCATGTCAAATCATCGGCCCCTGAGAGATTTGTGTGTCATGTTTTGAACTGTTGTGCCTGTCAATCTTATACGGCCTCTCTCCTCTGACTATGATGGGATACTCTCAGTTCAAAGTGTTTGCTTCCAGTGGTGTAAAGTAACTAAGTACATTTACTCAAGTACTGTGCTTCAGTACAATTTTGAGGTATATTTTTTTACTTTGCTGGAGTATTCCCAATTTTCAATACTTTCACTTCTACTCCACTAGTACACAGAGGCAAATATTGTACTTTTACTCCACAAAACATATTTGACAACTTTAGTTACTTTGCAGATTTAAATTATTATTACAAACATACACATTAACCACTTCAGACCTATATATACTTCGGCTATATGAAAATAGCCGATCTGCTATTTATACATTTTGAAAACTTAAAAACGTAAAACTGACTTGTAACATCGCGGTATTGCTACTTTTACTTAAGTAAAAAATAGTTCTTCTATCACTGTGTGCTTCTTTGTAGGAAGAAATGCTCCACTCTCTCAGGACCGTATCAAGGCCGTGAAGTGTTGCATGCCAGACTCAAATCTTCCCCCCATCCCTGTGGTTTTGTGGGTTTTGAGGCCCCACTGGCGGTCTGGTGGTTAAAGGAGCTGGTGTGCGTGCCTCTTTCATGTCCGTCTTGCCTGCATTAACCCCGCCATTGTCTCACCATATTTATCTAACCATCACGCAATCTGTTATCACTGAGAATCACTCACAGAGTAAATAAAGACAGGGGCAGAAACAATCGCAGGAGGAGGGGTGGATGGACATTATCATTAGTGTTTTAGAGTTTTCCTGTCTGAGGAGGAGGAGGAGGAGGAGGAGGAGGTGGTGAGTGAGCTTCTGAAGTCTCTTGAAGGTTTGTTTTTATTTCCTTGAGTCTTGGCTGAAGGAAATAAATAACAAATGTGGAGTTCTTTAGGAACCGGGCTGGGCTGACCAGGCCAGATAGAGGAAGGGAGACAGAGAGGTCTGTTTGCTCCCGATATGTTGTCTTCTGGAAGTCTGTGCTGTTACTGTAGGGTCACATGCAATAGACCAGTGGTTCTCAAGGACCCCCAAATTGATACATATTGGACCGCGGACCCCCATCTGAAATGTTTTGAGCCAGGGAGCCCCAGAAGCAAAGATTTGAGTTAAAATGTTTCGCTTAAAAGAAAATATATACATTAATTCAAAGATTTGCACAAATCTCCACTATGAAAAAAATAAAAGCAGATCTACAAGCTCACAGCGCGGCACGAAGCTATTTTTGAATATTTTATAAGTATAAAATATGGATAAAGTGGTTAAAATAGCCTATTTGTGACGCTATATTAACACAATTTGCTGGGAACCCCCTGGCTGGTACCCCCCCAAGGACCCATGGGAGTCCCTGGACCCCACTTTGAGAACCAATGCAATAGACCAGGAGTAGGCAACCACCTACTAATGATCTGATTATTGGGCTATTGGGGTGATCTACTGCAGTGGTTCTCAAACATTTTAGCTCGAGACCCCAAAAGAGAAATTTGATGTCTCCCAAGCAGTGTTGGAAAAGTTATTAAAACATAGTAATATGTTACTTATTACATATTACTTGTTTAAAAAGTAATGTAGTTACTTTACTTATTACTCCCTGCCAAAAGTAATTAGTTACTTATTACTTTAAGTTACTTTTTTTTTCTCGCCCACAGTAATTGCATCCTTTCTCCCCAAAAGTCTGACTTTGCATTTTCAACATTAGCAGTTGTTTTTTTTCTCTTTTCTGCAGCCTAATTGTAAAATCCTCATTGTTGATTTAACTCTGAAAAGTGTTCTGTACACATGACGGGTCCATTTGGTTCCATTTGTACACTCATTTGAATTATATTAACACTAAGACTTTTACTGTGTATGAATTCATAACTTACAGACTAAATGAAAACCATTTGACTATGAATTGAATACTAAGGACCTCAATGGAAACAAGACCGCAAGGACTTTTTTGGAAGTATTTTACATGTATTTAACGTATTTTTTGCCTAATAAAATATTCAAATTCAAACACCTGGGCTCAAACAGATAATGACTCATCATGAGACACAATCTTTGAACAACTTCTGTTGTTTATTAAAGCTCCAAACAGTGCTAGGCCAATAAGGCTACATGTGCCAGTGCATTTCAATTCAGAAAACATAGAAAAACTTTTCTATATGACTGACTGGCCATCAAAACTGAAAGCAGCAAGAGGACTCAGTCAGGAGCTCAGGACACAAAACACATTCAAACTGAAAATAATCAAATCAAAAGTGTGTGCATACAGCAGCAACCAGTTAAAAAGGCTCCCATAGCAACACATATCATTGTGGGTTTCTGACAGAATGTAGGAGCAAATGCAAGTAAAAAAAAAATCAATCATTCTGTATGACTGCTGAAAATTTCAAAGAAAGTCAAAAGTGTGCAGCCTACAGCTAGGCCTATGTACTAGGCCTACAGTTAAGTGGCCATTGGACAATATGTTGGTGGACCCACTTACAGCCAGCCTATCAAAAACCTTTTATCTGACAGCAACCAGTTAAACAACAAAACCTCTTCATAATATATATATATATATATATATATATATATATATATATATATATATATATATATATATATATATATATATATATATATACATGCCACAGTCAGTGACCTACGGTATATATATATATATATATATATATATATATATATATATATATATATATATTGAAAATAGCCAACCTACAAGCTTACGGCGCGTCTTCATCGGTTAACAAGTCGCTTATAATAAGCAGACATGGCAACGCTGTTTGATCCGGTTTAAGGCCCGCCCTTCCGCAGCTGATAATTCACACATAGACAAGTGCTCAACGTTTCCGTATCCGCTCTAGACCGGATCAGCAAGCAGCCTGCATAGCAACTCGATCCCAACCAGTCTACCATTATATCAATGGACCAAAAACAACACAGGATCAAATAAACACACTCAAACCCAGAGTACCACCAAGGCTCGTGATAAAAAGTAATAAATAACTTTTTGAAAAAAAGTAAAGGTAATATTATTACTCAAAACATGAAAGTAATTAGTTACGTTACTAGTTACTGGGAAAAAGTTATAATATTACTTTAAGTTACATAATACTTTAGTTACTTTCCAACACTGCTCCCAAGGACCCTAACTAGTGAAAATAGCCGATGTACAAGCTCACAACACGTCCACGATGCCACGTATTGTGAGCTTGTAGATCTGCTATTTTCACTTCTTCTTAAAAGAAGTATTATGCCGACCCACTGTCTGGGAAACAGTGTTCTATTGAGATCAACCATTATTATTATTATCATTTGGCCCTGATGAAGGCCTTCCGAGGTGGAAACACGTTGGCAGCCTTTTAATAAATAAAGGCTTTTTACTCCTTTTTACTCCTGCAGTGCCCGGATCGTCTGTTTTTCCCCCCCCCCATGTTTGATCCCGTTTGATCTGTGATCTGTGAGCACCGTTGACAGTATTAACTATTTTTTACCTTTTTATATCTCGGTTGTTCTGTTTTTTTCAACCATTATTAGTGTTTGATGTGCTTCTCCTCAGATATAATAATTTTTTACCTTATTATTCTTATTGAATTAATCACTCATTCTTTAGTAGGTTTCATTATTAAACACTTAAGCCCTATATACTCTACTTCGTTGCAGGAATAATAATAAGTAGCCTAAAAAGTAATGCAACGTGTAAATCAGCTATTCTCGAAACATTTTGAAAAGTGAAAACTTTACCAATTAATTTAACCGCCCCATAATTTAAGCGTTAATGTACAGTACTTGAGTAAATGTACTTAGTTACTTTACACCATTGGTGATGATGTGTCTGAAAATATAAAAGGTTTCCCACCTCTTTTCACAGCAGCCAACACAGCTGAAAATAAAAACATGAATAGTGGGTGTGTTACTGTTACTGTGTGTGCCAGCATGGACAGCTCCTGTACAGATAACATCATGCAGGCACACAGACAGACACTTAAATGAAACACGTACTCCCACAATTCATGTGATTACCTTCAGCTGTGTTTACCTGCGGTGGACAAAGTACTTCAACCCCAGTACTTGAGTCATAGTATACCTGTAGATACTCCTGGTCAAATATTACTGAAAGTTTCTCTGTCAAATGTGTAGTTAAAGTTAAAGTACTGGAGTATTGGCTTTAAAAAAACGTATTAAAGCATTCAAAAGTACATTATTAAAAAAAAAATACTTACGTATTCAAAAGTACAAATTAAACATTTTATTTTATAATATCAATGTGCAACACGTTGTGAGCTTGTAGATCTGCTAATTTCACAATTTGAAATTAGCTTAAGTGGTTCGTTCATAATATTACCTTATCCCTTCCTAGAAATGTAGTAGAGTTAAAAGCACAATATTTGTCTTTGAAATGTAGTGGAGTGAAAGTCATCCCAAAATACAAATACTCAAGTGAAGTACAGATACTCAAGTAAAGGTTACTGTCCACCAGTGGTGTTCACCTTTCACTTTCAAAACGTGTGTGTGTGTGTGTGTGTGTGTGTGTGTGTGTGTGTGTGTGTGTGTGTGTGTGTGTGTGTGTGTGTGTGTGTGTGTGTGTGTGTGTGTGTGTGTGTGTGTGTGTGTGTGTGTGTGTGTGTGTGTGTGTGTGTGTGTGTGTGTGTGTGTGTGTGTGTGTGTGTGTGTGTGTGTGTGTGTGTGTATGTGAATACACTGTGCTAGCAGACCAGTGTTGATCTCGTAGTGGGAGCAAATAGGCGGCA
This sequence comes from Gymnoscopelus braueri, assembly GCF_963280865.1. Taxonomy (NCBI): domain Eukaryota; kingdom Metazoa; phylum Chordata; class Actinopteri; order Myctophiformes; family Myctophidae; genus Gymnoscopelus; species Gymnoscopelus braueri. The sequence continues at coordinate 46,958,365 of NC_137618.1, read as the reverse complement.
TTAATTTTTAATTGGGGTTGAATATCTAGGTCACATTTGCTCATTTGCATAGAGGATGAATTATTAAATACACTCGCTTCGCATCAAGGAATTTTATACTGGCAAGAAAATTAATTTCCAAAACAGCATAAAATTGCAGTGCATCGCTGTTCTGGGGGCCAATATTCAGTGAAAATAGCAGATCTACAGTACAAGCTCACAACACGTTGCAGCACGTTTTTGAGCTTGTAGATCTGTTATTTCCAGTGAAGAAAGTTGTTGTAGAGGAGGGGGCCTAGTATAGACCTGAGGGGGACTCCGATCAATGCAGAACATTGTTAATATCTCCATTTCTCCCAACTTTTGATGTATCTTTTTGTAAATGAATGTAAATTAATGAAAAATAAAGCTTGTAGATCGACTATTTTTGCATTGTTATAAGTGAAAGTGGATAGGTGTGTCTGTGGGTTTTATGAATATTGAACCAATGAAAAGTATTAACAGGAGCTTGTGATTATAGTAACTGCATTGATTGGATGCATTGGAACCATAGACAGTAAAACAAATATGGACAGCGTTACGCCAATAGACTCTACAGATCGTAAATGAAGCCTATTTTTCAGCAATTTCAAATTCGCCATCTTTCTATATCCTATGGACTCGGAAATTAATGCTATTGGTTGGGACCATGCAGAGCGGGGGTTGGGAATAAACACTATTGGTTTTGTAGCTTGTCAATCAAATCATCACAAGGTAGCCACGCCCCTCCTACAGCATACCCTACTTTATCATTCATTTTAAAATAAATGGGACCATAATTTACCAAAACGCATATCATGGTGATTGAAAGAAGACTTTAAACTAGCGACTAGAAGAATATTGTATTTATGACAATGTTTATTATAATAAAATCAAGTGTAAAATTCGGCAAAAACCCATCCGCTTGAATGGAGCCTAATTGCTTCTGACACCTGAAACAGCGAGACTACAGGCCATTCATATGAACTGTCACTTCCTATATAGCCTCAATTTACAACTCGGAAGCTGGCCCCTTGATTGGAACACAGGTCATTTCCTGAAAAGTAACAGTTTTGGACATACAAGGTTTCCACCCGACAGTGGTTTTAAGTGGTTAAGAGGCAACACTTGTGTTGGTCAGGAACTGCATGTGGAGATGGAATTAGAGAAGTCATTAAATCATTCTGAATGAGCTTCTAGGGAGCAGAAGAAAACATTCACTTCTACCAGTGTTCATTTAGTCGAGAAAAACTATGACGAAAACTGTCTGTCGACTACCTTTTTTCACTGACGAAAACGAAATAAAAACAAAGCTACGATGACTAAATAAATTATGTTGACAATTTCGTCAACAAATAAAAACTAGACTAAAATGTAAGGGAGAGACTAGTGGAGAAGAGATTCAGTGGAACTAAAAGGCATTTTATGTTTGGTTGCGCTCTGGTTCAACAGTACAAGCTCACAACGCGTCGTGCTGTGACGCGTTGTGAGCTTGTAGATCGGCTATTTTCAGCATGCAAGCAAGTGTAAAATCAACCATTACGACGCCATCAAGGCACCGCCAAAATACATTTTAGTCGACTAAATCAACTGTAGATTTAGTCGACTAAAATCTTATGATATTTAGTCGACTAAAACAAAAATATTTCTGATGACTAAAATATGACTAAAACGAATTGAATTTTTATTCAAAAGACCATGACTAAAACTACGGTAAATCAAAATTTGCTGTCAAAATCAACACTGACTTCTACAGTGTCAGTTAACTCTATTGAGGTATCTGCAGTACCTGTACATGTAACACGGTGACCCCCAGGGGTCCTTGAGGGACGTTCCAGGGGGGGCCCCAGCAAAAGTAGTTAACGTCGCATCAACAAAAAAAACAGTTTAACATCGACTATTTGAAAATGAAAATAGCCGGTCTGCGTCTAATTTTGGGCTCCTTGACATGAGTACGTTTGAGAACCACTGGTTTGACGTACACTGAGTCAGTGTAAATTGCTCTTTAGGATGTTTCTAGGTTTCTTCAAAGAACTGATGGCTTAACGCAGCTATTCATCATCAGTCCTCCAGCATCCTGCACATTCCACTCTCCATCCAGACCCTGAAATGACACAGTCTGTGTGTCTCATTATGTATGTATGCAAACTGCAGTTTGTGGTTTATAAAGACAGTGTGGCGTGCGTGCGTGCGTGCGTGCGTGCGTGCGTGCGTGCGTGCGTGCGTGCGTGCGTGCGTGTGCGTTCACTAGAGTGCAAGAGCATTCACCAGTACTTGTTAAAAACCACAGTGCACACATTTGAAGTATAGGCTTGAAGTCTTTCAAAAACTCTTTTACATTTCTAATACATTTTGTCAATCCGGGTGAATAAGAACATTTTATTTGCATTGAAAATAAATATGAAATATACGGTAAATATGTCTCTGTTGGGTAGAAACTGTCCAAAACTGTTACTTTTCAGGATTAAAATGTTAAAAGCATCAAAAGTAGCAGATCTGCAAGCTCGAAACGTGTCGCTTCATGCCGCGCTTCGAGCTTGTGGATCTACTACCTTTGATGCTTTTGTGTGACACTTAATTTACCCCAAAAAAACACAAAACTGTAAAATATGGAGATAAGAGGTTTCTACCCGACAGCAACGATGTATGTATGCTTTCCGTATGACTGATGACCCCACATTGCCTTTGGCCTCAGACACAGTGAAGCCCATGTAATCCCACAGCTGACCATGCTGCCGGGGGGAGGGCGGGCGGGGGCATGTTGTTCCTTCACATCCCAGTGTCTGGTAATCCTGTTAGCTCTTCACACCAGGAATTTCATTCAATTAAGACTCAGATTAACGCTGGGATTTGAAACGAACCACAAGACTTTGTGTCTCGGACAGACAAAAGCAAACGGCCTAAAAAAAGGGGCAGATTAGTGTGTAAGTCAGCCACTGACAGTGTTATTTGTCCTGTAGTGTATGTAATGTATTTGTTGTGTCAGTGTGTGAACAGTTGGTTGGAAAGGATTCTTGGAAAGGTAGTTAATCGTGCACATTTTTTGCACTTGTTGCACAAGTTTGCACTTGCAGCAATGCTGGTTATTAGGGACAGTGTTGTTGTTGTTTTTTACATATTCCTGTTAGTTATCTGGAGGGAAAGTTTGTGATTTACATTCAAATGTAAAAAAAAGTGTCCCAACCACTTCTACATTTACAATGTAGGCATTTAGCAGACGCTCTCAACCAGAGCGACTTACAATAAACAAGGTAAACATACATCACATGCAGAGAGACCTCAGTAAGCTAGGATCACAAGTAAACCAAGAACCTAGCATCAGTCTAAGGGGTCTTCAATGTTTTTCAGGCCAAGGACCCCTTAGCTGAGAGATAGATGAAGCAGGGACCCCCACTACATATTGGATTCATGTTAAATGTGTGTTTTCAGACATGTTACAACATAAACCCTCAATACTTTGTAAACTTGACCATTGGCTCTGTACTTGGTCTGCTCTTTTCCCCTCTACACCAAACCTCAACACCAAAAATAGCAGATCTACAAGCTCGCAACGCGTCGCTGTAGATCGTCTAGTTTCGGCTAATGTTCCCCCCAGAATAGGGATGCGAGGGTTCAAGTGGTTAATGTAAAAATAAAAATAAATAAAGTCCCTATCACACAAAGACTTGGCGGCCCCCCTGCAGTATCTAAGAGGACCCCCTAGGGGTCCCAGACCCCCTGTTGAAGACCCCTGGTCTAAACTATATATAATCAAAATGTCAAAATAGTCATCTGTACATTGAACAGAGAGAGAGAGAGAGAGAGAGAGAGAGAGAGAGAGAGAGAGAGAGAGAGAGAGAGAGAGAGAGAGAGAGAGAGAGAGAGAGAGAGAGAGAGAGAGAGAGAGAGAAACATGCCATAACCATGTTGTTCTTTCTTGCTGTGAACATTTTCATGGACTCAGGATGTGGTGTTGGCAACATTCACCAAGCCCAGTTTATCTGTCAGCCTCTTGTTCTACAATAAACATCCCTTGATGCACGTAAAGGTGTTTCACTTCCTGGAGAGAGTTTTCCAGAACCAGACAGACACCGCCACGACCTTCAGTCAATGTTTCTCAGCTGTGAGAGACTCTCAAGATTGATATGCCTCCCTCGCCGTCACATTCACACTTAGGTCAGCTATCCGGTGAGGTTTCCTCTATGTTACACCCAAGCATGTCGCGGTCAGGTGGAAAGCTTGTATGTCCAAAAGTGTTACTTTTCATGAAATGGGGGAGAAAAAATGAACCTGTGTTCCAAATGATCCAATGTAGTTAGTATTTAGTCACAAGCTTGTTAAGACTTTTCTTTGGTAAAGGTTTACACACTTAACCACTTTCAGTTTCACGTAAACAAATGTATAAACTAGCAAAAACTGCATATCTACAAGCTCACACCACATCGCAGATCTGCTGTTTTTTTGTTACTTTTTGTTTGACATGGCAGTATGACAAAGGCAGCCATTTATTTACACAAAAGAACTAAAAAACATGAAAAGTTGAAATATGGAGATACAAGGTTTCTGCCCGACAGCGATGATGTCTTCCCTTAGCCCTGTTCCCACGGTGACAGATACATTTATAGACAGGCCTTATCATCAAAGGCCTCTGGGGGGCTTATAACACCTCGTCTCATATAAGCAGCATTAGTCATAATGGTAATACAGTCATGATGGCGGACAGTGCAGAGCCAGTTTACCAGCTAGGCGGCCGTATAGTGAACGGCTAGAGAGGCCGTCTGGGAATGCCCAGTCTACGCGTCGAAGTGTCCCATAGCAAGATACTTTAGTCTCACGAAGCCAGACTATTCCACAATCTCCGAATGCTATATAGAGTCTGGAACTACACCTCCTGGGTATGGTTCATGGGGTTGGACATCCGTTTTATCATTTTCAGCGCTTCCGTGGTCCAGACTGTATGACGGAAGCGTGTGAAAAATGTGAGAGGTAACAGTCTGGCTCGCGAGACTATACTTAACCCCTGACTGCTCATCGTGACCATCTGAGCAGCCATCAGCTGGCTGAAGCTGAAACTGAATTTCCCCATAGTGGGAATAAATAAAGGCCATGCCGGTGACTGACTGCACCATTTGTAGTTTGGTGCAGTTTGTTTTAGCATGTTGTGTTACATATCCATCCATTACGAACAGGCCCACACTTGCTTTGTGACAAACAGTGATTGACTGGGACTGCTAGTTCCCATCCTGGGGACTGTTGCTTTACAAATTTGACTACTCAAATGTCAAATGGGCAGGCTGGGTTTCATTTCATTTTCTGCACTTTAACCCATTTTGGGCGGGAACCCCTATTTGTAACTATACCTTTCAGGACGGGAAGTTGCTATGTACAGTATATAGCAACATACATTTGTTGTCATTTTTTTAATAAATATTTGACGTTTTTCTGAAAAATTTGGTCAGGATTTAGAAGGCCTCAGGTCTAAATGGGTTAAGCCCTATTTCTCCAGTTGAGGTTGAGTGAGGACACTGCTTCACTCATCCAATCCATGTTGGTGCATTCATTTAACCACCTGCCGTCCCTTTGGTTATATCATTAATCATCATTAAGGAGGAAAGTTTCAAACTTTCACTTATCTTTCACTTCATCCCTGCTTCTAGTCAGACGGAATTTAACACATGCATTTCCTTTGGGAAAATTGAACAATTTGGAAATAATTTGATATTATCAAACATGAGCATACTGTATCAAACATAATAAAAATTAATTGCTGATCTACAAGCTCATGCGTCCACGCATCGTGAGCTTGTAGATAGGCTATTGTTGCTATTTGCCATACAATGAATATAGGGTTTTAGAAAATGTCAACCCCTCTGTCTTTTTGGCTTTTTTACAAGTCGAAACTTTGTACAGACTTGTACGAGCAGAGAGAGAGACACACACACACACACACACACACACACACACACACACACACACACACACACACACACACACACACACACACACACACACACACACACACACACACACACACACACACACACACACACACACACACACACACACACACACACACACACGTACGTACACATGTACCAGCACACAATCAGAGACCCGTGTAATCTCACCTGGCCTGTGCCCCTGATCCAGCTCTAATCCCCTTCCCCCCGACATTCCAGGAAGATAACGGAGGGCACAGCTGACTCGGCCAGTCACCAGGGCGCCCGGCCGCCTGCCTCGCCTGGACGCACCCACACCCGCACGCCCTATCCCCTGCCCTATCACCCTGCCCTATCCCCCTGCCCTATCAACCTGCCCTATCCCCTTGTCCTATCCCCCTGTCCTATCCCCTTGTCCTATCCCCCTGTCCTATCCCCTGTCCTATCCGGTGTTCTGCATTTCCTATTAAAGAAATGATTATTTCAAAAGATTTTCGAAAATGTATGATTCAGAATGTTTTGAAAAAACTGTATACAAAAAAAAAAAAACACTGAAATACTGAAAATAGCAGATCTACAAGCTCACAACACGTCACATTGCGGCACGTTGTGAGCTAGTAGAGCAAGTAGATAGAAAAAAATTATATAAATAGTGCTTAAGTGGTTATTGTACGGTATTTTTGTAAGTTTGGATCCCCGGAGGAGACAGCACAGTTATCTTTTCATTTCTCGAGCTGAAAAGTTTGGTAAACAAGCACAGGTACAAAAAACCTCCTCCACCATGGCGATGCGCTCGCGCGCACACACACACACACACACGCACACACACGCACACACAATCTCACTGGTGGCTGCACTTCACGGTGCTCCCCAGTCCCCAGGTGCAACGGCTTAATTGTATCACTGTTTCAGATGGAAACACTGGAAATCGTGCTATATTGAAATTCTTCTGGTTTTAGCCATGACAGACGCACAGAGAAAGAGACTTCATTTGTTTCCATTGCAGCTCTTTGCTGTCGGCAGTCTGGGTAATTAAAATCTCAGCAGGGCCATGCTGAACAGGATATGCCGCCATGCACTCCGACAATAGAGGTCATTCAGTGAAAAGGCACATCTGAAACAGTGTTGCCATGTCTGCAAATTATAAGTAACTTTGGGCTTGTTTTTCTGTAAGCCTTGCCGAGCCATGAGGCCCATAGGGCAGGAACCTATATCCTGTTTCTTTAGCAGCTTGATGTACACGTAGCCTACATCCCCTGGACATGACGCTAGTACGTCGCAGGGACTTACCCCAATCCAACCCTAGATGCTGAGTGCCAAGCAGGGAGGCATTGAGTCCCATTTTTATAGTCTTTGATATGACCCGGCCGGGGATCGAACCCCAACCTCCCAGTCTCAGGGCGGACACTCTAAAAACAAAAAGTTGCTTGTAAATTATTGGTAGTTGCGTCTTTTTGGGGCTTGTTTCTAAAGTGTAGTTGTTTATTTGGTCTTGTTTCCTAATGTTGTTGAAACCAGTGGTTCTCAAACATTTTCAAATTAAGGACCCCTAAATTAATATGTATTTGTCCATGGGCCCCCATCTGCAAATATTTTGTGCCATGTTTCAAAGAATATTATCAAAATGTTCAAGATTTTTTTTTCTTTTAAATAGCAGATCTACAAGTTCACAATGCGTCGCATCGCACCGTGTTGTGAGCTTCTAGATTGGCTATCATTTCAAATAGCCAATGTATGTATGTATGTATGTTTAAAGTGCTCATGTGCCCTAGTCGTTTCTTTTGGGCATGTTCTCATAAGCAAAATCTGGCAACGTTGATCTGAAAGCATCTCTCACTAGGTTGTAGAATAAAATGTTATGACTCGTGTCAAAGCCACTCAGCCATGGTAAACACTGACTTGTAAGTGGCTTTGGTGGAAGTTTTTTTAAGAACGATTTTGTGGTTTAAAAAAATATGCAACCTGACTTTTGATGCCAGCTGCAGCACTGCTTCCCAGCTGAAAAAACGGAGATAACTTAAATGCTTAATAAGTGAGAACTTGTTTGAACCCGTTTATTCAGTGCTTATACAGCAGAGGTCATTATAGTACCAAAGTCATGTTTCTGTTACTGAATACTTACTTATATATTAGTCAAAAATGTTAACACCACGTGGTACAGTCAGACATTAAGGCTAAAAGGATAACACACAAAAGAAATCATGGGGACTTGTTTCCATTGTGGTCCTATGTATTCAATTCATCAACCTATCATAAAAAAATAAAATAAAAAATACATTACACTATGTACAAAGGAGAAAAATAAAAACGGCGGCAGTGAATGACACCTCCAATGGGAAATTGCATTTATCCCTCCTTGTGGTCTCCTGATAGGTGGTTTTTTAGGCCCGTTTTGAAAGAAACCAGTGATTTACATCTTTTAATGGATTGTGTCAGGGCATATTAAATAATTCATTATAAAATGTGTTCATACGAACCACCTCACACTGTAAATGACAGCGAACAGTGCACTTATTCATTTTCATTTGCCCCCATTATGAAGCTGAAACGTCTGTATATATATCCCACTGAATCCCCTTGGTGGCAGGAAGCATGTGGCTGTGGGCAGTACACGGATCAACCACAGGTCACCTTTCAACCAAACACCACCACTGCAGTCCTAGGGTCATCAAGGGGAAGCTAATCCCCCTTCCTTGGAAAAAAGGATTAGAAATTACACTTCAGGGGTAGAAAGCCTGAGAAAGCTCGTTGCCATTTCGGCAGTCCACGGAAAGGGGAGAAGGTAAAGGGAGAAGGCGAGAGGCTTTTTGTCTGTCCCATATAGAGGTTGTTTTAAGATTAAGAAACGTTACCTAAGGCCCGCGCCAAGCCTGCGACTGACGCCAAATGCACACGCTGAAACCGAACGCCTGAAATTCAAACAAAGTACGACTTCATTCTGGCAACGCACTCCATCTGTGACACAGAATGGACAAAGGGGGCCAGGATATTAACCTCTGACCCCCGAAGTGACATTCAGCCGGGGTCCTGTTCCATGCATTACACCTTCATTAGTAGCTGGAGCATTAGTGTTCCAAGGGCTCATGACTTTTTAACCACTTTTAAACCCTCTGTTCCTTAGTGAAACGGACTTGAGTTTCAACTGTACTTGGACCTGACCGCTTTTTTTTAACGTCGACACCACATCTCTCGTGTTTTGGGTGAATGTTCCCCTCAGAATAGGGATGCTGGGGGGGCAATGGCCTGGTGGTTAAGGCGCATGCCACGCTCTACTGAAGAAGGCTAACCTCACAAAACATTAGAGACAGATTTAGTATTTTACAATTTTTTGCAATGTTTGACTTTTATTTTATGATGGATTGAGATGAAACCTTGCCCAAATATGTGGTCATATTATGTCACAGATGTCTGAGATCCTCATGGGAGCCATGCCATTATTAGACCCTAGTCTTGTTGGCTTAAAAGCTTGTATATAATTGTTGGTTGTTGTTGTCACAATGACAATACCACTTGAACTAAATGACCAAACGGCAGTTCCGGCACGTCTCATATTTCCAACACCTGTTGGTCTCCATGGAAAGAGACATTCAATCAAGTAATATTGAACCAATTGAACCTTTGTATTTACATGCCATGTTTCATAATGTATGTGGTCAAACCTACTGTACAGTATTAAACACATAAATCATACTACACTACCTCATGAAAAAATGCCATGTCAAACCTGAAAATGCTATACTGTCACAAAGAAATTATTAAGAATACTATGAGACGTACTAATCCAAAAAGTCATATTGCAGCAACTAGCATTTCTACACCTACAAACTTTGGAGGTGTTTTATTCATAAAAAGGTAGCTTACTTGGATAGCTTTTTCAACCCAATAATAAGATCACTTTTAATTACAGTAGTAATCATCAAGGCAAAAACTAATTTACAAAAATCACTCTGAGACAGATTCGGTCGGTTGCTCTCAGGAAAAGAAGAGGTGAGATAGAGTGATGATGACATACTTGAGCGGATTCCAAATCATTGTTATTACCACTAATCCTCACACTTGAGGTGAAAGTCTCTGAAACTCTGTGCCAGCACAGGTGCTCAAATAACCTGCAGGCGTCTGTTATTGTCTCCGCCAGGCCGCAGGCCGGGACTCAAATTACACTAGGTGATTGTCAAGTGAGATTTCTCCAATTTGGTGCAGTAAAAATGACAATAATTATCGTCTCTGTCGGGTGGAAACCTCATATGTTCAAAACTGCAACGACAGCAACGATATGTGATAGAAGAATATGACATTCTCACATGGTTTGAAAAGAAAAAGTACCCACTGATGTATTTGTTTGGTGAAAGGTCAACGTTCTGAGAAATGTATACATGTATGTGTTGATAGCGTGTTAAATTATAACACCAGCGCCACCATTACACTATTTCAGTCAGATAAATCACGAATAGATTGAGACCATTAATAGCTTGAGAATATTGTATTCATAAAATGTAAATACAAGTGTGAATATTATATTTGATCATGGCGTTCAGGCCCTGAACTCCCTGCTCAGCACATTAACAGACAACCATTTAAGAGCAGGGAGATATACAACTATAACAGGGGAAAATAGAACCCATTGTAGTCTGGGACCTGGCTAAGATATGTATGCACTTCATTTAGGAGAGAATATCGCAACTGTTCTTGGCTAATATGACCCCAAGGAACAACTTAGGAACTGTGACTAATTCTCTATCAGGGGCGAAATACCCGAAAATGACCACGCCCTTTTAAAAATGACCACATCCTGTGTGCTACTTCCAACATAGCTATATTTTCTAAACCGTTTGTGCTACAGATATCCTGAGGTGCTCAAAATGTTCAGAAACCCCATGTCTAGAGGTACATTTAAATGTTTAAAATTTCTAATTTATTTTTTTATGAGAAAAAAAACTTTACAGACAGAATAAATCTATATGACATTTATGTCTGAGCTGACAATTTGGATTTGTTTCTAAAGAAAGAAAGTGAGCATTTGATTAAGATACATTATCAATTATCAATTGAATGTTTGTTAACTTGAAATGCAAAATACAAAGCAAAAGTTGTTACTTTAGTTGACATACTGTAAGTATCTAAGCAGCTTACATAATTTATTTCAAAATGGAAGATAAACAGCCAAAAATACAACTATGACGACCACATTAATAGTGTTTATGTCACATCTATTTATTTATAGGATTTTTACAATAATCACCTCCTTTGCATTTGCAGTACATACTACAAGGCATCCCAGCTACCCGACATGGACACCCATTCTTACGTGCACACTTGCCACATGTGCAGGGATCTGGCAGGTCTTCGGGTTTTGAGGTTTCTATATCAGGGACTAATACGGTCTCCCTTCTCACAAACCCGTAAGACTCTGCATTAAGAATAATGGTGGCATCTCTAAATGGGGCTTGGACCCACAGCTTTTGCTGGTAAAATGCCCGCTTGATATGTTTCTTTGCATTATTTGAGGTGATGTAGACAACACATGGTCCTTGAACAACATGGCTGCATTTAGTAGTTTTTGGGCCATCGGTTTTTCACATATTGTGAACAATACGTGTATTTTCTTCTGTTTAACTGTAGTTTTAGCCGCACCACAAATGATACAGACATTTGTAGTTACACTGGACTTCTTCTTCCTCTTGCTGTGTCACTCAGATGTAGCATGAATAGGCAACTGCTGCTGAGATGGTTCTGCCTGTTCTAATGGTTTGGTTATGCTGTCAGTCTTTTTCATATCCTTTTGAAATATTCTATAGATGGGTTTCCGCGCGACGTCATCACAGAGCAGAGTGCGCAATCTGCGCATGCTTGGGGTAGAACGAACCGGAAGCGCCCTTCACTCTGTTGTTTTGTTCGGGATTTAGATAGGCATAATGCTGCTATTATAGGCATAATAGGCATAATGCTGCTATTATATACAAACAGATCCAACTTCCGACAAATCATTTTTTTTGAGTAAAGAAGATATTACAAACTGCATAATTTAATCTACTTTCATTAAACCCGGTGAAGACCATTTATTTTATGAATGTACAATGGCCAGAGCTGCTGCGGGTAATAGCGCCCTCTATAGGCTCATCCCTCCACTGCGCGCGCATCATCCTCTCATGTTTACAAACAGGAAACCCATCTATAGCAAGATGAGCTGTGGTATTTCATGATACTCTGCTCTTGCTCTGTGAGTTGAAGAACCCTAGCAGCTCGAGAGTCTTCACACTCTGCTTGTTTAGCAAGTGAAAGTATAACATGTCTGCCAATTTCACCACTACAGAGGTACCCGGATGTTTTCTTCTTCTGGCATAGGATGCACTCACTGAGATTGATTGGTTTAGGAGTAGCACAAGGAGCATTGAGAGGTACCTCATCCTGAAAAGACAGAATTATTCAACTATTAGACTGCTGGACATATTTAAGACTGTTTGCTCTACATGTCTACCAACAAAAAGCTCACAAGTAGCAAGCAAGAATTGTCATATTGTATGACATTGAAGTTGCAGTAGATGGTATAAAAAGAAAGAAAGAAAGCTTGTCTTACCATGTTTCTTGCTGGACTTCAGTAAGATGGTGTGCCACTCAATTGTTTGTTCTCTCACTCCCTCCAGGTATTACCTGGTGCTCTCAATTAAATTGATTGGTACTCACTCACTTAAAGTAGCAGGACTCAGATAATATAAGCCTGTAAACATTAAGTTAATACATATGGCAGTTGCTGTATGTAGATAGTTTCATGTAATAAGTGTTTTTAGCTGTTTTTGGCCATTTTCTCATAAAATATCAGATTATACATTTTACACCTTTCTATGTCCCTCTAGACATGGATATTCTGAACATTTTGAGCACCTCAGGTAATCTGTAGCACAAACGGTTTAGAAGATACAGCTATGTTGGAAGTAGCACACAGGATGTGGTCATTTTTAAAAGGGCGTGGTCATTTTCGGGTATTTCGCCCCGGATAAAGAATTAGTCACAGTTCCTAAGTTGTTCCTTGGGGTCAAGAACAGTTGAAATAATCTCTCCTAAATTAAGTGCATACATATTTTAGGCATGCTGGTGGTGCTGGGGTGGTGGTGGGAGCAAACAAAGCACATACAACATTCAGTGGCAGCACTGACAGACTTCACTGATAGAAGACAGGGAAGCACCATAGTAAGCACCATAGAAGACAGGTAAGCACCACTTTTTCAAATCGGCCTCATGGTGATGATATCATGCTGTTTTGACTAATCTTTATGTATGTTTATAGATGGGTAATAATCTATATGCTGTGTCCGGGTAGCTGTAGCTCAGTCGGTAGAGCTCTCGCCGCTGGACCATATAAGGTCATGGGTGCGATCCCCGGCATCCCCAACTCAGTGAATGAGTAGCGCGGCCTGGGTGTGGCAAGTCGTGCGGTAAATACATGGGAGCTAGTAGGTCTTGCGCTCCACCTCAGCAATCCATCTCCCAGGCGTCTAGCGCATTGTCACGGAACAGACTCCTGCGTTATCGGCTGACACCGACAATAAGCCTCTCCCGACCTACTTAATAATCCATTCATTCTGCTAAATGCCTAAATTCATCGTACTTATCTAATCTTATTTGAAATAACATTGAATAATAGCCTACCATTTAGACCGTGGGACGGTGTGGGATGTGTTAACACGTAGCAATGATTGGTAGAGATTTAGCGTGTTACTGTACTTCCCATGTCCACGATGTGTGCTGAGAAACAGCTGTTGAGTCATAACGGTCCTGTTATACCACCATGTGTCGTCCATATTTTACTCAACACTGCAGCAGTTGGATGGCTGGTCCAGAATGCTTGGAGTGCATTTTACAGCCAGTCCTGTCTCTCATCAAAGAAATAACGCAGTTTCATCAATCATCATATCAGCCAGTTCTAATCTCTGGACTATTTCCTTTTGAGAAAGAAAACTGAATTTTGTGCCATTTCACATTCTAGCCAGCATGGACGCAAACGTTTACCACTGACCACTGACCAGTGCACTTCAGTTTACTGTGATCTGATTGTATAGAACTAGGTTTCTAGCACATTGGCACAAGTGAATCTTCAATATTATAACACAATCTGTATTTCCTGACAAATAGGAATAATTTCAGTGTTACTGTATGTCATGGTCAGTATCATGTGGCATGATACTGACCATGACACTGACATGATATTGACCATTACTGACATGATATTGACCATTACTGACATGATATTGACCATTACTGACATGATATTGACCATTACTGTCATGATATTGACATGATACTGACCATGATACAGACATGAAACTGACATGATACTTCCTTGATATTGCCATGATACTGACCATGATACAGACATGATACTTCCTTGATACAGACATGAGTCATGATACTGACCATGATACAGACATGATACATCCTTGATACAGACATGAATCATGATACTGACCATGATACTGACATTATGTCACAGCGCCTGGCATCCCTGTGACAGGACTGGTAACGTTTTACAATGTACCATGACCATGGTAACATGACAGAGCCTGTGACAGCCCTGCCATTTAAAGCTGTAAGAGGGGCCTGGTGTGACAGGGACTGACATCCATACACAATACAATACACAATAAAAAACAAAGCTTACATTTTAATTGGTGGCGGTAAGGGGCCTGGATATTGGACAGGGAGCACTGGCCCAAACTACACAGTATGCTATTTTCAGCCTGGTATACAAAGCTGTAGGATTTCACTTCGGCCACACTGAAAAGTAATTTGGCACACTAAATAGTATGTTAGTGTGTTAGTGTGCCGCGTCCAAAATCGCATACAAACATACTACTTAGTGTGCAAAAATTACTTTTTATGATGTCCGACTCCGAAGTGAAACCCTACTGCTTAGTAGATAAGTAGCAGGCTGAAAATAGCATACTGTGTAGTACTGTACTGTATGTAGTACGTTAGTAAGTGGTTTCGGACGCAGACCATGTGACAGGAAGTGATAAGGATAAGCACAGGATAAGCATAGCAGCCTGCCTCCTAAAGAGAAAGGACCTCCACCCCTGTGAAGTGTTCACTTGATTACCTTCCCCCCTAAACCAGGGGTCACAAACATTTTTCAGGCCAAGGACCCCTTAACCCACTTTAACCATTATTTTATACTTTGGCTATTTTAGAAAAATCGTGAAAATCTTTGAATATATTTTAAAGCGGAAATATGTTACTCAAAACTTTGCTTCTGGGGGTCCCTGGAACAAAACCTTTTGAGATGGGGGTCCGCGGCCAAATACATATCTAAAAATGTTTTCTAAATCCTAACAGTATGTTGTTATATCAGTGGTGCTCCACCTTTTTCATGTCAAGGACCCCCAAAATGATATGTGGCTGCAGACCCCCATCTCAAAATATGTTGTTCCAGGGACCCTCCAGAAGCAAAGATTGTAGTAAAAAAAAAATGCTTTAAAAATATATAAATAGTCAAACATTTGGACAAATGTTCACGATTCTTCAAAAAAATATCAGGTCTACAAGCTCATACAGTAGCAGATATATGAGCTTGTATCTGCTATTTTTGAATAGCCACTTTACCCACTCGGGGAAAATCTCGGGGGAAACAAGTTAACAACAACACTACACACACTGACTACAAAACTGCAAAACGTTAATAAAAACAATATGCAAGTATAATCAATCAATCAATTCTTCAGCGGTGGTCTCTTCATGTTGTAGTTTAGTAATGAATGGCTCAAGCTGCTCTCAGAGCCCCTTTTATGCCAGGTGAGTACAGGTGATGGCCCAGACCCCTGGCACTCCTGGTACCCCTTGAAGTAGCCTGTTTTTCAGTCAGTATTTTTTTTAGCTCCAGAGTCTTGAGGCTTGGGTCCCGACTCCCGGGGAGACATCAAATTTCTCTTTTGGGTCTTGAGTCCCAAGACTCAAGACCCAAAAGAGTCTTGAGTCAAGACAGAGGCTCCCGCGGAGACATCAAATTTCTCTTTTGGGCCTTGAGTCCCAAGACTCAAGGCCCAAAAGAGAAATTTGATGTCTCCGCGGGAGCCTCTGTCTTGACTCAAGACCCAAAAGAGAAATTTGATGTCTCCCCGGAATCATACGAGGAAGTAAAATGTATAATAAGCAAGAAAGGAAACATGGCCGCAATAAATAGATCCAGGGAGAAAGCGTGGCAAAGTATTGCCGACAAATTAAATGCACAAGTCGTCCAAAAATATATACAATGTATATATAAAGTCCATAAATATATAATCTGTTAGGCTTAAACATGAGGAGTTTAAATGAATATCGCCTACTAATCTACAATGCTATTATATGCGCCATGCATGCAATGTTGAGATTACATGGAATCCATCTATTTATATATCTGCAGTGCCGTCCACGGGAGTAACAGGGGTCCCCGGGGGGTCGCCACTGCAACACTGATGATACGTCCCAGGTGCAACCATGTGATATATATATATATATATATATATATATATGTATATGTGTATATATATGTATGTATACGTATATGTCAGACATCTTTTATAATCTAAAAACATATATATATATATTATCAAACATCTACAATATGAACTATAGTGTTAACAGAGTGACAATGACATATCACAGGAGTCATTGTGAAACAATTATGATTCATGGTCACACACTATTTCGGTAATGTAATTAAATTGATTATATCTTATTGTATTTATTTCATTTCATTTGAATGCAGGGTCATTAAAATGAGTCCATATACAAACATATGTGTTGAATTAACTGTGGAACAAGTCATTGGTTTAAGATTGGAGTCATTGGACTAACAGCTATATCACAAAACTTGAAGAACAAGGCACTGGATTAATTAAGCTTGGCTGTTAGCCTGCTCCGGACCAGGCTAACTTCACAGCTACTGTAAATTGCCATGGTAACTAAAGCAGGATTGCGTCAATTTTCTTTCGTGAAATCTAGACATGGATAAACTTAGCCAGGGTGAACTGGCTAAGCTAATCTGGCAAGATAATTCAGCTTTCATGAAACTGATTCATCGCAAATCCTGGCTAAATTAAGCCAGGATAGGTGTTAAAGGCAGGCTTAACCCCTAATTCTGCTTTCGTGAAATAGGCCCCCTGGTCAAGTAGAATAAATAACACTGCAGATTTATATATATTTTTGAATAGCCAAAGTATAAAATATAGTTAAAGTGGTTAAAATGATTGACGCTATATTATTATTTTTTGCTTGGGACCCCCGGTTTTCCCTCTGCACCAAACCTCTTTGCTAATATTCCCATTAGAATAGGTACAGTATGCTAGGGTTCAAGTGGTTAATGTGAAAAAGAAACATTTCTATTACACAAAGATTTGACACCCCCCCTGTAGTAACTCTGAGGACCCCCTAGGGGTCCCAGACCCCCTGTTGAAGACCCCTGCAGTAAATGATGGGACCTAATCTTAACCGGATCACTGTCATACTGTTCTTTGATCAAGCGAAAACAACAAACCTCGAACCCGGTTGGCACAGAGACATCAGAGAGTCAATTCTGTAAACGCTTTATAAGTTTGCATTTTCTTACTTCATAACATGATCACAACAACGCACACATTTTCTCATGATAAACAGTCTTGTCTTCATCTTTAATATGAAGGTTCAAAGTATTCCACATCTATATGTACACATATTTACACACAAGTGGCGCATACAAAAACAAAACTGAAATCTACATAACATTGGCACAAGACTGGCATGCATCGGTCTCATTTCCATTGAAGGTTCGACATGCACAAGCACATATTTCACAGGTTTTGTATAAAGTTCGGTTAGAATCAGTGAAGGCAACATGTGATGTTATTTTGGCAGTCAGATATTAAAAAAAAATTATACAGATTTTGTATTGAAATCAAATAATGCCTGATTCAAAAGATACATAGGCCACTGCTCTAGCCCTTGACCAGTTCTTAAAACAAACCTGACTTTTACTGCACAGACTGCACACGGTAAAATGATTTATCTCTGTAAATCAGGATGATTAACATGTTTCTTCCTGTCCGCTGGCTTATGGTCTGCATGTGTATGTGTGTGTGTGTGTGTGTGTGTGTGTGTGTGTGTGTGTGTGTGTGTGTGTGTGTGTGTGTGTGTGTGTGTGTGTGTGTGTGTGTGTGTGTGTGTGTGTGTGCGCGCGCGCGCGCGTGTATGTGAGAGAGAGACAGAGAGAAAAAGACAAAGAGAGAGAGAGAAAGAGACAGAGGGTGACCAGCCTCCACTGTGTCTCGGGCCATGAGCCTAAACAAATCATAAAGCCTTGAGAACAATAACACTGTAGTTGCAAACGCTGCACTTTCTTCCCTGGCCTCTCCTGACCGGTCCGGACCTGAATCCTGGATGAGAGATGTGTCACAGACAATAGAGACACACCAGAGAACCACCATGGCACGTGAATGGAAAACATGTCATAGTTTCCAACAGTGGGAAGAAGTGCTCTATGGAGCATGTGTCAGTTAACATGTACAGTACAGTACAACTTTAGCTGAAAACCAGGGGTCTTCGACGTTTTTCAGCCCAAGGACCCCCTAGACGAGAGATATAGCAGAGACCCCCCCACTAGAAATTGTATAAAATTGTGTTGCAGATTAAACTTTTGCTTAGATTTCATAGATCACTTCATGTTAATGTGTATTTTCAGACATTTAACCACTTAAAACCGTCAATACTTAGTAAACTTGACCTTTCACTCTGTACTTGGTCTGCTCTTTAATTTCCCCATCTACACAAAACCTCTTTGCCGAAAATAGCCGATCTACAAGCTCACAACGTTGTGAGCTTGTAGATCGGCTATCTTTGGCAAAAGTTCTCTTCAGAATAGGGATGCTAGGGTTCAAGTGGTTAATGTAAAAAAATATATATATCATACAAAGATTTGGCGCCCCCCCTGTAGTAACTCTATGGACCCCCTAGGGGTCCCGGACCCCCTGATGAAGACCCCTGCTCTAAACTACGTGATCAAGGCCTCATGTTTTCACCCCATATATTCCACAACACATTTAGCAGACGTTGTTGGAGTTGCCCGTTGAAGGGAAAGTTCAATCTATTTTGCATCGCTGGAAAATAATTAAAACTAAAATAGCAATGTACTGTATTTTCTTTCTTTTCTTTTTTTTGAACATTTTCCTTTTTCGAGGAAATCTATTTTTCCCCTAAACAAAACGTTCCACCACCTCATATGAAAAGCTGTTTTGATTGTTGCCAGCATTCTTTTCTGGGTTCATAGAGGTACTTTCCACACCAGTTTGGAAAGGAAGAGAAGTCCATTTAGGTTGGCCTGCGTTCCAAATGGTGTGTGTGTGTGTGTGTGTGTGTGTGTGTGTGTGTGTGTGTGTGTGTGTGTGTGTGTGTGTGTGTGTGTGTGTGTGTGTGTGTGTGTGTGTGTGTGTGTGTGTGTGTGTGTGTGTGTGTGTGTGTGTGTGTGTGTGTGTGTGTGTGTGTGTGTGTGTGTGTGTGTGTGTGTGTGTGTGTGTGTATTGAACGACTGAAGCAGGGTCTTTGACTGGCCTGAAATCCCAAAGCTAGTTCTCCACAACCACAAACCACTGGAGAAACTAACAAGAAAAACAATTAGCTGATATTATGTTGTTGTTATACAGAATGGAATAATGTGATAAATTACACTTGCATTAGGCTCTTATGGGGGCGTCATGTTCCACCGTCAACCAGTAATGTGTCAGGAATGAGAGACACTCCAAGTTATTTCATGTTGCAGTTATTTCTTCATCATTGCTTATTATATGAGTTATCTATCCAGCCACGGGGAGTAATCTTAAGTTTTCATAAATCCCTTCCAGTGCTGCTACTCTGTGAGTCACGACGATACACATCAGATACATGCTGACATAAAAACAGGTTAAACATTTCACACATCTTCACTTTTCTAGCATAACGACAGTTTATGTATAAAAATAAATACTATGTATATTTACACGTGTGTTCAATAACACAAAGACATGGAATAATATGGACTCACAAAATGTAACGTCAACATTATAAAACTTGAAAGTCAGACAAAAAAACGAAACAAAATCCCCATTCTGGCTAGGGCAATGTTCTTCAATTCTTTCCTTATCGCTTAAAAATGTATGAAGCCCTTAAACTGACAAGTTCCAACCGGCCAAGACAAATTTGTAGGCTTACAGCCACCCCCCCCCCTGCCATGGCCTAGAGGCAGCGTTGCCATGTCTGCTTATTCTAAGCAACTTTGGGCTTGTTTTTCAGTAAAGTCGCTTTACTTTACTTTAAATATTGGTAGTTGCGGGTTGCGTTTTTTTTGGGCTTGTTTCTAAAGTGGTAGTTATGTAGTTTAAACTAGGTTCTCAAACCTATTCATGTCAAGGACCCGCAAATTAATATGCATTTCTCTACGGACCACCCCCATCTGAAAATATTTTGTGCCAGGGACACCCATACAAGATTTGTGTTGTTCAAATGTTTCAAAAACATTCAGCATTTTTCAATTTTTTCCCACCAAGATTTTAGAAAATGCTAAATGCTAAATGCTCACAACGCGTCGCGATGCGACGCGTTGTGAGCTTGTAGAGCGGCTATTTTCAAATAGTGTGGGTGGGTGCTCTTGTCGCTTCTTTTGAGCTTTGTTTTCGTAGACCTGGTTGCTTGTTTCTCTCGCAATATCTGGCAACACTGCCTACTAGAGGAACCCCAGTGGAGGGCTGTAACATTATACAGTCATGTTTATGATGTTTTATCCTTCAAAAGATCCACGGTGATAATGGCAGCTTATACTTTTCCAAAGTTAAGTACCACCGCGCACAGTGCTAAGTGCTCATTCTCCTGATAATCTACTTAAAACGTTTTGAAGGGCTGTCAGTGTATCACTTGAGATCCCTTTTAAAGGAGTAGTTCACCCAAAAGTACTGTAGTCAGTAAGGATGAAACCTGGAGAAAACATATAGGAGCCAGCCCGTCGACCGAGAGAGAGGGTGACTCAGAAACGTCCGACTTCCAAAGTTTGTCGTTGTTGTCGTTTTTAAGCGTTGCTTGAGATGACTACGGTGAGAGTGAGCAGGCTGAATGTCAACGCGTGGCTTCTTGAAAGTCGTGCGGTGCCACTGAGAGGCGAGGTGGTGGCGAAGATGGCCTCCGTGTCGTTCCACGGTAGCGGGAGGTTACAGATGTTCCCCTCGCAGCAGGCCGTACACACCTGGAGCAAAACAACACAGGAACAATCAATCAATCAAAACGTTAGTGCCTGTGTCCACTTGTCATTATGTTTACTATGTCCAGTATATCGTTGCTGTCGGGCAGAAACCTCTTATCTCCATATTCTAACTTTTTGTGTTTTTACGTAAATTAACGCCCTACTTGATCATACTACAGCGTAGGCCTGACCTCGACTAGTCGAATAGTCGACTAATTAGTCGCGGGGGGTCCGAGTCGACTGCGTGTCTCTTAGTCATATTATTAAAAAAATACATTAAAAAATTGGCAGTCGAATCAGACTGATACTCAATCATGCAAAAAAAAAAAAAAAAAAATGTTTTGTTTTTTTTGGGGGGTGTTTCCTTAGTCGACTGCCAGTCGACTATTGGCAATTAGTCGCCAATCAGATTCGACTATACAAATCCTTAGTCGGGGACAGGCCTACTACAGCGTCACACAAAAGCTTCAAAAGTAGCAGATCTGCAAGCTCGAGCTTGTCGATCTGCTTCTTTTGTTATTTTTGAATTTGAATCCTGATTGAAAAGTAACAGTTTTGGACATTATGAGGTTTCCACCCAACAGAGACGATATACGGAAGTAAATGTATTCAAGTATTTACACATTATTCAAAAAGTATTCAAAAATTACGAAGTACATTTGTACTTTTTAATATCAATGCATTGTTGTATTGACATTTAGAAAATGTCCCCAAAAATATTTGATATGTTTACAAACATCAGTTGTGAGTAAAGCATTCGGCCCACCAGGGTAGATTCCTTTGGAATGTTCCTCCTATGATCTTTGGGGATCTAAAAGCAGGCTTTTAGATCTAGGATTAAATCTTTCCGCTACACGTCATAGTTTTACTGGCTGGACAAACATACTGTATACAATCCTTTTCATTCATTACTAGTTAGACTGTGTTAGTTGTTTTTTTTGCTGATAATTTGATTACATTTTGGGCCCTATCTTCTTACTAACTTATTAGGAATTTTTTTTACTGTTTTGAAAAACCTTTTAAAATGGTGAAAATAGCCAATCTACATCAATGCGTTGTGAGCTTATAGATCACCTACAGTACGTCGCACCACCTGATATTGACTGATATTCCCATAAATCTCTGTATCTGTCAGTCCTTGTCCCTTTTATGCCCATATATGGAGATCCATGATGTCATCAGTATATGCCCATATATGTCATCAGTATATGCCCATATATGGGCATGCTGATATGCCCATATATGGTGATCTCTGTATCTGTCAGTCCATGTCCCTTTATGCCCATATATGGAGATCCCTGATGTCATCAGTATATGCCCTAGAGATGCGCGGATCGCGGTTTTAGCCGCGGTTGCCGCAGCAGTTTGGGTGGATTTGGGTCAATCAAATATAATTATTAATTAATATCGGATAAACCGCGGGTGAAATATTGCGGTAAATAAATTAATTACATCTAATATATCTATCCATAAAATAGCTAAATCTCTGCGTGCTTGTGTCTGTGTGAGTGTGTAGAGCAGCCTCTGTGCGATGCGATCACAAAATGCATTGATTTAGCCTATGGAATGTCGGTGCGTCTTTTTTCTTTTTTTTTTAACCAGTGCTGCTGTGCTGCGCTGAAGAGCAGTGCGCTCTGTATGTTGGATGCCGCACAGTTGGATGCCGCACCGACATTCCATAGGCTAAATCAATGCATTTTCTGATCGCATCGCACAACTAATACTAAAACTAACGGGGAATACCAGAAAATAATAATATTTTGACATACGGGAAAAACGGTTGGTGCGGATGCGGATATTAAAATTGGATAATATAATTATTGCGGTTGGATAACGGATGGATAATTAATTTGTACCGCGGATTCGGATGACCATGAGAGGCCATCTGCGTATCTCTAATATGCCCATATATGGGCATGTCCTCTTCAGTGCCCATATATGGAGCTGACTGATTTGTTTGCTGATGCCATGACAACACATTGAGCTTAGACAACAACACACTCCATATTTGGGCGTAGCTGCATTGGGAACTCCTTATATGGTTATGCTGAGTCATGGTGACATGAGCCAATTTAAGGATTTTAAAATGTTTTTCAAACATATACAGAGATCTCCATATATTGGCATATCAGTCGGATTGGCGGTGCAAGAGGGCGTAGTGAAAAAAACATAACAAGTTGAAAGATGGAGATACAAGGTTTCCATGACGATAACATGCAATATACTGTACATGGTAAATAAAGCTGACACTGCTGATTCCTTGTTGCCATTTGATTTTTTTCAGGTCTTTGGTTCCCAGGCTCTAAAGCCAATCCTGAGCCCTTGGACTGACAGTCTGATCCGCAGCCCTGTAATTTCCTTCCTCCGTCCGTCCGTAGGGCGGTGATGGAAGAAGTACTCACATGTTTTACTTAAGTCTTGCAATGTAGATGTACTCCGTTACAATGTACTTGAGTAAAAGCACAAGTAAAATATACTAAAGTACCAAAAGTAAAAGTACTCATTGTGCCGAATGTCCCATTTCACAAGTTTAAAATGTATCAAAAATCTTTTGAATATAGCAGATCTACAAGCTTGCGATGCATTGTGAGCTTGTAGATCGGCTATTTTCAAATGGCTGAAATATATATAGGGCTGAAGTGGTTAGTGTGTTTTGTAATAATAATTCAACTCTACAAAGTAACTAGTAACTAAAGTTTTCAAATAATTGTAGTGGAGTAAAAAGTACAATATTTGCCTCTGAGATGTAGTGGAGTAGAAGTAAAAGCATAGAAAATTGGAAATACTCCAGGAAAAGTAAAGGTACCTCAAAATTGTACTTAAGTACAGTACTTGAGTAAATGTAATGTTACTTTCCACCACCGAAGGAGACTAGACACACGTTTGACACATGTTTCAGCGAGGATTACAGTGACAGTGTCCAGGGAGAAGCCCCCCAGTTAATACCCCCGTCTTCATCTTATCTGCTCTGAGCGCTTTGAAGGATCTAGAGGATTAACTAAACTGCCTGTTTAAGTGGTGCTGAATGAGACTGGTGGGCGCGTCCAAAATATATGCCATCTTTGCACCACATTATACTGTACTGTCCTGTACCAGGTCAGTGCGGTACTGGCCAAAAAAAAGAAAGAAAAAAAAGAAAGACATGCTATCTCTGGTACTTCCCTTACTGGTACTTCCCTTAATCCCGTATCTGCGTGAAGTAGGTGGCCGCCTTTTTAGGAGACGGAAAGCAGGTTGGAGTCTATTCATTCCAATGGAAGAGTGAACGTGAACACAGCTTCTGAACCATTCTTTAGCCCCATGGTCACTGAACTAACTATTGGACCGGATAGTCACAAGACACACAATCTTCCCAAGATTTTCACACTAAAATGGCTTTTGTCAGAGAGAGACAAATCAGGAGAAAATCTACTTTATTGTCGATCTTTCTCTGTCCCAGCAACACACTCTCACGGGTAAACATATAGGACGTTCGCGAGATCTGCCGTCAGACGGCTAGTGCCCACTTAGGAGACCATTTGTAGGATTTGACGTACGACACATTTCTGGGTCCATGAGGCCGGAGAGTCCACCGATTACCTATGTTTTGACCGATATGTTGTCAAAAGATGCTAAATCAATTATAATCCATTTGAAAAACGTAGATTAGATTTTTTTTTTAAACACGGAAATTCCAAAATAGCTACAAACTCATAAAATATTTTTTAAAACTTTTTGAAAATTATTCACATAATAACATATACCCAAAATAGGGAGGCCAGGTTGAAAGTGGTTAAAAATCGGGACACAACGGCTGTAGATTTGCTGATCCCGGAAAAAAGTTAAATAATGACCGATATACAGTATGGACCAGACCGATCAGTCTGCCTCTACCCATGACCTCGATATAGAATGGATGCAGTAGGTCTGCCTCTACCCATGACCTCGATATAGAATGGATGCAGTAGGTCTGCCTCTACCCATGACCTCGATATAGAATGGATGCAGATATCTGCTAATCTTTGTCAGACTTAATACTAGATGGGTTCAGAGATTGCTGGAAGGGAGGGAAGATGTAATCATCTTCTGAATAGGGCAAAAACTGCTCAGTATTCCAGTGCTGGTATAGCAGGCTCAGGATGGGTACCGCAACCACACAATAGATAGCAATGGAGGAAAAAAACTCTCTAAAGAGCAAGTTCTGGTCCTGCCCTACAACCACAGGGCTTTTAGTTTGATTTTGTTTTGGTTTATTCTTGTTTGCGTTTCTTTCTTTCATCTTAGAAACAGTGGTAACTATTACTATTATAATTATCATTATTATCTCTGTCGGGTGGAAACCTCATATGTCCAAAACTGTAATTTTTTAGGATTCAAATTCAAAAATAGCTAAAATAGCAGATTGACAAGCTCAAGCTTGCGGCTCTGCTACTTATGGATACTTTTGTGTGACGTTTGTATGATGCAGTAGGGCATTAATTTACAAAAAAACACAGAAAGTTAAAATATGGAGATAGGCGGTTTCTTTCCGACAGCAACGTTATTATAATAATATTATTATCTGTAAATAATAATGCTAATATCTGAATCTCTAATGTTGAATGATAGCTGTAACTTGGTACTGCTCTACATAAGCCGTGGTAATGAAGAGGGTTTTTCCCCCCTCCAGCATATTTGGGAACAGGATCTCCTAAAAAACTTAAGCTTTCTGCTGAGGGAAACTCACACCACAACCAAACAGGTTGACCTCCCGCCAGACCATTAACACCAAAGACGCCGACCTCCTGTGTGCACTGACCTTTTGGTAATGCTATATTATCAGATGGTAGATGGTATGTAAATCTACACTCGAATTCAGTAACTTTACCTATTTTTTCACTGTTGCATGGCTAAAGGACCATATCGCTGGTCTAGCACCTTTACCCCGTAGCACTTGACCTAGTTATGACGACCATGCAAACTCACCTTGGTCATTTGTTCTCATGTTTTTGTTACTTATAGGCTGTTTTTTCTTGACCATAATGTTAAAATGTTGAATTGAAGGTCATTGTTTACCTGGTATCCTATGGTTTCAATGTATATATTATTATTTTGATAGCGTCTGGTCAGACTGAATTGCTTTTCATTTTGGGAAATAGACTGTGTGATATGTTTGATATTTATGTTTGATAATATCACAAGTTAATTGAAAAGGTAGCCTATGTGAATCATCACATTAACCCCGGCGCCCCTATTTTGGGCAAATGTGTAAAAACATTTTTGCTATTTATTGCCATTTTAAATTTAACTCTGGTGAGCTATGAATTGAATGAAGGACTTTAGCATTAATGTCTGACTATACCTCGTGCTGTTTACATTTCTGTCTAATGAAGTATTCAATCAATCAATCAAAGCATCCACTCTCTCCTCACCTTGTTTCCTTCATGGTCCATGTGGTTGCACCCCGTGGAGAGACAGTCCTCCAGCGCCACACAGCGTTTTGTCACCGACACACTGTCCCCCTCCATGTCCATCTGGTGGCGCGTGTAGCAATACCTGGCATCTGTCAGGGAAACGTCGATAGGCATGTCACAATTATTACATAATCGCCTAATCGCAATTATTCGAGATAATCTCAATTATTCGAGATAATCTCAATTATTCGAGATTATCTCGAATAATTGCAATATTAATATCAAATACGGCATATTTAATATTTTACACAAAAAAATTGTAAAATATTAAATATGCCGTATTTTGGCCATAATTATTTCATTTCTTTGTGTATTTATGATTTTTGTCATATCTGCCCCCATGCAACTTTTGTTTACAAGGCCTAAAAGCCACACAATTTCGTTAATCAATCGTTAATCGCACTTATTTGTCTGACAATAAATTGTCATGTAAAATTTCATAATCGTGACAGCCCTAGGAAACAAACAAAAAATACGGTCAAATTCACAAATAACCCTAAACCATAAACTTGACACAAGAGAATGTTATTTGGACACTAAGGTCCTAGTCAGAAGCACCTTTTCATCTCGCCTGCCTTCTGGGATTGGAATTGGGCACGAGCCGCTTCTCTTTTTTGCTATATCATATCTACACAATTCCTTATCCTATGAGTGTGACTTTTGTCATCAGTGGTGAAAAAAGTACTCAAACCTTTTACTCAAGTAAAAGTATCAATACTGCAATATAGAAATACGCCGTTACAAGTAAAAGTCCGGAATTCATAATGTACTTGAGTAAAAGTACAAAAGTATTGCCATCAAAATGGACCCATTTCAAGTTTTCAAATGTTAAACATCTTTTGTAAAAGTAAAAGTACAAAATGTTGCAATGCAAGTAAAAGTATTGGAAATTGGAGTAAAGTACAAATACCTAAACTTAAGTACAGTACTAGTCATAGACCGCTATGACCTGAGGGAAATGCCGCTCATTGCTAACGTTACGGGGTGAACAACATTCCACGTCAGGTTTTTTTGGTCAAGCCCTGGTATCTCTGACAATCTATGAGTGTGTTTTTCCAAACAAAGAATGTGCTTTTTTATGAGCCAGGGCCAAGGAATACTCAGTCATTAAAGAGGAACTGTAAATCTGACCCGGCAGCAGCGGTCATGACAGGCTGACTTTGGGGCTGGCGCGTTTTTTATCAGGACAGCTATTTATGAGCTAAACATGTCCGCGGCGGGTGAAATATGTACAGGTACAGAGACCTCCACTGAATAAACAGTGTGTGTGAATTTACAGCGACTCATGGAGGCAAAGAATGCCGTTATCTAAATACAAGAAGACAAGCACTTGAGAGGTGAGGAAGAACAGAAAATACGGATCCTATTATTACACCAACGCTGCATATTAGGCACATATACAGTAGGTTTCATGAAATGCACGCGCTGGTAATATTTCAGATGAAAGCATGCCAGCTGTATTGTAGACTTAAAACTACTTAAACCCTCAAGACGTAGTCGATTGGACCCAAGTTGGCTCTGCGCCTTTTTCCCTCTACACCAAAAATAGCTGATCTACAAGCTGCACAACGTGTTGCGTAGTGACACATTATAGATTCAGATCTTGTATATACTG
Source organism: Gymnoscopelus braueri (assembly GCF_963280865.1). Lineage (NCBI taxonomy): Eukaryota > Metazoa > Chordata > Actinopteri > Myctophiformes > Myctophidae > Gymnoscopelus > Gymnoscopelus braueri. The sequence goes on along the minus strand of NC_137618.1, from coordinate 46,930,198 downwards.
TATCTGCTATTTTCGGCTAATGTTCTCTCCCAGAATATGGATGCTGGGGTTCAAGTGGTCCAACTTCATAAGAGTCAACTACATTTATCCCTTGAACCCTAGCATCCCTCATATGGGGGGGGGGGGGGCGGGGGGTTGAAAATTTCAGATCTAGAAGTTCGTATGAGCTTGTAGATGGGGCTATTTTCGGTAAAGAGATTTGGTTGTTGTGGCCCATAGATTTGGTGTAGAGGGGAAAATAGAGCGTACCAAGCACAGAGTATTAGTTTAACTCATTCACTGCCACTGACGTAATTGACGTAATTATTCCCGTTTACCAATACTGCCACTGACGTAAAAAACATATTATTATTTTTTCAAACCAAGGAGATATGATTTTTCGAAGATTTAGACTCCCTTCCACTTCCTTGTTAACTTAAAACTTAAAAATTCTGTATCTCGGCTCCTGAGTACTTTTTTTTTTTTAATGAAAAATCTCTGGCAGTGGGCAAACGCGGCCAATAATTGTGGCAGTGAATAAGTATTATCGTTGCTGTCGGTACAGAAACCTCCTATCTCCATATTCTAACTTTGTGTTTTTGTGCCCTACTTGATCATACTATAGCATCACACAAAAGCATCAAAGGTAGCAGATCCGCAAGATCGCTTGTAGATCTGCTACTTTTGAATTTGAATCCTGAAAAGTAACAGTTTTGGACATATGAGGTTTCTACCCGATAGGGACGATAATATGGTTTAAATGGTTAAGATGGATGTTATTTTGTCAAGAATAGTCTTCATTACCTCGTGGGCAGTACAGGTCTGGCGCCCAGCGGTTGCACTCGAAGTTGTCGGGAGCGTCTTCACAGGTGAAGCACTTGAACCCACCAGGGAACGGAGTGGCTGCGGAGAAGAGAAAAAAAAAAACATTTTAAATGTATAATCAGCATCAAAAATAATTCTGCATTAAAATTCCTAAAAGCATTCATTCACTAGAGGAAGGGATTTGGGTTTCGTTGCATTGGGCCTTAATATGGGCATCTCGCCAGCAAACCTTTTAAAATGATCCGGATGAAAAGTAGGAGTAAATCCAACAACAACAACCCTCTTTCACAAAGTACACCGGATGCACTGGGATGTGTACTATATACTGTACAAGGGATTGTTTTAATGCCGTTCCGTCTTTTGATTTGTTGAGATGTTACGACATTATATACTTTATGAGAAAAATGATCTCCCTACCGTCAATAGTACATCACTTCCAACCATGGTGGTGGTTGTAACCAGTGTTGTTTTCTAGTTTTTTGCGGAGGGCATACAATAATCATTCCCTGCACGACATGCCAGGTCAATGGATGAAATTAGCAGTGGTGGCAAAAGTACTCACATGTTTTACTTAAAAACTTTAAAAAACAAATTCGGTCATTTTATCGCCTACTCAGGCTTTTGGGAGCACCCCGTACAGTTTTGAAGTTTCTTCTGTCAGTATTTAGATATTTGATATTCATTTTATCAGACACGCCCCCTTCCTATACAAACCCATTGTAACTTCAAACTCCATTTTAACCATATTAGATTCATCGGAAACACTCGTCCTTGGTTCTGGTGACTGATATTGTCCTTCTAATACGTGAGGAGACCGTGTTTTTTCAATTACTTTTTTCATTTATTTTAGATATTTTTGGGGGGAAATGAAATAAATTAAATACAATAAAAAAAAATTATAAAAGAAAAAAGGTATCAAAAAAACAAGGCCCCCTCACGTATTAGGAGGGCAGGATGAGTCACTAGAACCAAAATAATTGTAGTGGAGTAAAAGTATAATATTTGCCTCTGAAATGTAGTGGAGTAGAAGTTACTGTACTGCAGATTGGAAATACTCCAGTAAAGTAAAAAAAAAATCAAACTCAAAATTGTACTTAATAAGTACAGTACTTGAGTAAATGTACTTAGTTACTTTACACCACTGATCGGTTAGTAGAGGGCTACGCTTTTTTTTTAAATTCTGCACGTCATACGACGTATATAGCGTAACGCGGTAGAACACACCCTGGTCCACAGATTACAATCCCCTCCTAATTTGGCTACAAACTGCAGAGTGCTGCCTTCATTACACTCTGGCCTCTTCTCCTCTATGCAAAGGGTCCCGAGAGATGGAAATTGTCCACCATGGCGACCATCTGCCAGGATCAAACGTTTGACGCTGTTAGTCTTTCCAATTTCGCACCATTACATTAATCTGATTGGCCCCTCTCACTCTTCCACAGCACACACCCTCCTCCCCTGTGACAGCTGCAGGTCTGCGGGTCACACAAACTTTCTTTCAGGCTCACAAAAGCCTGCCAATCAGGTTTGATCCTGCCTTGGCCAGACGGTGACCTCTTCCCTTTTTTTATACCTCCCAGGAACTTCTGCCTTGTGGCTTCGCGTGTTGCCAGAGTTTGCGAGAGAAATAAGCAACCAGGTCTAGGAAATCGAGCCCAAAAGAAGCGACTACTAGGCCACATCATGAGCACTTTAAACATATATACTTTATACATCGGCTATTTGAAAACAGCCAATCTACAAGATCGCAACAACTTGTAGATCTGCTATATTTAAAAAAAAAATGAAATAAAATGTGGAAGATTTTTTGAAACATTCTATCAACACAAATCTGGTACGGGGGCTCTCAAAAAATATTTGAGTCACTAGTTTGAATAATAATTAAAACATTTGGAAGCTAGCCCAAATAAGCAACCCGCAATTTACAAGCAACTTAACAGAAAAAGAAGCCCAAAGTCGCTTATAATAAGCAGACATGGCAACACTGGTGGCTTCCCCCTCCATACAACACAGTCGTGGACGATAACGAAGTACTGTTACTTGAGTACTATCTGTGCTTTACTTGAGTATTCATTTTTTGGGGAATACTTATGACTTTCACTCCATTACATTTCAAAGACATGTAATGACTTTTGACTCCATACATAAAGTATAGCATAGGTATACTGACAGGTGTACAGTACACCTGAGCGAAGGTCGCAGAGACGTTGTGTTTTTATACCGCTCAATAAATACATATTTTTGGGAGCATTAAGACGTGTGCGGACCTTCTCCTTCTCTACAATGTACACGAACAGACCACACATGCACACGCAGAAAGGCACGCGCACACACGCACGCTCACAAATCCCCACTGGCCAGACCAGAAGGGAGGCCTCTGGGCTGCTATGGATATCTCAAGGAGTACCCCAGAAAGCCAAACCTGATACCAAGAATTCCATCCTTTGTTTGGTGAAAGATCTTAAGTAATTTTCTTACTGGACTATGTGGGGGCCAGGTAGCTGACCTCGAACATGCCTTGCTTCCAGCAGACAGTTGTGTTGCTTCAGTCACTTACAACGAGCATGTCACAAACTGTCACACTTGGAAAAGCGTGTATCTTAAACAAAGACCAGCTTATCAGAGAGTATAAAAACAGTCATGTTTTTTAGAGGTATACGGTACAGGTAGGTATACGGGTACAAAGTGCATTGGTTTTAGTAGGACCATGAAAATGGCTTGGCTTGACACATACCTGGGGTCCGGGGACCCCCAGTTAAACGATGAATAGTTAGGAAGTCCAAATGGACCCTTTACGGGTCTGTAACTCTGAGAGTGTACAAATGAAACAAAATGGGACACTCTTCTACGCAATATGAGGGTCCATGGACTAATGCATACCAAAGGTCCACCTGCCTGATCCTTAAAGGGGAAGACCACTCATTTTTAACATTGAACTATGTCTTTAATACACAGCTGTTGTGTGGAAATAAGAAAAAAGTCCCCCCCCCCCCTCTATGTTGCCTAAAACTGGATAATTGATTGAGGTCATGTGATCAGTGACATACGCAGGGTGTACTTTTGGCTGAGGGGGCGGAGCCAAAAGTACACCCTGCGTATGTCACTGAGGTGTATTAAAGACATAGTTCAATGTTGAAAATGATTGGTCTTCCCCTTTAACAGGGAGGCCAAGAATAGAGCCCTTAGTACTGTACTGTATATCGTTGCTGTCGGGCAGAAACCTCTTATCTCCATATTTTAACTCTTTTGAGTTTTTTCGTAAATTAACGCCCTACTTGATCATACTACAGCGTTACACAAAAGCATCAAAAGTAGCAGATTCGCGCTGCGTTTCGAGCTTGTAGATCTGCTACTTTGTTTTCAAATTTGAATCCTGAAAAGTAACCGTTTTGGACATGTGAGGTTTCCACCCGACAGAGAAGATATAATGTAGGGTTTAAGTGGTTATTATCACCACCCTGGATTTTACTGCGTACACTAGTCCCACCTGGGCTCTGGCCAATTGAACCAGCGCTACTTATTCTTGTGGGAGCAAGTACGGAAGAAAACAGGCCCCCCACAAACCAGTGGTGTAAAGTAACTAAGTACATTTACTCAAGTACTCAAAAATACTTTTACTTCTACTCAACTACATCTCAGAGGCAAATATTGTACTTTTACTCCACTACAATTATTTGAAAACTTTAGTTACTAGTTACTTTGCAGATATAAATTATGATATTATAAAACATACATTAACCACTTTAGCCCTATTTTATACCTACTGTAGGCTATTTGAAAATTTGAAAAGCTATTTACAAGATCTTGTAGATCGGCTATTTTCAAACATGTAGGCTACGTACTTTTACCTTTGGCACTTTAAGTATATTTTGATGCCAATACTTTTGTACTTTTACCCAAGTAAATTTTGAATTCTGGACTTTTACTTGTAATGCGAGTACCTTTTCCACCTCTGCCACAAACCCATTCTGTGGGCTGACAGTCACGACACAGTGGCTTGGAAACGTAATCAGAATGGTGATTACAGAACTGACAAGGCCTAGAGAGAGAGAGAGAGAGGAGGATTTCGTGGAAATCTGCCTGAGAAGGAACATGATCTAATTGACACTGGGGTGCAATTAGAGACCGGGGGTCCCTTGTCGGAACATTCCATCCGAGTCACGGGGACAGCCAGCGGGGGGGGTTTGAGGGGGGACAACAATCAATTAGCTCTCAGCTCATGATCATCACATTACCACCATACACCGCCTAGACCAGTGGTTCTCAAAATGGGGGTGCGGGGACCGCCAGGGGTCCTTGGGGGTGGCGCTATAACAGGACGATTCACGGTTTTACCTATAACTGGACCGATCGGCGAGAAACTTTGCACGATGACGATACAGTTCTCCGTCGCCTACAAAAACAGATTTTTGTGAGTTTTTTGTTTTTTGTTTTACTATGTCCTTCCTACTTTTCATTGGGGACACAAGAGAGGCCTGAGGCTGGGGGGCGGGGCTGATGTATGGGCGGGACAAAAGGGGGGGAAAGGTCACAAGGCAAAACGAACGCGGGGTGAGGTTAACCGTAATGGTTGGCTATGCATGGATCCACATGGACACATACCACAGCACTTCAAAGACCCCGGGATGGGCTGTGCGTGTGTGTGTGTGTGTGTGTGTGTGTGTGTGTGTGTGTGTACATGTGTGTGTGTGTGTGTGTGTGTGTGTGTGTGTGTGTGTGTGTGTGTGTGTGTGTGTGTGTGTGTGTGTGTGTGTGTGTGTGTGTACGTGCGTGCCCGCTTGCGTGTGTTTGCGTTGCTGGAGGGGAGGGGACATAATACTACAGACAGTTGCTCCACCAGCTGTGTGTGTGTGTGTGTGTATGTGTCTGGCTGGCTGGCTGGGGAACAGAGAGGGGCTCAGCAGCAGGTTTACCCCACACAAAGCCACTCCAGCCTCCAGTCTATTTAACAAACCACAGACAGAGCCCCCTCATATCTCCAGCAGGCCACGGCCATTAAAGCTTTGTAGTGTAAGCAGTGTAATCATATCATAAGCAAAGCGAGAGTGTGAGAGGAAAGACGGACAGATGACACAGCGGATGGAGTGACCCTCTCCCTGCGGGGCCATTAGTCGTAGCGCTGTAATAACAGAGAGTCTAATGAAAGCTTTTTACAAGAGGATGAGGGTTCTGCGGTTGGTACCCCATCGTCTAGCCTCGCTTTACGGCTTCACCGGAGACCAGACACCAGATACAGAGAAGACGGCGAGCCGTGGGATTAACAACTGCAGCTGACATGGTTGCCCTGACCATCTCGCTCTCTCTGTGTCAGGGGCGCCGATATTTATAAGCTCTAGTGGGTGCGCAACCTGGCACACATGCACGCGCGCAAAATTTTGCGGGTTTTGAGCGGATAATTTACTTTTTTGGGGGGGTTTTGTAACTTTATTTCGGTTAATTCGGTTTATTCAGTGGCGATCTGAACCAGGCGATCTGATTTTGAAAAAAGAATATATATTATTATTTTATTTTTTATTTTATTTTTGACCAGCACCTCCTCATTTCACCATGGGTGCTTTAGCCCCGAGGCACCTACAGTATCGGCTTTTTGTGTTTTTTCGTAAATTAACGTCCTACTTGATCATACTACAGCGTCGCACAAAAGCATCAAAAACAGCAGATCTACAAGCCGCGTTTTGAGCTTGTATCTGATCTGCCATTGTAATCCTGAAAACTAACAGTTTTGGACATATGAGGTTTCCACCCGACAGAGACGAGCGGCGGGTGAGCCTGACGTTTTTGGAAGGCTAAAATTTGACCAACTATCATACAGCGCCAGGATGAAGTGACTGAGGCTAATTGATTTAACCGGGCCCTTGTCTGTTAATCAGACCACTTGACTGAACTGAATGAATGATTATCCGTTCAAATCAGCTGGAGAATACGCACAGGAAGCTCTGTCTCTCTGCCTGTCCGTCTGTCTGTTTGTGTGGATTGGGAGGGAATGGAATTATTTCTATTTACAACCACGGAACAACAGCTAAAGATTTTTTTTTCCTAAAAATAATTTGTCTGCCTTTATTGATAGTACACAGTAGAGAGAGAGACAGGAAACAGGGAAGGAGAATCGGGGAGTGACACGCAGCAAAGGTCGTCAGGGTTCAGGACTCGAACCCGCGACTTGCTATCAGGCTGCATTAGAGCCTATAATACGTGGTCTGCGCCTTAACCGCTAGGCCGGCGGCACCTCCCCCAGGTTGAAATTTTAACCTGGGACTATAAGCACGTCTGCCAAAGAAAAAAGGATTTGAAAACGTCTCATCAGTTCAAGTCTGCTGGGCGCCGATCACAGATGCCGTCTTTGCACTCAGTCCAAGAAGTGATGTAGTGCCGCTGGCCGGTGCTGACGGAGGGGACTCCTTCTTTCCCAGGTGTTTCACCCAGGTGGGCGTGGTTTTGAGGTTAGGCAGTGGTTCCCAAACAGTGGGTCGCGGACCCACTTTTATGGGTCGCGTGTCGCAAGTAAATATTTTACTTAAATCCTTTTTATTATTTTTTTTTCAAAAGATTTTCAATTTATTTATTTTTCCATTTTTTAAAATTGTTATTCATTAAAAAAATCTAAATTCCAACAAAAACAAACTTTAAAAATAACTTCAGAAGTAGTGAAAATAGCAGATCTACAAGATCACAACGCGTCGCGATGTGAGCTTGTAGATCGGCTAGTTTCACTAGCTTGAGTCCCGGGAAGAAATCAAATTTCTCTTCTGGGTTAGGTTTAGGCATTCAACCACGCCCACCTGGGCGAAACACCAAAGAAAGAGGGAGTCCCGCTGACGGAGGAGGATTCTCTGGTTCCCTGGCTGGCACCCGCAGTCTGCTGCTTCCTGCCTGGCCTGCAGCCCAACAACACCCTGCCTAAACCTGTGCCTCTGAACTTCACTGAACTTCACATCAACTCCCATCAAGCTACTTATGTTTGTCTGATAAGCACTTGTGTTTTGTTGGATCGATCGCGCCTAAGTATTTATTTGGCACGCTGCCAAACAAATGGCTAATTACAGTACAGCCCCACAGGCGTCGTTTAGGTAGCTGGCAAACACGCAAGCTTTAAAGGAAAGCCAGATTGTTTGGTTTTATTGCCTCTTATTGTTGTGTGTCTAATTTAATCCATGTTCAACTTGTGTATAACCATGTCCTGATATACACGTTTATGACAAACAGATATCTAACTTTGCTTTATAAAAAATGTTTAGGGCGTTGTGGCGCAGTGGTAGAGTGCCACAAAGTGTCAACGCATGGTGAGCTTGTAGGACGGCTATTTTCTGCGAAGGATTTCCCCAGAATACTGATGCTGGGGTTTAAAGGGATAGTTCACCCAAAAAAAAATTGTTCTATCAATGAGTCACCCCATGGAGACTTGACTTCATGGATTTTTTTTTGTTTTTGTCGCATTTCTAAGCCAATAATGTTATGACGGGTGGAAAGATGTTGCCAGTTCTCCATTAAAGACAGAGGTTCTTTACTCTGGAATACACACATACTTATTGCCAACTCCTCATCTACACTCAGTAACTTTAAACATAGACTGAGGGCCAGCCTGATGAATCAAGTCTCTCCACTTGCTTCTACCATATAACATAGCTTTACTTCTGCATACATGCACACACACAGACACACATGTGCAGACACGTGCACACACACGCACACTCAATCCACGGACACTCGCACCCACACATTCAACTGCACACAAGGTACTTGTTGTTTGTCTTGTCTTATGTTTGATTACTATGTTTAACTTACTACTTGTTTATTATTTTAGGTGAGAACCTTTTATAAGCCCTATATGGGTTTCCTTTCTCACCTGCACTTATTTCTGCATTGTTTTAATGATGTTACCTTTGTACTGTTTTTTTATTGTGCGAATAAATAAATCAAATCAAATCAAAGATGCTAATGTATCCGGTAGGAGACTCAAATAGTCTCCTACCGGAGAGACCGCCGTCATAAAAGTATTGGCTTAGGAATGCGAAAATCTCCATCAAAAGTATTTTTTTGGGTGCACTCCTCTCTCTAGTTTACTATGAAGATATATCGTTGCCACGTGTTTTTCTGACCACAAATCTTAAGAATGTGATTTAGAATAGATAACAGTAGCATGTTGTTTAGACAGATGTTCATTGTCTACCTGGACATCCTTGTTTCTAAGGCTTGTTAAGGCTGTGGGGATCACTTTGGGAAATGAGCTCTAGTGCCGTCATAGATGTGAGCGGACTGTAAAGCAGCCATTGTGTTTCTGTGGAGCTGCGCAAATTGAATCCCACCTCATCCATCACGTGTGTGTGTGTGTGTGTGTGTGTGTGTGTGTGTGTGTGTGTGTGTGTGTGTGTGTGTGTGTGTGTGTGTGTACACAGCTACACCGTTACATGTGTCTCCATGGTCAGTGGGTGTTCTTCACTTCAAGGGCAAAAAAAAACTATTTTCAATTCAATTGCATTTTCAGTTCAGTTCAATGTTATTATATATAGTGCCAAATCACAACATGTGATTCAGACACTTTACATAACAGAGCAGAGACCTGACATCGTCCCACCCTGAGCGAGCCTGTATGTGATGGCTATTTTCAGCGAAGATATCTAATGTAGAGCGAAAACAGAAGAGTCACATAGAGCCCTGAGGAACTCAACTCAATACAGTATATATTTATAGGGTCAAGACCCGAGGGAATCGACCTGAGGGCGATTCTACGAATGTCTTCTAAATCAGTAGTTCTCACTCTTTCAACATCTTTCTAAAATGTTCAAAAATAGCAGATGTACAAGCTCGCAGTGGTTAAGAAGACACTGGCAGGACTCCTTCATGTGGGTCTGCAGACAGTTGGTTCTAAATCAAGGGCAAAACCTTTAGTCTAATTAGTGTCATTCAGAGCCGACAAACAGGACGCAACTTAATCCATTAAGACCGGCAATGCATCTGTGTCATTTTAAGATTTCTTTTGCTATTGAAAAATAGCAGATACAGTATACAAGCTCAGAGTGCGGCACCAAGTGCGATGCGCTTGTAGATCTGCAATAATCTTTTTTTAAATTTGTGCAAATCTTTAAATTTATATATATATATGTTTTAAAGCGAACATTTTTAACTCTGAGATGGGGGTCCGTGGCCAAATACATATCATTTTGGGTGGTCCTTGATACGGAAAAGGAGCACCACTGATATTTGGTCGCCGACCCCCCCATCTCAAAATGTTTTGTTCCAGGGACCCCCCAGAAGCAAAGACTTGAGTTACAAATGTTCGTTTAAAAAAAAAAATATATATATTTGATATAAATCAAGATTTTTCAAAAATAGCAGATCTACAAGCTCATAGCGCGGCATCCGGTGCCGCGCTATGAGCTTGTAGATCTGCTAATTTTGAATAGCCAAAGAAATATAAAATGACACAGACGCGTTCCCGAATTGAATGGGTTGAGATGTGGGGGGGTTCCTTCCTTCTCTCTGCTACTGTGTATCTGCTACTCACTGGAGGGGTGGAGGTAGATGATGTCCTGCTCCGTGAAGTCCCTGGACTGGGCCGTCTTCAGCCAGTCAGATATGATGGTCAGCAGTAGGACCCAGGCCACTGCAGGCCAGGGCTCCATTGCTGGCTGCTGCGGCTTCACACATGCAGGTTCCACACACTACAGGACACCTGTTGTAGGGGGGAGGGGGGGGGGGAAGAGAGAGAGAGAGAGAGAGAGAGAGAGAGAGAGAGAGAGAGAGAGAGAGAGAGAGAGAGAGAGAGAGAGAGAGAGAGAGAGAGAGAGAGAGAGAGAGAGAGAGAAAACGAGAACATGGTGAGACACCTGTCATAACTGAAATAGCGGATAGCGGCTTTACCCGTTTTTCTCCCCAATGTAGTCGTTATGCCAATTAATTCCTCCCCACACACATTTCTGCAGTGTTGTCACTGCTGTTGTAGTAGCCTACCCCACCGGGAGGACATAGAGCCTTCGTCCTACTCCTCCCGCCAAATACGTGCAGTGACAAATATCACCCACCCGATTTCCATCCCCCGAACACCGGCCAATTGTGTTCGTACAGACGTACACACACTCGACAAAGCCAGATGCGATGCGGTGGATTCGAACCCCAAGACTGTGGTAGAAAAGCTACTTTACCACCCGAGCGTCTGGGCCGCGTTATTTTTTTGGTTGACTAATGTAATGTTCCCCCCAGAATAGGGATGCTGGGGTAACTTTCCAACATCATTGCTTATGACTGAATGAACCCTAGCATTCCTATTCTTGGCACGTCATGATAGGCGAACATTCTACAAAAATATCAGATCTACAAGCTCACAACGCATCGCATTGTTTGTGAGGCATTGTGAGCTTGTAGATCGGCTATTTTTGGCGAAGAGATTTTGTGTAGAGGGAAAACAGGAGGGGGGGCATTTATAGATCCCTGCAGGACCCAGTCAATGAAATATATACTACGGTAGGGTTTAAGTGGTTTAAGTCCAAATGGGATGGATTCTAAAGGCCACGTTCTGGACACACTGACTGCAGACGGCCAGCAGAGAAGAGAAGGACTCAGCATGTATTGTTGGTCATTAATTATCTCAGTGTCAAGCATTGTTGGTCTGGTCATTAATTATCATTCATTATCCCAGTGTCAAGCGATTCCCAATTAGATCAATGTCATCAGCTCTGAGTACATAATGCATCACTGCCCCCCCCCCCCCCCCCACCCACTCTGGTCTTTGTGCAACCATACAGAGTAACAGTAACATGCCCACATCCAGACAACAAGGTCTACACAGCAAGGTCAAAACAACAAGGTCAAAACAACAAGGTCAAAACAACAAGGTCTTCTAAACCAGTGGTTCTCAACCTGTGGGTCGGGACCCCCAGGAGGGTCCACACCCGACACGATTTTGGGGGCGTCCCCAGATGACAGTGAAGTGACAATTTAAGGAATTTTAAGATCTTTTTAATACTTCAAAAAAGAACAAAAGAAAAAGGCTATTCCTGCATCAAAACTAAGCAACAAACTATGCTATAAAAAATGGTTGGCCAAATTGTCAAATTTTACCTAAAAAAGAATGTAAAGAAAGGCAAAATGTTTGAAATCTATATGTTCACAACGCCTCATGTTTTATCTGTGGATAAAACAATTCCCAGCGCTTGTCAGGGTGAGGGGTCCCCAGTTCAAATATGATTATTTTGCGGGGTCCCCAGTTCAAATTCTGATTATTTTGGGGGGCCGCGGCCTGAAAAGGTTGAGAACCACTGTTGTAAACAACAGTGAAGCACAAAGGAAGCAGTGATGAACATGACGCTACTGAATAAAAAGACGCTCAACATATTCCCTTACAAGGAAAAAAAATGTAATACTGGTGAAAAACAAAAATGACATGAATTTCAAGATGTGAAGTGGAGCATTCTGGTGGCTCAGATACAGAACTGGCTGGGATGCCGTGGGTTTGTATCCACAAAAACTCTAACAACTTGCTATCCCAAATGGACTCTCTGTTATAGCTCATTAAAGCGGCACTATGTAACTTTTTTTTATGACTAAAATGTAATTTTGTCCAAACTGTATACCATACAGATTGGACAAAATTACATTTAGTCATAAAAAATATTATTTTAATATAATATAACTTAAACAATATTGGAGTGGATGTATTTTGTCTCCCTGCTCTTCAATTGAGACATTTAGATCATGTCAAAGGTCAAGTCTCACCTAGACACAGGATCTGACACAGATTTTGACCTGATGGTCACTTTATACCCTGAGCAAGCAGGCAGGCTCTATTAGCTCAATGGTAAAAAGCGCAGGAAACCGGGTTCAATTCCGGGTTAGAAGAGGAAAGTTACATAGTGCAGTGTTAAGCTATAACAGTAAAAATGTCAGCGCTTGCGCGGTACACCAGGGTTCCAGTCCCACGGAGGATATGAAAGCTATGCATAGCAGTTGGAACTACAGCATGTCACCAAAAAGAAATTAAGACGAACATTTGCACAAATTGCCCTCAATTGTCCATGGCCTTCCACCTCCAAAACCTTCAAATATTTCAGTGAGATTTCTCCACTGAGGGAAAACAGTCACAGTAAAACACCACAAATATTTTGTTGAAGTGAATATTTGACAGCCTGACAGAATGTGTCTGGTTGTCAGCCAAACAGAGCAATGAATGTGTCATGAACACAGCCAAGGTAACAGACTGACCGAGATTTAGAGACGCACTGACTCACCAGACCAAAAATATCAAACGTATCAAATGCCAGGCTGAGAGGCTGATGAAACAAAAACAGGATGCGCAGTTGCGCACACAAGAATGGCACTCGCACATCGTTAAAATAACACTTTCCTACTTAAGATACCCGTTATGATTGATATCTATAACCTCTGACACAGAATGTTCAAATCAAAGCACGTTCAAGTTCAGCAAACAAGCTTTGCCTCCTAGACAAAACAAGCAAAGGAATTTGTTTTTGCAAGCGTTTTCTTTTAAATATTCTCACCATTCCCTGAGGGGAAATCTCGATGATCCATCTAAACATTTAAAGACTTCTGAGTCAAAGAACCGCCACTGTCCCATCGGGCGGACAGTGCTCCATCCTTGTCCTTCAGCAGCGAAATGGTAGAATGGTGAGACAGGGTGCATTCACAAGACGGGCTAGCTAGCCTGGCCTGGCACGGCCCAGGGAAGAGACAGGGGCCTCTGTCCCACGGGCCAACAGCGTGGAGTCGGAATAGGCCTCTGACTGAGACGAACCTCGTCCATCACCCCGCGGGTAAAGTAAGGCCAGGCCATGGTTAACCCATTAAAACCGGGAAAGCATCTGTGGCATTTTGACTTATTTTAGACTATTTTAACCACTTTAACCATTATTTTATATTTGGCTATTCAAAAACAGCAGATCTACAAGCTCATAGCGCGTCACTTCGTGCCGCGTTATGAGCTTGTAGATCTGCTATTTAAAAAAAATCGTAAACATTTTGTGTAAATCTTTGAATACCGTATATATATTTTTAACAACAACGAACATTTTTAACTCAAATCTTTGCTTCTTCTGGGGGTTCCTGGAACAAAGTATTTTGAGATGGGGATCGGCGATATACAGTTTTGAGCACCGCTGATACAGCAACATACTGTACGTTTTTCAGAAAACTGTTAGGATTTAGAAGACATTTCGTAGAATCGGAACCTCAGGTTCTAACGGGTTAATTGTGCCTCTCCACAAACCCCGGTGAGAACATTGGCCCGTTCCGTCAACCAGCTCTGACAGGGATACACAGGCGAGCGCGTCTGGCAGCAAGGACAAGGAGCGGCTTTGACAGCTTTTTTAGAAAAATGGGATCCGCTCGTCCATTTGTCACACGCACTTGACTCGGGCCCTTTGTGAGCATCGCAACCAGCACAGCAAGACGCTGTAGCGAGGAACCCCGGTGAAATTTCAATCGTTCCTTGTGTTATCGTCGGGAGGTAAACAACACAGTGTAAACTGCACAAAGAACCTATCTAAACATTCCTTTGAGGTTCACGCTCAGTTCAGTTTCTCTTGGCAAAAACCTGATACCCACACTTATAAGTCATCAGGTTTATAACAGATACTTATTGGGACTTCAAGTGGGATTTGCCACCCGAAGCTCACGGGGTAATTTTCGGATTAGGTCTCAAAAGGTCTGCTGCTGACCCCAAGATGAGGAGTGAGAATTTATTGAATAACAAAGAGCTCCAGAAACTATATGACAAACTATTCTCCTAAATACCATATCAGAAACCATATCTTCATATTCTAACTTTTTGTGTTTTTTCGTAAATTAACGCCCTACTTTGATTATACTACCGCGTCGCACAAAAGCATCAAAAGTAGCAGATCTACAAGCTCGAAACGCGGCGCGAAGCGACGCGTTTTGAGCTTGTAGATCTGCTACTTTTGCTAATTTTGAATTTTAATCCTGAAAAGTAACAGGTTTGCAACTTTGCACATATGAGGTTTCCACCTGACAAGAGACGATATTCTTGAGTTAAAATCTGCTGTAAGACTGGCCATTGGCTCTTTCAGTTAGCAAGTGATTGTTGTTATGGTTTGAACTGCCACCTTTTTCAACGACTGTAGTAGTGGGAACGTGTGACTGTAATCTAAAGCAAACAGAATAAAAATAAAAAACATAAAAATAGTACAAATCCAAATATTAATGCTGTGTCTTACACTTGTTCTTTTTTTTGCTCACTGACATCGACACTGGCAGACAGATTCTTTGGGTGGATTAACATTGTTTACAAACAAAGGCATAAGGGCATTACAGGCCAAAGCTTCTGAAAGGTACATTTTTATCTCCAGGTGTGGGAAGGGTGACACACTGCTTGGTTTTCAGTGGACCAAAACAAAAACATCCCTAATGTTCTGTTACATTCATACCGCTTTTCTTTCCACTTATGATCACAATACTTGACAGCAGTAAGTAGTAGTAGTAGGCTAGTAGATATGTGTTTTAATCCCGTCTGTGTTGGATTCCGTCAGAAGTTCCCTGTATTCCTCAATGGGTGGTGGTGACGGGAGCACATTTGTATTGTATTTGTTGATGACATGTATCATTGTGTTATTTTTATGCTGATTAATTGAATACATAGGACCACAATGGAAACAAGTCCCCGGGACTTTTTTACTGTTATCCTTTTAGCCTAAATGTCTGACTGTACCATGTGCTGTTTACATTTCTGACTAATAAAGTATTCAATCAATCAATCAAAGTAGTCGTCACTTGGCACCGATGCATTTGTTCAGTTCAGTTCAGGTCTATTTGTCATATGTATAAATACAAGTATAAATACAATGAAATTTGTTTTGCTCAGAGCATTCTCAGTCATTATATACACATAAACAACATCAATAGTGCAGAGAAAAGACAAAACACAAAATACAAAATAAAGTGCAAGTGAATGACCATACAGTGCAAAACAAGGTCAGCTGTTCAACAGCCTGACTGCCTGGGGGAAGAAACTGTTACCTTGTCAAACAGTAAAGGTCCTTACACACCGGCGAATATGCGAATATACGCAAAATTCGGACTCGTTCCGAATAATTAAAAGACGCTTTTTCGCTTCGCGAAACTGATGTGGACGCTTGCATTGACTTTATAAGGTTTTAAAAAAAAACGTATTTATTCGCATGAAGAATTCGCCCCGGTGTGTAAGGACCTTAAGACAGAAATCTTGACAGTAGATTGGAGAGAGGATATAAATGTAATTTGCTAAGAAGGAATAAAAAACATTGCCTTATGCTCCCTTGTTCCTTGCCTAAACTAATTGTTTTGTTTTTTTTGCATCAGGTTGATTCCAAGACATGGTTGATTATTTAAAGCCAAACACATGATCAGTAAAGTTAACGCCATCTGATTACAATGCAAACCCACTGGCAGTGGTGTAAAGTAACTAAGTACATTTACTCAAGTACTGTACTTAAGTACAATTTTTAGGTATTTGTACTTTACTTGAGTATTTCCAATTTCCAATACTTTTACTTCTACTCCACTACATCTCAGAGGCAAATATTGTACTTTTACTCCGCTACAATCATTTGAAAACTTTAGTTACTAATTACTTTTCAGATATAAATTATTACATTATGAAACATACATTAACCACTTTAACCCTATTCTATACCTAGGCTATTTGAAAATAGCCGATCTACAAGCTCACAACGCGTCGCATCGCGACGCGTTGTGAGCTTGTAGATCTGCTACTTTCAAACATTTTAGTACTTTTACTTTTGGTACTTTAAGTACATTTTGATACCAATACTTTTGTACTTTTACTCAAGTATTTTTTTCATTCCGGACTTCTACTTGTAACAGAGTACTTCTGCATTGCAGTATTGATACTTTTACTTAAGTAAAACATTTGAGTACTTTTTCTACCACTGCCCACTTGCCATGACATCAGCAACAACAACAACAACAACAACAACATATGAACAGGCTGAGGAGTCACGTTCTCTTGTAACGTACAAGCTGCTGACCTTCTGCACAATGCAGCATGGAACTGTGTTACCGTGCAGGACTGCATTGAGTTTCCTCTGGCAGATCCTTATCACAGCCAAAGGTCTACAGTGTATTCAGTCAGAGACTAAGAGCCAGGGCTGCCATGTCTGCTTATTATAAGCAACTTTGGCCTTGTTCTTCTGTAAACTTGTAGATATTGTGGTTGCGGATTGCGCTTTTTTGGGGGGGCTTGTTTCTAAAGTGTAGTTGCTTATTTGGGCTTGTTTCCTCATGTTGTTTAAACCAGTGGTTCTTAAACATTTTCATGGCAACGACCCACAGATTAATATGCATTTGTCCCGTCCCGTCCCCCCCCACCATCTGAAAACATTTTATGCCAGGGATCCCCGTAATAGATTTGTGTTGTTCAAAAATGTTTCAATGTTTCCCTTTTTTCCCCAAGATTTATTTGAAAATAGCTCATCTACTACGACACTATTTTCAAATAGCCGATGTACACAGCATATAGGTTTAAAGTGCTCATATGGCCTAAAAGTCGCTTCGCTTCTTTTGGGCTTGTTTTCCTAGACCTGGTAGCTTCTTTCTCTCTCAAAATCTGGCAACACAAGCGCACGAGGTGTGCATATCAACCAGGTGGGGGGAGGGTGGAGGGGGGGTGGGAGGGGGTTCCCCCCTGACCCATTTCCTGTTTCCTGTCACCATAATAAAGCCCACGGGCTAGAAAGTGAAAGCTTGCCTTTAAGAGGAAAAATGTATGACATATATTTGGTCTCTGTTGGGAGTCGCATTGGATTCATGTGTATTAATTAGCCTTGACTTAGTACATTTGTGCAAATCTTGGAATATATAATACATTTAAAGCGAACATTTGCAACTCAAATCTTTGCCTCTGGGGGTCCCTGGAACAAAATATTTTGAGATGGGGGTCGGCGGCCAAATACATGTGATCTTGGGTGTCCTTGACATGAACAAGTTTGAGCACCACTGTTTTTCAGAAAACTATTAGGATTTAGAAGACATTTTGTAGAATTGGCCTCAGGTCTTAATGGGTTAATGTCTGGAAACTCTGAGATGTGACTGTGATTATATTAGGGTCTCAGATGAAGATAATTAGCTTAAATGATAGGGCATTCATAAAGTCAAACCCACTACCCTGCGTTTCCAAGTGCTTTCAGACTAAATGGATGTCATCTCCTGGGACCCATCCAATGAGTTAAAGAAGCCTGTTGCAACCCCCCATTTAGACCTGAGGCAGATTCTAAAAATGCATTCTAAAGCCTTTAACCCATTAAGACCTGACGCCGATTCTACGAATGTCTTTTAAATCCCAACAGTTTTCTGAAAAACGTATGTTTCTATATCAGTGGTGCTCAAACCTTTTCATGTCAAGGACCCCCAAAATGATACGTATTTGGCCGCGGACCACCATCTCAAAATGTTTTGTTCCAGGGACCCCCAGAAGCAAAGAAAATTATTTAGTTATTTAAAGTTAAAAATTATATTTAAACAATATATATTCAAAGATGTGCACACATTTTCACAATTTTTCAAAAATAGCAGATCTACAAGCTCATAGCGCGGCACTCGAAAAAAAAAAGTGACACATGCGTTCCAGGTCTTAATGGGTTAAGTTAAAGTTTTCTGAAAAAAACTTTAACAAGTTTTCTGAAAAACTTTAATAGGTCCAAATGGGTCAAGAATCATGATACATTACACACTAACAATGGTGACTGCAATCGCTTTAATCAAAATCAGATCACATTTTGTGGAAATAAAATGTTAGGATCACGTATTGCTACCATTATTGTATCGCACCCTTTTAGTGCAAACCATGTACATTTTCTCAAAGTTTATAGTCCTACTCCTGCTAATAATAAAAGTATTATAGTATTCTCTTGGATTCAATAAGCTAGTAGCTTGGCTATTCTACACACTGTGGCTTTCTGAAAATGAAGCCAATCTGAGTCGTCGTCATCTCTGATGCTCACAAACAGGAACCCTTGCCACCGGTGGTTGAAGAATTTTAGAAGATAGAAAAGAGGCCACTGACTCGCTGGAGAACTCCAGGAGATGGATGTGTGCTTTCTGAGAGCTAGTCTAACCTCTGCCATCCTCTTTCAACCGAGGAGAATGGAGAGAAAAGAGTAGATTCTATAAGAGGAGAGGGGCTAGAGGACATCCCAACAGACATTCTATTGACAGACACACGGGGGTTTGGTTTCAGTGGTACAGGTGTACCGACAAGAGCCCCACAGGAACACATCATGTCAGGGGCACATCATGTCATGTGTTCTCCTGTCAACAACATGATGGGTAACTCAACCTTTTTTAATTTCACTTCAGATCAGTTAGATCTGCATTAGGCCACAGAGCCTGCATGGTTCCCTCCACTATCGGGGTGGGAATCAGTGTTGCCATGTCCGCTTATTACAAGCAACTTTGGGCTTGTTTTTCTGTAAATTCGCTTGTAAATATTACTAGTTACGGGTTGCATTTTTTCTTTTTGCTTTTAAGAGCCTGACCGATTCATCAGTCAGATGGTTTTATCAGCCGATCAGTAACTGCATGTTGTGGAATATGGGCCGATATGATTTTTTTTTCTTACAGAACATAATGCAGAAAAAGTTGCTTGGGGTAATTTAGAAATGTTTCTATTTTTGTTATTCAAATTAAGTTTACAGTTTCAGTATATATAAATTACTTATATCGGTATCGGCCTGACAAAAACGAGCATCGGTCATGATTTATTAAGAACCATTAGCAGCAGACAGCGGCTGGCTTCGCAAGGGCAATCGTCCAAAGCACATATACATCTCTGAGTGAAGAAATAGTGACTCTTGAATCATGCAAAACGTTCTGAACGTTTGCCAAGACTTCTGCCAAGACATTATGACATTATGATAATAAAGCTGCAATGCTCGGTGGCAGCACCTCCCTCCAGCTAATGGAATCTGTGGTTTTCTGCTTGAAACGGGGGGATTGATGGATGGATTGTTGGCACATCAGTGGAGAAGCAAGTAGGCCAAATTAACCTGTGATCAACGCCACGAGGAACCCAGACAGACTGAGAACCATGTGACTGTCTCATTCTGTCTTCATCCGTCCCGTTAAGGCCCTCGAGGGCTCTGCAGGTGGGAGGTACATAGTAGAAGTAGTGAGCGAACAGCTTAACTTAGATTGCAAAGGTAAACATATACAGGAAACTGAAGGCATCTGGGAGTGTTTACGATGAATGCAAAGGGTTGTGTGTGTGTGTGTGCATGCGTGCGTGCATGCGTGCGTGTGTGCGTGTGTGTAACAGACAGAAATGGCTAGAGCAAGTGTGTGTGCGTTGAGTCGTGTATATGCTTGTGGGTGTGTGCAGAAGAGATAATGTTTGTGATTATACAAATGCATGTGTGGCTGTGAGTACTGCATGTGTGTGTGTGTGTGTGTGTGTGTGTGTGTGTGTGTGTGTGTGTGTGTGTGTGTGTGTGTGTGTGTGTGTGTGTGTGTGTGTGTGTGTGTGTGTGTGTGTGTGTGTGTGTGTGTGTGTGTGTGTGTGTGTGTGTGTGTGTGTGTGTGTGTGTGAGAGAGTGTGTGCGTGTGTGAGAAAACACTGTCAGGCAGAAACATTGTATCTACATAATTATGTTTTTAGTGTGATGTCTTTTACACTGCTGTATCTATGGCTCCTTTCTTACTCTCAATGCTCTGTAACTGTATCTTAAGCTGCTGTGCTGCCTTTGGCGACAACATTTCACTTTACGGGATCAATAAGGGTCTTATCTTTCAACTTTTTTCCTAACAGTCAAAAAATCCCCCCAAAAAATGTCAAGATCTTTCAAAAATAGCAGATCTACAAGCTCATAGCGCGGCACTCGGTGCCGCGCTATGAGCTTGTATATATGCTATTTTTGAATAGCCAAATAAATCTAAAGTGACACAGATGCGTTCCAGGTCTTAATGGGTTAATGCCCTACTTCGATGTACAACAGTGTCGATCAAAAGTAGCAAGAATAGCCGATCTACTAGCTCACAACACGCTGCATCATGTGGTGAGCTTGTAGATCTGCTGAAAGTGTGTCTGTGGGTTACATATATAAAATATTAAGACTAATGAAAAGTATTAACATTCATGAGATTGTGACTGAATAACAACAACTATATTTGTGTCACTGGAACACATGGTTCTTTTATCCATTTCCGCAGTGGTGGAAGAAGTACTTACATTTTTTACTTAAGTAGAAGTATCAATACTGCAATGTAGAACTACTCTGTTACAAGTAAAAGTCCGGAATTCAAAATGTACTAAAAGTACAAAAGTATTGGTATCAAAATGTACTTAAAGTACCAAAAGTAGAAAGTATATTCATTGTGCAGAATGTCCCATTTCACAAATTCAACACGTATAAAAAATCTTTTGAAAATAGCCGATCTACAAGCTCACAATGCGTCGCGATGCGACGCATTGTGAGCTTGTAGATCTGCTATTTTCAAATGGCCGAAATATATATACGACTGAGGTGGTTAGTGTGTTTTGTAATAATAATCAAAATCTACAAAGTAACTAGTAACCTATGGTTTTCAAATAATTGTAGTGGAGTAAAAGTATAATATTGGAAATTGGAAATACTCCAGCAAAGTAAAATAAAATACCTCAAAATTGTACTTAAGTACATCACTTGAGTACACTTGAGTAAATGTACTTAGTTACTTTACACCACTGCATTTCCTGAAAAGTAACGGACCGGTTTTTGTCACAAAAGGGCCATTACAGGCCAAGTTACAAGGTTTCCTCCAGACAGCAACAAAGTGCATAGTAATGATGCAGCAAAGTGCTTCCTGGTGGAGCTGCTTGCAGGGACACATGGCCCCAGGTGACACAGTATAACAACACTATGGTGCAGGTGGATGTTGGAGGAGGGGGTGGGGCTGAAATGAGAGCCATTCATCATCCAGTGTGTGGGGGCCAAACAACTGGCCCCCACAGCTGAGCTCTCTGTATTGATCAGGAACCACCACAGCTCTCATTACTACGGTCTCTCTGTCCTATAGTCAGGTAATGAGAAAAGCCAGAACAACAGCTATTAACAACACCAGTGGAACACATCCGTCCACATCAGCGTTGCCATGTATGCTTATTATAAGCGACTTTGGGCTTGTTTTTCTGTAAAGTTGCTTGTAAATGTTGGTAGTTGCGGGTTTGATTGATTGAATATTTTATTAGGCAAAAAATGTAAAACAGCACAGTTACATTTCAAATACTTTGTCTAAAAGGTCCGTTCAAAGAAGTCCTTGCGGTCTGTTTCCAATGAGGTCCTTGGTATTCAATACATAGTCATATATAGTGGCACCACAGTTCAAATATCAATACAAAAATACAGAAAAAGATAACACCATGTACAAACAAAAAATTAAAAAAGCAGGGGAAAAAATGATAATGCTATATGTACAAAAAAGGGGGGGGGTCGTCTGTCTAACGGGAAAATACGTTAGACAGACTACCTCCTTATTTGGCCTCCTGAACGGTGAATTTTCATTATTAAATGAGCCCAGCGAACTGCACTTTTTGAGGGATGGGGTTAGACTATTCCCCAAACCTGGGTGGCATTTAGTAGTTGGGGCTTGTTTCCTAAACTTTGTCAAGGACCCCCAAATTCATATTTATTTGTCCAAGGACCTCCCATCTGAAAATATTTCGTGCCAGGGACCAGATTTGTGTTGTTGAAATGCTCCAAAAAATATTCAAAATGTTTTGATTTTTCTTTCAAGATTTGTTTGAAAATAGCAGATCTAAACTTGTAAATCGGCTATTTCCAAATAGCCAATGCATATAGGTTTAAAGCACTCATGTGGCCTATTATAGTCGCTGCTTTTGGGCTTGTTTTCAAAGTCCTGGTTGCTTATTTCTCTCGCAAAATCTGGCAACACTGGTCCACACAGCTACACAAGTCGTTTAACTGAATCCTAGCTTTTCCCTTGGTCAGCTATTTTCATCGAAGACATATTTGTAAAGGGAAATGCAGCGAACCAAGTATAGAGCCCTGGGGGACTTCGGTCAACCAAGTATATTAACCCTTTGAGACCTGGAACGCATCTGTGTCACTTTAGATTTCTTTGGCTATTCAAAAATAGAAGCCGCGCTACAAGCTTGTAGATCTGCATTTTTTTTTTAAATCATGGAATTTTTTTAAAGCAATTTTTAAAGCAAACATATCTAACTCAAATATTTGCTTCTGGGGATTCTACAAATGTCTTCTAAATCCTAAGAAAAAATGTATGTTGCTATAATATCAGTGGTTTTCAACTTTTTCATGTCAAGGATCCCAAAATGATATATTTGACCGTGGACCCCCATCTCAAAATATGTTGTTCCAGGGAACCCCCAGAAGCAAAGATTCGAGTTTAAAAAAATCGCTTTAAAAATATATTCAAAGATTTGCACAAATTTTCACAATTTAAAAAAAATACAGTGCCGCACTATGAGCTTGTAGATCTGCTATTTTTGAATAGCCAAAGAAATCAAAAAATGACACAGATGCGTTCCAGGTCTTAAAGGGTTAAGTGGTTAAGCAATCCCCATTTATAAAAATATATAAATGTTCACCTAAAATGACCTTTATTACCAGGCAGATTAACTAATAAAGACGAAATTACATTACACACAGAATCCAATCTCTAAACATATCATTTTGACGTCCATTAGTACTGGTGTCGTTCTGTTATGGTAACCTTCACACACCATTACTATCCCATTTCCCTCATGTCCTTTTCCATTTTGTTGCTGTCGGGTATCTCCATATTTCAACTTTTATGTTTTAATGATTTTCTTTGTGTCAATTAATGGCCTACTTCGCGGTACAGTGTCACACAAAGGCAGCAAAAATAGCTGATCTACAAGCTCACAACGTGTTGCATCGCGACACGTTGTGAACTTATACAGGTCGGCTATTTTTGGAAAAATGTTGACAATGAAAGTGAAAATGTTTAC
The DNA here is from genome assembly GCF_963280865.1 of Gymnoscopelus braueri. NCBI lineage: Eukaryota > Metazoa > Chordata > Actinopteri > Myctophiformes > Myctophidae > Gymnoscopelus > Gymnoscopelus braueri. Next base: position 46,906,443 of record NC_137618.1, on the reverse strand, counting down.
TTTAAGTGTGTCGGTTTCATTGGAACAAAAGTTGTTTTGTCATTTCCTGGACAGTTAACAGTTTGGGACATATAAGGTTTCCATCCGACAGCAATGATTTGTAAAAAGCTACAGTGGAAGAGAAGGTGCTTTGTGGAGCTATGCAAAACGGGTTATTAAATGACCACTATAGAAGCTGCTAATACAGAGGTCTACGTGTGTAGCATGGTTAAAAGTGTGTACATTCAGTTTAGGCCTTTCTGGAGCTGGTAGAGACTAGGATGACACGGTGCAGAGAGCAGATAACATTCTGCCCTCTTATTATTCCATAACCCGTCAAGACCTGAGATACGATTCTACAAATGTCTTCTAAATCCTAATAGTTTTCTGAAACACTTATGTTGCTATAATATCAGTGGTTGTCAAACCTTTTCATGTCAAGGACCCCCAAAATGATATGTATTTGACCACGGACCCCCAAATGAAAACATTTTGTTCCAGGGACCCCCCAGAAGATTTGAGTAAAAATCTTCGCTTTTTTTCAAGATTTGCACACATTTGCACGATTTTTCTAAAATAGCAGATCTACAAGCTATGAGCTTGTAGATCTGCTATTTTTGAATAGCAAAAGTATAAAATAGTGGTCTAAGTGGTTACACAGATGCGTTCCCGGTTTTAATGGGTTAAGACTTTTTCAAAACACTTTGAACCTGGTGGACATATTTTTGGGCATCAAAGATTACATAAGAATGTCAAAAGAATGATGATTTTCCTTACATTTGAAATAGGGATTAACCACTAGAACCCCAGCATCCCAATTCTGGAGGGGGGGGGGGGGGGGAAATTCACCAAAAGCAGATCTGGCAGATCTACAAGCGTGCAGATCTGCTATTTTTAGCAAAGAGACTTTAGCACAGTTGTAACTCAGGTCTGTTTTTTACTAAGAATAGAGGGTTTTTAAAGTGGTTAAACGTGTTAAAAACTCTGTCACCAGATTAGATTTGGAATAAAAAAACAACGCCCCCCAGACACGATGATTCCAGGCCTGTGGGGTCCGCACGGGTCAAAAAGCACCAAGGTCTACCTGCTCTGAACGGCTGCCAGCTGTGGGGGAAAGCGATCTGCTGGGCCGGGCAACACGATATTCTGGTCTGTGTGCAACAAACCTGTGAATAGTGGTTCCTCCCATCTGAAGGGGGGAGAGAGAAATGCAAATCGACCGTCTTGTGACTCGACGAGAACTGGTCGGACCAGAATCCACAAAGCGAGAGGGGACGGAGGGGAGGGAGGGAGAGAGGAGAGGAGAGGAGAGGGGGGTGAGAGAGACACTGCAAGCTTTTTTTTCTCTGCAGGCCTTTTCCAGTTGTGTGCACACACACACTGCACAGCAAGCCTCTTTCTAGGTTTTTTTTTTTAGTTTGCAGCAAACAGCTAATCCGGAGAGATGGATCACTGTTTTAACCCATTCATACCGGGAACGCATAACTGTGTCATTTTAGATTGTTTAGCTATAACCATTATTTTATACTTTGGGCTATTCAAAAATACCAGATATACAAGCTCATAGCGCGGCACCGAGTGCCACGCTATGAGTAGATCAGCTATTTTTTGAAAAAAACTAAAAATGTGCGCAAATCTTTGAATATATATATTTTCAAAGCGAACATTTTTAACTCAAATCTTTGCTTCTGGGGGGTCCCTGGAATATTTTGAGATGGGGGTCCGCGGTCAAATACATATCATTTTGGGGGTCCTTGACATGAAAAAGTCTGAGAACCACTGATATTATAGCAAGTTAAGTTTTTCAAAAAAAAACTGTTTTAGAAGACATTTTGTAGAATCCCCAGAAGCAAAGATTTGAGTTACAAATGTTCGCTTTAAAAACATATATATATATATTCAAAGGGTTTTTCAAAAAACTACATCTACGAGCTCATAGCGTGGCCAAAGAAATTAAAAAAATGACACAGATGCGTTCCCGGTCTTAATGGGTTAAACAGACTGCACTAATTGTACTAATAACGCTTTCCTACTGTAAGATTATTCAGCCAAACAGCTCGCTTTACTTACAAAAAAAAAAAAAAGGAAGCAAACACATACAGTAGACAGACCCTATTGTCGTGCGATAAATCCAATTAGCACGTTCTCGAGGAAAATTCCACGAAAACAGACCCGTAAGCTGATTACATCGGGTCTGACAACCGCAACGAGAAAAAAAACTCCCAAAACCTTTTCATTGAGCCCTAGAAGTGGCGTAACGGTATGGGGACAATGCGTGCGACTGTACCAAGGCCATCCACTCCGGCTGTGTGGCGTGCGTGCTAACCGTGGCCTCTTGACCTCTGTGCTAGTACCACACAAAGCCGGGGAGTCAGGATGGATCTGTATCAGGGGTCCGGCTAATTGAAAACCTGCATGCTTACGCTCACCTAATCCCGGTCGTTTTATTCTTTTGAAGTGCCCCCGAGTCAGCTGTGTAATTTTTTTAATCCTCATCCTGGGCCTCTTGGCACATAGGAACATCCAAAGGATTAGCTATGTAGATCCTACTATAGAGGGGGATCAGGACTGGTAGTAGATGCCAAAAATGCCAGCCAAAGTCAGGGAAAAAAAGGGACGCTTGATGTTAAAATAAAATACAAAAATACAGTACTGGAATGTAGGGACAATATATGGATATTATGTCGGTATTGTGATATGAGACTTGATAGCGTCTGGGATTTCGTAATATGGTGATATGGCATTAGTGTTGTCTTTTCCTGGTTTTAACCAAAAAATAGTGTTTGTTTTTTTGTTTTTTTGGTGAGATATGACGTTCATAGCGACAGAACACTATGCAACGTGATTGTCTTGAATGTGCCCCACCAGAAGTCTCGCTAGACGAGATTCAAAATCTTGTTTCGAAATCTCGTCTAGCGAGACTTCCGGTGGGCATTCAAGACAAGGCGTTTTTTAGCTATGGCGGACCCGGGATGGAGTTATGAAATGTTTCTACTGTACCATTCATCCTAGGATATCATAACATCATAGAAAAGGTAAGAAACCTGTGGGGGAAAATTCCCCTTTAACCCATTTAGACCTGAGGCTAAAACGCCTTCTAAATCCTGATTTTCTGAAAAACTTCAAATATTTATTCAAAAATTACAACAAATGTTTGTTGCTATATACTGTACATACTGTAGCAACAACAACCCCAAAAGGGGTTCCCGTCCTGAAAGGTATAGTTACAAATAGGGGTTCCCGCCCAAAATGGGTTAATAAGTATAATGTCAATACGTTTTGACAATACATTTGTCAAAACTATTGTGATATTTCATTCTGTCCGTATCGACCCAGACCTACCGGAATGTTTTCTCCGCTAAGCAGCCCTGAGGGGGTTTCCAGCTCCCTGGGGTTTACTATCAAACAAAGGGTTGCCTAATATTATCAGGGCGACAGACAATATTCCTGTGCTGAAAGAGACGCCGCGTCAGCACGCAATGAATCAACTGGAGCTGGCGATGTCATATCGTAGTTTAAAGGGGAAGAAGTATGTGTGAGAGATGTTGTTTACATCTCATGTCTAGGATTCATGTAAACCACAACGGAAATAGCTTTTGTCCACAAAGCACTTAAACACAATTACATTTGGATTTACTTTGGTGACAATTATCCAGTTAAACCGGGGAAACCTCCGGGTGAGCACACGCATCACATTTAACTCCTCCTGGCCAGTGGTGTAAAGTAACTAAGTACATGTACTTAAGTACTGTACTTTTAAGTACAATTCTGAGGTATTTGTACTTCACTTGAGTATTTCTAATTTCCAATACCTTTACTTCTTCTACTCCACTACATCTCAGAGACAAATATTGTACTTTTACTCCACTACAATTATATGAAAACTTTAGTTACTAGTTACTTTGCAGATTTTGAGTATTATTACAAAACATACATTAACCACTTCAGCCCTATATACATTTCGGCCATTTGAAAATAGCAGATCTACAAGCTCCGACGCATTGTGAGCTTGTAGATCTGCTATTTTCAAAATATTTCTATACACTTGAAAACTTGAAATAGGACATTCTGCACAATGAGTGCTTTTATTGTTGATGCCAATACTTTTGTACTTTTAATTAAGTACATTTTTAATTCCGGACTTTTACTTGTAACAGAGTATTTTTTACATTGCAGTATTGATACTTTTACTTAAGTAAAAAAGAAAAAAAGTGCTTTTTCCACCACTGCTCCTAGCCCTTCTCATGACACCATTAAAACAAATTTCCAGAGAATTCAACTTCAATTCAATCAACTTAATTATGGGGCAATTAAGTGAATTTTCTACATAATTGAACCTTTGCCCAAATTCTGTGTTTATTGGAGCTGCAAGATTTGCATATTTTCTTCGGCATTCCTTCTGGCCACACAACAAGTTTGTGTGAGATTAATACAGTATGGCTTTAGCGTCCCCTGTGTTCCAAATTCTTCGAATCAGTGAGTAAACATGACCCATTAACCACTTAAACCCTTAGATGACCGGATTCCCCAGGGCTCTATACTAGGCCATGAAAGTGAGGAAATATAGCCAGCACACAATGAATGTCCTCAGTTTTCACATAGTTCTTTATTTACCTCTCACGGACAGAGACAACGGACACGCTTCAACCCAATAGGTCTTCCTCAGCATTGACAACTTTTATTTAATCTGGAGTGTTGTGTGCCTTCTGCTTTCCGGTAATTTCTCTCTATGCTAACTAGGCCCCCTCCTGTTTTTGCTCTGCACTAACACCAGTGGTTCTCAACCTTTTCAGGCCGTGACCCCCCAAAATAATCATATGACGGAAAAAAATCATTAGGGATGATTGATGGCTATATTTGCAGTGAAAAATCGTGAATAAAAGGCATCCACCTGTACGAATGAGGTATCAACTACATTATATGGTTCTCAAACTTTCAATTTCAAGGACCCCATAGCTCTGAGAGTGTACAAATGGAACCAAATGGACCCTAACGGACCCTTATGGTCTCAGAGATAGCCTGTAAGTGTCCATTTCTGAAACCCCTCAAGGAACCCTGAGGGTCCCTGGACCTCACTTTGAGAACCACTGACTGAACTATATGAATTGTTTTGATGCAAAACACTTGCATGACATATAACATAAATTCTATTGAAGCACAGAGACAACCAACTACACGATCTGACTTCAGCGACATCAATAGGGCTGTGAATCGTCTGCTATCTCACAATTCGATTCCGATTCCTGGGGTCACGATTCAGATTTTTTACGATTTCTTCAAAAACGTTTTTTTCTCATTCAAAATCGATTTCTTTCCCGATTCATCCCAGAACTTGTCCCTTGTCAATTATACAAAAATACTGATTTTTTTTATTTTTAAACTAAATTCATTTTTGGAAACATTAGAATCGCGATTCGAGTATGAATCGATTTTTTCCCACACCCCTAGATATCAGTCTCCTCATCTCTCTCTCTCTCTCTCTCTCTCTCTCTCCTTATGTTCACATTCACATACCGGTGTCACATTTTACAAATATCTAATGTTTCATAGCATTAGCGGCAACGTTAAGGATGTTCCAGACTCCCTGTCAGTCATCTCTTCCATCCAGACAGTTTTACAGCCCCTACAGTGATATACAAGCACTCCTGTTTTTACACATGAGGCGTAGGGAGAGAGAGAGGGTACAGACAGGGTCCTCCCCGTCACTGGGACACATACCAGCTCTCACACATTGTCTGGCAGAGAATAGTGGTGGGAAAAGTACTCAAATTGTTTTACTTAAGTAAAAGTATCAATACTGCAGTGTAGACATACTCTGCAGTAAAAAAGTCCGGAATTCAAAATGTACTTGAGTAAAAGTACAGAAGTATTGGCATCAAAATGTACTTAAAGTACCAAAAGTAAAAGTACTCAAATGTTTGAAAATAGCAGATCTACAAGCCTTGTGAGCTTGTAGATCGGCTATTTTCAAATAGCCTACAGTATGTATAAAATAGGTCTGAAGTGGTTACTGTATGTTTTATAATATAATAATTTATATCCGCAAAGTAACTAGTAACTAAAGTTTTCAAATAATTGTAGTGGAGTAAAAGTACAATATTTGCCTCTGAGACGTAGTGGAGTAGAGGTACTGAAAACTGGAAACTGGAAATACTCCAGCAAAGTAAAGAAGTACCTCAAAATTGTACTTAAGTACAGTACTTGAGTACATGTACTTAGTTACTTTAAACCAGTGCAGCTCTCACACATAGTTTGGCAGAGAGGGGGCCTAAAACCCAGCCTGCGCAAGAAAACAGAGGGTGTGCACCAAATCCCCTTTGAAGGGAGGCTGCTGCTGGGACGTGTGAATTTCCTGATGCGGGCCCTGTAAGGGGGGGGGGGACACACACACTATGAGGAGATCAGCGCCAGGATAATGCACCCCCCCGTGACAGGGCAGCTGTGGAGGATTCAGAGAGGCTGCAGGGGTGGATCCGATCCCCTTGAACTTGAGGGCAACCATCAACCGCCCACCGGTTCCATAAAGGCTACGGAGGCTAATTGTGATTTTTTTGTTTAGTTGTTTTGCTACTGAGGCTTAGTATGTTAGTCTTTAGAAACTAAAGGAAAAACTCTCAGATCATAGACTGAACACCAAGACACAGGCCATGATGACTGGGTGACCACCACCCACTGCAACCGTAGCAACATAAAGCAGATGTACAAGACCACTCACCGCAACCCTATAGCAACATAGCAGATGTACGAGACCACTCACTGCAACCCTATAGGAACATAGCAGATGTACGAGCTAACAATCAGAGCCCACCGATGCCGGAATTTTGAGCCCGATGCCGATCCCGAGTTTGGAGAGTTAGAGCACAGAGTACTGATTTTTTACCGATATTTTGTCAAAAAGTGCAACATTTTCTAAGAAATTTGGAAAACTTTAGATTTGCTTAAAGTTTCTATTTGAGAAAATCAACTAGAATAGATTTTATTTAAACACATTCTAAAATGTACAAGCTCACCACACGTGGCAACAAAGAAATAGCAGATCTACAGTATGTTAGCTTGTAGATCTGCTATTCTTTAATTCATTTGAAAACTATTGAACATTTTCACCAAGAATGACTTGTCAAAAGTAAGGACGGAAAGGTTGGAAGTGGTTAAAAATCATGACACATCGGCTGCATTAACTAGTAACTACCAACTAACTAACTACCAACTAGTAACTTCCAATGTCGATAAAAAAAGTCAAATAATGACCGATATATTGGTCGGGCTCTACTCACAATGCGTCACGACGATGTATTGTGAGCTTGTAGATCGGCTATTTTTGCTGTTGAGAGGGGGGAAAAGTGTGGACCAAGTATAGAGCCAACCTCAATCAACTAGATATTTGTTTACTAAGTATAGGGGGGGGGGGTTAAGGGATTAATAGATGCACATGACACTATTTGGTGTTCTCAACTGCGATTCCTGTATGTAATTATATCACAATTGCAAAGGAAATAATATCACACCTCTTTTGTTTATACTCAAGGTCTTTACACACCGGTGGCGTGTGACGAATAAACGATACGAAAATCGCCGGCGAGTATTTTCCGTCAAAACCACTCAATACCGGTTGACGCCTTTTATTCTGAGGTGAAAAAGCACAAATAAGGTGTTTACTAGGATGAATGAGGTATCACCTATATGAATGGTTTCTGAAATGTTTCACAGGCACATGGCCGGGTTGACTTTAAGGGTTTAATTATGTTTTGTACAGACTAGAGTTGGCTTACTGTTAAGTATAAGCTTCCTGTTGTATGAGGGAGCAGTTTTGATAGCTTGTGTCTCCGGGCTGGTTTTTTTCTGGTTCTTCTATTATGAAGATTGACATTGATTGATGGTATTTACTGTTTTCCGGGTTATGCAGCGCTGTCTCTAATATCCCAACCAAAACCTAAAAGTATAAGCATGTGCCTGAATGCAGCCCTGCAGGGCCTGGTGCCAAAACATTATCCGGTTAGCAGCAGCCGTCTCCCAATAAAATAAAACTGTGACTCCTCAACCTGTGGGACGGTGGCCCACTGGCGGGCCAGGACGAATATTGCAACTGGGCCCCCAAATAACTGGCAAAACACTACGATTCCAAGTCGGAACAGTTGATCTATTAACCCATTCAATCCAGGAACTCATCTCTGTCATTTTTAGATTTCTTTGGCTATTCAAAAATATCAGATATAGATAAGCCTCTTTTTTTTTTTTTCGTGAAAATCTTAGCAAATCTTTGAATATATATTTTTTTACATATATTTTATACACTTAACGCGGCAGCCAGAAGCCATGTTAAGTGGTCAGATCATGGGTGGGCCGCGGACGCTTTTCAAGTGGACCCTGATCCAGAAAAGGTTGGGAGGCACTGCCATAAATGGATGCACCGCCAACTGGACTGCTGTGTTTGTGCAGAGATAGTCATTCACTGGACCATCTTCATTAAGACTTGATAATAAAAAAAAGCTCCAGTTGAGCGCATAGCATAGACGTTAGGTTTGCTTGGCAGAAACAGTCTGGTAAGTTGAATAAGCCCTGATGAATTCTAATGGCGATACAAGGTTTCTGACCGACAGCAACGATAGTCTCTACAAAGCACTGCAGTTACAGAAGACCTTCTGTCAGATTCAGACAAGCTTAACCCCCTCAGAACTCATTTCCCTTAGGAAATATGAGAGGTTTAGGAGCACGTTCCTTGTCCTTTTCTTCCCAACGCTAAAGTCCAGCGTAGAAAAAGAGCACAATTAGACACGCTGCATAAAGCGCAAAGCGTTTTGGCCCGTAAAGGCCCCAACTTCAAAGTCAACAGTCATTTTAGAAGAGAATGACCATGTAACCTGAGTAAGATTACACAGCTTGAAGTTTTATAGCTTGAAGTCTTCAATTAAAACTAATTCTTCTGAAAATTGGATTGTTTATCCTTTCCTAATGTGAAATGATAACCACACTATCATGTATTTCTACATGCACCAGGATAAAAAAAACACATTATCTGGTATATCGCTGTCATAAATCTAGCCTTAGGACTTCAATATACACGTGAGACAGATCAGAACCAGTGTTGCCAGGTTTTGCGAGCGACCAGGTCTACGAGGCAATATGTTTGAAACATTTTAAATACACATATGAGGGGGTCCCCGACAAAGAAACTTCAGATGGGGGTCCGCGGACAAATAAATATTAATTTTGGGGGTCTTTGACATGAAAAATGTTTGAGAACCACTGGTTTAAACGACAATAGAGAGCAAGCCTAAATAAGCAAAGTTCTACACTTTCGCAACCACCAACATTTACAAGTGACTTTATAGAAAAACAAGTTGCTTATAATAAGCAGACTTGGCAACAGTGAACAGAAGTCCATTGAGAGGAAACAGATAGGTAGACAGACAGACATTAATGATCCCAAGGGGAACATTCAGTTGTCATGAAGTAGGAAACACAGGACAGATACAGAGATGACAAGAGAGATACCTCCAAGCTTCAAGAGTAAAAAGGTTCTGTAGTAACATAATGGAAGTAGAAATTAAACCATTTAGGCCCATACGTAAAAAAAAATTAAAAAAAAGAGAGAGAAAACAGCCGATCTACAAGCTCACAACACGTCACAAGTCACAATGCATTGTGAGCTTCATGTAGATTGCCTATTTTTGCCCTTTTTCCCCCTCTGCATTTAATGTCATTGCCCAAAATAGGGATGCCAGGTTGAAGAAGGTCTGGTCTGGCTGTCTGCCCTTGGTCCGGGCCGGTGTGTGCATGATGTACGAGCTCTTACACAGGTATAACATTTAAATATAAATGTAGTCAAAGTATTAATGGACATTCTAACGGATTACGTGATTAATGTGTACAGTCAGCTGTGGATAAGTTAGGAATATATACAACAAACATATACAGCCACTTACTGTATCGATAATGTCTCAAGCCTATGTTTTATTATTATAAAATAAAATACAAAAGAATAGTGAAAATAGCCGATCTGCAAGCTCACATATCATATATACCTGCTCTTTTCACTACTTTTGTGCGACACGCTTGAATGATAAAGTAGGGAATTAATTTACATAAAAAGAAAACATTAAAATTCAAAACATGGAGATATGAGGTTTCTGCCTGACAATAACAAAATTAATCTTAAATATTATTTCTTGGCTATTCTTGCCATCGTGTGCCAAGAAATGTAAGGAGGAAAACGTACAGCAATGTAGGTTGCTTCCATCACTTCTCACCAATACTACTACTATACGCTATTACTACTCAATGAATTATTCACACAGCCAAGCTATCCAATCAGAGGCACGGAGTAAAAGTGCTGAACTTCAAAGGAGAGATCATCAAACGAGATGTCTCCAGAGGCGTGTTGAGGGAAAGCCTCGCGCTGAGCATGCATGGTCTCCTACACTCAAAGGGCTAAGCAGGGTGAGGACCTCAGCCGCATGCTAAAATAGAATGGGTCGCCGCAGTCAAATAAATCTTCAGGGTGGGAACTCGAAAATATGCGCAGAAACATAATTCAACGAGGAGCATGAAAGGGATATACCGTATATCCTGTGTGTGTGTGTGTGTGTGTGTGTGTGTGTGTGTGTGTGTGTGTGTGTAACCAATTGTTTTCTACTACTAATTTTGTCAGTACTTGATATGTGCAAAGGCAATCTCTTCAAGGGTTAATAAACAATTAACTTTGTTCGTTTGATCAAATATATAAATGTTGTCCATGAGAAGAAAAAAACAGTTCAAAGCATGTTTAAAAATGAAACACTCTGTGTATATATAGAATATGTATAGAATATTTTTCTTTTGCTTTGATCTGCTTCCATTTTAGTAGGTCAACAAGATCTCAAGCTGCACACACAACATTCATAAAAAGGTTCAAGAATATGAAGTATGTCAGCATAGTATCAATATATTTCACGGTGTGCTGCTGTGTTGTAAGCTTGTAGATTGGGAAATTTCATGAATTATCCATTTATGTGGACTTTTTTTTCCAACTGGATTACAATAGATTTAGCACTTTTGTTTTAAACATAATATCAGTCAAAACAACACAGTAATAGGTGGTCTGGGACAATGGTTCTCAAAGTAGGGTCCAGGGACCCTTAGGGTTCCTTGAGGGGGTTCCAAATGGACCCTTATAGGTCTGTAACTGAGAGTGTACATATGAAACTGTGCAAATGTACTAACTGTACAAATGTAACTCTGAGAGAGTACATATGAAACTGTGCAAATGTACTAACTGTACAAATGTAACTCTGAGAGAGTACATATGAAACTGTGCAAATATACTAACTGTACAAATGTAACTCTGAGAGTGTACAAATGGAACCAAATGGACCCTTACGGGTCCATTTGGTTCCATTTGTACACACTCTCAGAGTTATGGGGGTCCTTGAAATCGAAACGTTCGAGAACCACTGGTCTGGGACTCTCCAAAAATCGGCATTGGACCCAAAAATCTGTCATCGGTCGGGGCTCCTGTATCAATCAAAATAATATTCATAAATTAAAGACACTGTCCGATGAAGCTGAATATTGTGGATATACTGTATGTACATGTATATGGCTCCACTCAGTGGATCAAACAGTGGATGCTAATGAAGCATTTAACCCTGACACTGCACGACACGAAAGCAACAGAAGGATCACGCCGGGACACCAAGCCTCTCCGAGGCGCAGCAGAGCAGCAGAGCAGGAGAACGCGGGCTGCTGCTCTGTGGAAAAACGGAATACATTTGCTCTCTAATATCCAGTCGGGAAAAGAGAACAAAAGGATAGCAAAAATCAACACTCGATGAAGGAATCAAATCAAATGTTTATGAGAGAAATCAAATAACGTCACAATTCATTGCAAGAAATCCTACAGTGTCCCCCCTCCCCCTTTTACAACCTCACACAGTAAAATTATGAGCACACACCTAGCCCTGAAACCTGACCGTCACATCACGACAGTCATGGCGGAAGTTCAACCTGGTTTTGGCACATCCATTTACAACCTGTACATCTACATACATTTTCAGATTTCAACTACACGACCCTATTGGTTGGGAGGTGTATTGCACTCTAAAACATTATACCTCTATGAGAAAATGGCCGCCGATCGGATTAAAATGCTTTTTATTGAACAATACGGAAGATACGGGTACTTAGACCCGCCCGTTTCAACTTGTTACGTCCATGGCCATGGGGTAAGCACTTTATATTTGAAATCTGAACGTTTATGTAGATGTACGGGTTGTAAATGAAGAAAGTGCCAAAACCAGGTTGAACTTCCGCCATGTGACAGACAAGCGTCATGTGAACCATGGCTAAGCACACGTCTCTAATCTGGCGCCGTACATTCAGCGAAATAGCAGATCTCCAAGCTCACACTGTGTCGCAACGCGATACATGGTGAATGGTCTTGTAGATCGGCTATTTTCGTCAAAGAGATTTGGTGTAGAGGGGAAAAAGGAGTGAACCTACTGTAGTATAGGCCCCTGGGGCACTCTGGACAACTAAGTATATAAAGTGGTTAAGCATCAGTGTTAACTTTCCTTATAACGTGGGCTTACAGGTCCACTTTTACACTTTTGCTGTGCGTAATCATATTGTATATGAAAAATGCATTCCTCAAAAGCCAGTTTGCTAGCCAGTCCCTGGCTGCAATTACATATGATACATGAGTACCCCCCCTCTCTCCCGCCTTAGCAATGCATAAGACATATCACTCTGACAGCCCCAGCGGTGCCTTTTTGCCATATGGATGGATGGTTGGCGCAGTGACCGTGCCTAAAGATCTTGCTGAAGCCATCCATGCGTTTAAGCTTGCACAAACTTTCCTGAATAATTCACAGTGAGCATTACAAGTATGTCAGACAAGAGAGAAAGCCCTGGATGCCGCGAGGAAATCCCCCCCCCCCTCGGCCCTATATATCCATTCATCATGGCCGAGAACATGGCTCTGTGGTGCCCCTTAACTTACACATCATTTTCTCAACGAAAAAACACAGAAAGCCACATCTATGTCGCCTCCATTAGATTCCGATATGAAATGATCTGACATACAGCCCGAGGGTTAAAACAACTATGGCCATGGATACTGCATCCATCTCAGCCTGTGGCCCTCATGCTTCTTGACAGGGTCTCCCTCTGTGGCTGAACACCCTGCACGCCATCTGAGGTAATGGACTGAAAATGTCCTACAGTAATTATTATTATACCGCCATTAAGACTCATCTCTTTTTTCTTATAAGTCTACAATAAGCACAACTGTGGCCATGTCTCACATTGAGGTGGCTTCCGATGAAATATCTCCTCATGAACTCTAAAATGTTGAGTGTTATTTGAATTTACAGAGTTTTTAACACTCAGATTTTTGTGTATATCATTTAGTATCACTATATTCACTATAGGTACAGTCAAATCCTCAGTGTTAACTCTGAGTGTGAGCAAATGTAACCAAACGGACCCTTAGCAAATGGATAAATGAACACTGAGGATTATATTATATACTTATATATGCATTATTTTGTACAATAAATACGAATCGTCCTATGCCCCTAAGGAAATAGGAATGCCACCATGGATTAATCTCTATAGTCAGAGGGTTCACAACTGGTTTGAACCGGTTCAAGACACTCGCCCACCATCGGTGACCCTCGCACTGCCATGACCCACTTGAACAGCCTGGCGCTGACAAGGGCGCGACAGTGATTTGTGGGCGCAGTCTGGAGGCACCTGTGGGGGCTTCCTGAGAGGCTCCTTATAAAAATGACGGGTATTTCCTTTTAATGTTTTTAACAGTCTGAGTACAGAGTCTGAGAAGGAAACACAGAATCCACCATTGTTTCCAGAGTTAAACATTAACCCGTCCGAGAGGAGGCTTTTTTTTCCTTCTTCTTTCTATTTTGATGTGAAAGACATGCTGGAGGATTGAAGATTAATGACCCCCAATGTCTTCTTCTTCCCAGGGAGACCCGGGAACAAGAGAGGTGAGTTTTTGTTTTGGCTGTTGTACAAAAAGCTCTTTATCTTGTGCTGACCCATGCTGATTAGCCAGCAGACATGCTCTGGTCTGCTCCGGGTTTATGTAAGGAAACCAGGGGCCAGCCGCTACTACAAGTGACTCTGTGACATCGAGTGTGTGTGTGTGTGTGTGTGTGTGTGTGTGTGTGTGTGTGTGTGTGTGTGTGTGTGTGTGTGTGTGTGTGTGTGTGTGTGTGTGTGTGTGTGTGTGTGTGTGTGTGTGTGTGTACTATGCTGTCTGCACACGCTTGCCCATAAAGTAGCTGGCGCTCTTCAGAATAGCGTGTGCCCTTACGCGTATCTATGTGTGCCAGGAAGAGATACGGACGAGAAAACAGACTGCATAATCACTATTCTTCTCTCTCCCTCCCTCTCTCTCTCTCTCTCTCTCTTCTTTTTCAGTACACATGCAGGGTCACTCTATCACTACAGATAACTCAGACCGAGTATACTGTAGCAGTGGCAGTTAGAACTTTTTTGCTGCTTAAAAACCAGCACACACAGCAAGCATTCCACTAAAAGACGGTCCGTCACAGAGCTGGGGGTACTTACACCCTAAGAGGTCTCATTTGTCAAGCGGTTAGCGTGCAGAATACCCAGAGTGACGACAGACGGACATATTTAACACAGGGACATCTGTCAAAAAAAAATAAGCAGAGAGGCATCTTAAAAACCCCAGGCCCGTTAGCCGTAACACACAGAGGACATTTCTGAGGGGAGTCTCATTTTTCCGCCACCCATAGATACCAGCATTATGAATCATCTTCCATGTCCCTGGCACTGTCTGTCTGTCTGTCTGTCTGTCTGTCTGCCGGTATGGTAGATAATGGCCCGTATGCCCTCATCCTGCATGTCTCCCTATATCCCCTCGCCATTATTGTCTCGCATGACACACCTGGACGTGTCCCTCTGTCTGTCCCACTCCCACTATAGGGACCATGCAGGCAAAACCCTCAGCCAGCGTTGCCAGATAAATAAGCAACCAGGTGTATCAAAACAAGCCCAAAAGAAGCGACTATTAAAGCCATGTGAGCACTTTAGACCTACATATGCATCGGCTATTTGAAAATAGCAGATCTACAAGCTCACAACATGTTGCGACGCGTTGTGAGCTTGTAGATCTGCTATTTTCAAAGATGCGAAACATATTGAATATTTTTCGTAACATTTTAACGCCACAAATCTGGTACGGGGGTCCCTGGCACAAAATATTTTTAGATGGGGGGGGGGGGGCAAATACATATTAATTTGGGGGGGTCCTTGACATGAAAATGTTTGAGAACTGGTTTAAACAACATTAGGAAACAAGCCCCAAATATGCAACTACACTTAAGAAACAAGCCCCAAAGAACCGCAACCCACAAGCAAATACCAAGCGAATACCAAAATGTACAAGCGACTTTACAGAGAAACAAGCCCAAAGTCGCTTATAATAAGCAGACATGGCAACGCTGAACCTCGCAGGTGGAACGCATCCTTATCTGTGACAGTATGCCGCCGTGGGGCGGGGCCTCCTCGTGGGGCGGGGCCTCCTCGCGTCACACAGCCGGGTGTCACACACACAGGGTCGGTTGCATCGTAGCAGTAGCGTGGCCACAGATGTGGGACAGGGTTTCCCATCAGACGGATACATAATGGAAAGTGTCTACAAGCTAATGAGGGGGAATAGAGTTTTCTTCACACAGGTGACAGGTCATTCCTCAGTTCTGTCAGAGCTGTAAGACCTCGTCTATCACTCCGCGGGGGAGGGGGGAGGGTGCCGGTGTTAATCACCTATCCATCAATGGGACAGAGTACAAAGGAACAAGGTTAATGCAGCTTTAGGATTCATGTAACATGTGTGGGGGGTAGCGCTGCTGTGTATTAAAATGTCAAGAAGGAAATTGCTTGCACGGAGCCATGGACACCACGGTTAATTGTTAAAAGGTAGTATGAATGCACCGGTAAACAATCGTTATCAGCCGATGTGGACTGATACAATCAGTGTCAGTCTGTATGTATTAGTTTTTTTAGTTTTTTTTAAATATATTGTTATGGCTTTTTTCTGCCTTTATTTGATGCCAAGGACCCCTAAATTGATATAAATTTGGCTACGACCCACATCTGAAAATGTTTTGTGCCAGGGACCCCCAAAAGAGAAGATTTGTGTTAAAAAATTAAAAATTCTTAAAAATTCTTCAAAAACGTAAGATTTTCAAAAATGTTCAAAAATAGCAGATCTACAAGCTCAAAGTGCGGCACGAAGTGACCCGCTGTGAGCTTGTATATCTGCTATTTTTGAATAGCCAACATATACAATATGGATAAAGGGGTGAAAATGTATTAACACCTTTTGCTGGGGACCCCCTGAAGCCCTCTCCTCAAGGACCGGACCACTGGTTGAGAACCACTGCAGTAGACTGACAGGAAATGGGGGGAGAGAGAGATGGGGAGTGACCCCGCAGCAAAGGTCGTCGGGAACACGCTGTCAGGCTGCAGCCTAGGTGCCCAGACCGCTACGCCAGCCGCCCGGGCCAGTCGGATTGTATTTTTAAAGTCAATATGATTGTGATTGTGTATAAGTGACACGGAAGCACTGCTTGTGTCGTTTGTTTGGAATCGACTGTTTGTTTTACTATTTAAATCCTGAAGTGTTACTGTATATCTCCACTGAACTAATGGTACTACTTGATTAAAGACAGACTTGTCGGAAATGAATGCCTAAAATATAATGCCATTTATTGTACAGTAGTGCTCTACATCCTAAGGAAAGCCTAAAAGATTTGGACATAAATTGAGATCGATTCATATTGCTTTATCGACCATCTAATGCGACACCGACGATGGCAATAGAGGTTTGCTTTTTGTAGCACCTTAAAAAGCTGAGTATATTTTTAGCTGAATAAATTAAGAAGCACCAGCGGGCATTCTACAGCTCTAGCAGAGCAGACTATGTTGGGGATCACAAGAGTGATAGCAGCCCATTCTCAATCACTCACTCACACACACACGTTACGCACGCACACACACGTTACGCGCACACACACACACACACACACACACACACACACACACACACACACACACACACACACACACACACACACACACACACACACACACACACACACACACACACACACACACACACACACACACACACACACACACACACACACACACACACACACACACACACACGAAATGGGGCCCAGGGGGGCCGCTCTGCTGCTGATGCCACGCGCAACACCGACCAAAACAGAGGAGCCTGTCCACAGATATAACCGCATAGTTTGCCACAGAAGTCCATTCTTCCTTCATAATCTCCACACACTCATTTTTCATCAGCCCATTGTTATGCAGATGAGGGGTAAAGGGACAACATAAAGGGCCAGCTCAACATCTGATTATCAATATTAGGCAGACTACAGATGGGCTTCACAGCAAATTAGAGGCATTTATTCTTCTATTCAGATCACAAGCGAGGTTCAGAAGTGAGGTCAGCTGCTGTGGGGGGTTTCTTCCAAGCAGGGTTGCCAGATTTACCGAGAGGAATGAGCAGCCAGGTCAATGAAAACAAGCCCAAAAGAAGCGACTAATAGGCCATACGAGCACTTTAAACCTATATGGATTGGATATTTGAAAATAGCAGATCTACAAGCTTGTAGATCTGCTATTTTCAAACAGATCTTCAACAAAAGTGAAAAAATATATATATTTTTTTGAAACATTTTAACAACACAAATCTGGTACAGATATATTTTCAGATGGACATATACATATTAATTTGGGGGTCCTTGATTTGAAAAAAAATGTTTCAGAACCACTGGTTTAAACAACATTAGGAAACAAGCCCAAAAAAGCAACTACACTTTAGAAACAAGGCCAAAAAAACGCAACCCGCAACTACCAATATTCACAAGCAACTTTACAGAAAAACAAGCCCAAAGTCGCTTATAATAAGCAGACCTGGCAACAGTGACGGCAAGGTCTTCCATCTGGGTCTTCAGATTATTGTATCTCGTATACCAATTTGACAATAATTCTATGATATGATAATAATAAAATTATGTGGCAGGCCACATAATTTTGTCTATACAGTAGATGTAGTGTCAGGAACACACACTAATGCAGTGATTCTCAACCTTTTTCATTTTCCATTAGATTTTTTTGTATTATCTGGGACCCAACACACTGTAAAATCCGCAGTGTTAATTAAACTTTGAGAGTGTACAAATGGAACCAAAATTAGGTTCCATTTGTACACTTTTAGTTACAGACCCGGAAGGTCATACAAACTAAAAACTGAAAACTGAAACTAGCAAATCTACTATCTCCCATCGCATCAGTTATTTTCACAATTCATCTTACAACAAGGCTTAGGTATCTCATGTTATTGTTTTGTGTGTAACTGTTGCTTGTCGTCACCCCCAGCACAAGGCACAACCTCAGTGAGAGCATATTATTTATGAAGGGGCATGGAGGAGGCACAGGTTGAAGATCTGAGCCTTGGATGAGTGCGACCCAATAGGACAGTGGTTCTCAACCAGTGGTCCGGGGACCACCCTTGGGAGGGTACCAGGGGGTCCCCAGCGAAATTAGTTAACATAGCGTCCCATTCATTTTAACCACTTAGCTTTGGCTATTCAAAAATAGCAGATCTACAAGCTCTACAAGAACTTGTAGATCTGCTATTTTTGAAAAATCTTGAAAATGTGTGCATATCTTTGAATATATATATATTTTTAAAGT
The DNA here is from genome assembly GCF_963280865.1 of Gymnoscopelus braueri. Lineage (NCBI taxonomy): Eukaryota > Metazoa > Chordata > Actinopteri > Myctophiformes > Myctophidae > Gymnoscopelus > Gymnoscopelus braueri. The sequence continues at coordinate 46,887,714 of NC_137618.1, read as the reverse complement.
GAACATTTTTAACTCAAATACTTGCTTCTGGGGGGTCCCTGGCACAAAACATTTTCAGATAGGGGTCCGCGGCCAAATGCATATCAATTTAGGGGTCCTTGGCATGAAAAGGGTTGAAAACCACTGCAATAGGAGATGCAGCCCACCATGCCGTGCAGCCATCAGACAGACAAGGGCATTCCTGTGCCCCCCGCCCAGCAACCTCTGCTATAGCGTCTGTGGATTCGTCTATAGGGCAGGGCCATACGGCTAAAATCTAATATCATGATATTTTTGGACCAAATACCTAAATACCTATATTGCCACACAACATCGTATTGTGATATATATTTGAACATTGTAAAAAAAAAGAAGTAAGTATAAAATATGGCTAAAGTGATAAAAAAATCAGGAAAAGACAACCCTTCTGTCATAGCATGATAACTACCACTAGTTATCACCCAGCCGATATCGAGTCTCATATCATCAAATTGATGTATTTAATAACAATATCATCCAAACCACTGATGCATTGAAAGCTACATAGCAACAGTGTGCCCTGGCTTAGAACAAAGCCCCCCTGGGGGTTGCTGCACCCTCACCCTCCCTGGCAGCACACAGGAAAATCAATCGAGTTAATTTAACTTTAATTTAAATCATGTAAAAATATCACCTTATATGGGTACATTTAGGTCACTTTTTTCACTCTGTGAACCCATCTAAATTTTTTAAATAATCTCTGTCTGCTGCTCGGTAAAATAAAATAATAATACTAATAATAATGATAATAATAACAATAACAACAACAACATTATTACTACTACTACTACTACTAATAATAATAATAATAATAATAATAAACCCTCTAGATTTAATAAACTGGACCTGAGTTGCAACTGTACTGGTGGCACGGTCTTTTACAAGCTCACTCACAACGTGATGTTTGGAGATAGATGTATGTCCCCCCCCCCTCCCCCCCAGAATAGGGAGGGAGGGATGCTGCTGGGGTTCAAGTGGTTAAATCCAAATCAAATGGAGATGGTTTATAGAGCTGCACCTGCTGGCTCTCCTCACAGGGGGAACAATGCAGTGGGCCCGGCATGGGGGTCAGGACCCCGGTAACACTGTCCAAATGTGTGAAATCCAACCTGCATGTATGGCGTGTTCCTAACAGCTAACAGGACTGTGACAGGGGGGGCTTCCAGATGTATATAGCCTCGATACCAGGGGTCTTCAACGTGATTTTTTTTCAGGGCAGAGGACCCCCTAGCGTAGATTTAGTTAGATGAAGCAGGGACCCCCCTCTATATTGTATAAGATTGTGTTTCAGATTATTTTTATTTTTTGTATTACTTGGTCTGCTCTTTTTTTCCCTCTACACCTATACCTCTTTGCCAAAAATAGCAGATCTACAAGCTTGTAGATCTGCTATTTTTGGCTAAAGTTCTCCTCAGAAAAGGGATGCTAGGGTTCTAGTGGTTAATGCAAAAAAAAAAAAAATCATATCACACAAAGATTCGGTGGACCCCCCTGTAGTAAATTTGAGGACCCCCTAGGGTTCCCGGACCCCCTGTTGAAGACCCCTGCTCTATACACTTACACTAACACTGATAGTCCACTTAAATTTTCTTGCAGCAGACGGGAAAAAAAGTTTTTGTTTTTTTGTCCTTACTACTTGCCCCAATGTTTCTTTATTACGTTTATAAAAGAGTAATAAAGAGATTTTTTTTAAATAAAAAAAAAGGTAATTCAAAAAAATATATACTATATATAATACAAAAGGTATCCCAAGTAAATGCAGTAATTAATTGATTACTAATTTAGTTCATGAATTCGCACAGAGGCAAACCCTCCTTTGTCTGCTTTGCGTGCTATTATTTATTAATGTCACACACGAACATAAGTGTCATTATTTGCGTGTTGTAGTCCAAATAAAATGGAATGAGGCAAACCCAAGTCTATAGTCACAGCAGTTGAATGTTTTCAACATTTCTGAGGATCCATAAAAAGGAGCTTTATGGATCAATACAGGTTATTTATGTATTATTAACAGGATAGCAGCCTGTGTATTATTATTATTATTTAATGCAGCTGGTATAAGGTCAAAGTGGGTCAGGCTAGGAGCACCATTTTCTAGGAAACAGAAAAAGGTGCTGCTGCACCACCACACAAACTGGATCTAGATCACATTATTGGATTACATTGCACTTTGGAGTTTTTTCTCTCTACCGCAAATAATCAAACGAAATAAGAATATCTAGTTGTTTTTGCATAGATCTATGACTATATGGCTGCTGCGTTTCTCCTGTGTGTGTGTTCTGTCTCCTTCATTGATCTGATCTCAGCTCCTATATTGTTGCAGAGGCTGAATAACAAACACTTACTTGAAAAGAAGTCCCTGTGCAGCTGGCTGTCAAACTTCACGGATCGTCCTTTAAGTCTTTTTTACTGTTTAGTCCACGAAGATCAAACAAACAAACAGACAGTTGTGTACTGTTGGCTTTGAGGGTTATTATTGTGTCCGATCCACACAGACCGCAGGTCCGATCACTGTTTGAACGTCTTCAGAAATGGAATACATTGTAACCAGCACCACACAGCCGTCAACTCACTCTGCTCCAATCAGAGCGAGAGGTGGGCGTGTCCCGTCCCCCATAGGCTGCGCTGCACCTTGCTGTTATTGTTATTGTTAGAATGCATTTATTTGTTGTTATTCAGTGGTGGAGAAAGTACTCTTATTTTATTTTATGTCTTTGTAAACGTCTCAATACTGCAATGTAGAAAAACTCTGTAATACAGGTAAAAGTCAGAAATTCATTATTGACTTGCGTAAAAGTACAAAAGTATTGGTATCAAACTGTACTTAAAGTACCAAAGTAGAAAGTACTCATTATGCATAATGTCCCATTTCACAAGTTTTCAAATGTATACAAATCTTTTGAAAATAGCAGATCTACAAGCTCACAATGCGTCGCATCGATGCATTATGAGCTTGTAGATCTGCTATTTTTAAATCGCCAAAATGTATATATAGGGCTTTTGTAATAATTACCAAAATCTACAAAGTAACTAGTAACTCAAGTTTTCAAATAATTGTAGTGGAGTAAAAGTATAATATTTGCCTCTGAGATGTAGTGGAGTAGAAGTAAAAGTACAGCAAATTGGAAATCCTCCAGTAAAGTAAAAATACCTCAAAATTGTACTTAAGTACAGTACTTGAGTAAATGTACTCAGTTACTTTACACCACTGTTATTATTATAGTAGCCTATAGCAGTGGTTCTCAAACGTTTTCATGTCAAGAACCCCCAAATTGTGTTTGGCCATGGACCCCCATCAGAATTTTCTTTGTGCCAGGGACCCCCAGAAGAGAAGATTTATGTAAAAAAAATAACATAAGGCAATATTTTTCAAACATTTTCACAAATATAGCAGATCTACAAGCTCGCAGCGCGCGCTGTGAGCTTGTAGATCCGCTATTTCTGAATAGCCAACATATAAATGATTAAAGTGGTTAAACTGACTGTGATGCTATATTAACTGCTTTTGCTGGGGACCCCCTGGAGCCCCCCCCTCAAGGACCCCACTTTGAGAACCAATGGCCTACAGAGGAGCAGAGACCTTCACATGTCTGGCATTGCTTGCTTGTTATGACCTATTAGATCATAAAGGAAGTAAACATTGTAAAATCCTGAGAGTATTAGGCTACACGTGTTTAGCCTACACACTCATTAGTGCACAGAGGATCAGAGACCTTGGCTTGACTGTCACATTACTGGCATGCTCTCTGTGTTCCACAATGTTTTTTTATTACCCAGCCACGCCACCACCAAGTAACACTGCATGTGGAATCCTCCAGGGTTAAAGGCCCAATCCGTCCAAAGTTTCATGTCCTACCCGGGTCTACCAAACTATACGGACCATGATGTAGGTGTCCTATATTCATTTCTCAGTGGAAGAGTAGGGAGACCAACTCCAACCAGATCTGCTAACTTTTATATCGTATATCAACATAATAGCTACTATGTGTTAAAATAAGGTTTTATTGATTAACCCCCCCCCCCCCCCAATAATGATATTTGAACTGGTGGCCCCCCCCAAAATAATCATGTGAACTGGGGACCCCCCAAAAAAAAGAAGGTATTAAAGTCCTTAAATTGTCATGTGGGGACCCCCCCAAAATCATGTCGGGGTCCCTGGGGGTCCCGACCCACAGGTTGAGAACCACTGTCATAAGGGTCTTTCAGAACACATAAAGAAATGTTTATAATGCTCAGACACAAGTAGGCCCATTTAACGCTCGTCGAGAGATCATTTAATGTTCAAGTGTTACGCCCTCAGCTGCTCATATAGAATTTCATTCAATCAAAGGCATGCGCGTGCGTTTATGAATGTGTGTGTGTGTGTGTGTGTGTGTGTGTGTGTGTGTGTGTGTGTGTGTGTGTGTGTGTGTGTGTGTGTGTGTGTGTGTGTGTGTGTGTGTGTGTGTGTGTGCGTGTGTGTGTGTGTGTGTGTGTGTGTGTGTGTGTGTGTGTGTGTGTGTGTGTGTGTGTGTCTGCCCAGAAAGAATAGAACAACAGAACAAAAGAAAAGCGTTTACTGATACTGACAGTGTGGTGGACAAAGTACTCAACCCCACAGTACTTGAGTCACATAGTAATAGTATAGATACTCCTCCTGGTCAAATATTACTCAGCCACGAGTGAAAGTTGCTCTGTCAAATTTGAACTTGAAGATACGTTTTTTTGTTTTAAAGCAAGTACTCCATTACTTTAAGTATTCAAAAGTAAAAATTACAGAGTACATGTTTCTTTGTAATATCAACGCATTGCTGTAAAAAATATGTAGCTTTGCCTCGCAAAAATGCAAAGATATTCCAGAAATCTGCAAAAAATATCAATAATAGTCAAAATAGCAGATCTACAAGCTCATCAGAGGAATGCATCGTGACACGTTGTGTGCTTGTAGATCAGCTATTTTCACTATATTTGAAGGGCTTCTGCGGTTAATTCAAAATGTACTTTTCCTAGAATTGTCAAAAGTATTATATTTGTCTTTGAAATGTAGTGGAGTGAAAGTCGTAAGTATCAAAAAAAAATACTTAATACTCAAGTAAAGCACAGGTACAAATACAAATGTACTTAAGTACAGTACTCAAGTAAATGTACTTCATTACTGTCCACCGGCTGACTGATATTGCTGCCATATTGGCGGGTATAGGACTTCAAACCTAAATGTGTTTTTAAACAGATTCCTTCACTGTTATTAAGAGGAGGGGTCATGTCATGCGTCTTGAATCAAATAAATCAAAGGCACATAAAGCACGGCGCCTCGAGATACACTTGGAAAAGAGAAAAGTGCCCACATCTAAGTATGAATGTGATTTGTGTCGTGATGGGGATGTTCTTTTGGAGTCAGAGCTACGGAAGTGCTCGTATGTAAAAAGTCATGTCATGCATTGAGCGTGTTGATAGATAGATGACACATAATACGAAATTATCATTCCATGGAGGCTGTTGAAGAGAACCATATACCAGCTATAAAATGAAATAATAGTTTCATAGTAAGGGAGGTTTAGGGTTTTGTACATTCTAGCAGTTATTTGAACCAGTTATTTTATTAATTAATTATTTAGTTAATGAATTAAACAACTAAGTAATGCATTCCTTTTTTTAATCAGTGGTGGGAAAAGTACAAAAATGTACTTAAGTAATAGTATCAATACTAAAATGTAGAAATACCCTACGTTATTTACTTACATTATAAGTAAAAGTCCGGAATACAAAATTACTTGAGCAAAAGTACAAAAGTATGGGCACAAAAAAGAATCTTTTGAAAATAGCCGATCTACAAGCTCACAATGCGTCGCGATGCGACGCATTGTGAGCTTGTAGATCGGCTATTTTCAAATGGCCAGGCTGAAGTGGTTAATGTATGTTTTGTAATAATAATCTACAAAGTAACTAGCAACTAAAGTGTTCAAATAATTGTAGTGGAGTAAAAGTACAATATTTGCCTATGAGATGTAGTGGAGTGGAAGTAAAAGTATAGAAAAATGGAAATACTAAATACTAAAATCCTCAAAATTGGACTTAACTTAACTTGAGTAAATGTACCTAGTTACTTTACACCACTGTTTTTTTATATAGGCCTATACATTTTTGTATTGATTGTTCAATGTTTCCACAGACAACACAAGACAGAGACATACTCCCAACAGAGGGGGGGGGTGCTCCTATTCCAAAGTCCATCAACACCATCAGTAGTTCAGTATTATAATATAACATGAAACATGCCACAACACGCCATATAGCAGATAATCGGACAGATCACCTGTAGATATCATAAAGGCACCTAAACACAGCAACATGGGAAGTCATAATATTCACATTTAGCAAATCCTTTTCAAAATCTATCCAAGAGGAGGATTTCCAGCCAAAAGGACGAGGATCAGAGAGGATCAGAGAGTTAGGAACCGTTGTCTTTTAGACAAGCTTTTCTCTACTCTAGTCTGTAGAGACAAATAGTAGCCTATGTCGTTGCTGTCGAGCAGAAACCTCTTATCTTCATATTCTAACTTTTTGTGTTGTTTTTCCCCCCCGTAAATTAACGCCCTACTTGATCATACTACAGTGTCACACAAAAGCATCAAAAGTAGCAGATCTACAAGCTCAAAACACGTCGCTTCGCACCGTGTTTTGTGCTTGTAGATCTGCTACTTTGGCTATTTTTGAATTTGAATCCTGAAAAGTAACAGTTTTGGACATATGAGGTTTCCACCCGACAGAGACGATGTTTTCCAGTCTGAAAACTTGATCTGCTTGCGTCGCGAGGCTTTACTTTACTGTCAAAATGTCATGGCTTAAGATACTTGATTGGCATCCAGAGGTATAGTAAATAAGCTCACCCCCGCCCCTTTGTCCTTAAAAACCCCCTCGTGGAAAGACGAGCACAAGTATAGGCTACTTCAGGGAGGAGAGAGAGAATCAAAACAATTATCAAAACAATTGAATCAAAAATAATGTTCAAGCATCAACATCTGAAGCAAATGTCTATTCTGAAAACACACATTTAAAAAGCAGGGGGGTCCCTGCTTTATCTCTCTCACCTAAGGGGTCCGTCCTTGGACTGAAAAACGTTGAAGACCTGTGCTCTGCACCAAATTAGTTTTTCAAATAAACTATAAAGTCGATCTACAAGCTTAGTCACAACGCCCTGTGTTTCGACACGTTCTGAGCTTGTAGATCTGCTACATTCGCCAAATGTTGACCTCAGAATAGGGTTCAGAGCGATCATCGTTGGCTCCGTGTACAGATTTGAAGCATGACTGGATTCCACTTGAAGCTAAGAAAAAAAAGAAAATACAGCCATTTCCCATAATTACATGCTCCCTACTAGCAAAGGGATCGGGTAGCATCTAATGGTGGAGCAGGTACGTCGCAGGGGCCCCACAGGGCCCGGGCCCCCAAGATAAGCATGATTTCACTTGAGGATAAAAGAAGAGGGAGAGAGAGAGAGAGAGAGAGAGAGAGAGAGAGAGAGAGAGAGAGAGAGAGAGAGAGAGAGAGAGAGGACAAGAAGAGCGCATGCAGGGGAGAAGAAAAGGCAGGTGTTGTTTGAGAACAGGAGGGGATGAGTTAATGAGGATGTCACAGATATATGTTCCACGGTGGGCAGAGGTGTGTGCCAACGTACCCTTAACACTGTGAGCTCCATTTATCCTATAGGAGGCGTGTTTCTCATTTTACTGCCAGTGCATTAAAGAAAGAGCTAAAACATTTTGAAATCCATTTAGACCCATTTAGAAACGCATTTAGACATGCATGAGGCCGATTCTACAAATGCCTTCTACAAATGCCTTCTGAATCAATAGTTCTCAAACATTTTCGTGCCAAGGACCCCCAAAATGATATGTATTTGGTCCACGGACCCCCCCATCTGAAAATGTGTTGTGCCCCCCCAGAAGAGTAGATTTTTTGTTTAAAAAAACTTTTTCAAAATGTTTCAAACACTTTAAAGATTTTTTTTTAAATTGTAGATATACAAGCTCGCAGCGCGGCACTAAGTGACCCGCTGTGAGCTTGTAGATCTGATATTTTTGAGAACCGCACTGTTCTAAACCACTGTTCTAAATCCTAAGAGTTTTCTGGAAAACTTATGTTGCTATACATAGCTAAAATCTAAAATGACAAAGACGCTTTCGCAGTGGGTTCCGGTAGGAGACACAAAGGAGACTCTTTGTGTCTCCTACCGGAACCGCTGCCGGTCATCAAATTATTGGCTTAGGAAAAAAACAAAAACAAAAATATATCCATGAATCCAAGTCTCCATGGGGTGAGTAATCGATAGAAAAAAAGTCCTTTCGGGGGTGAACTATCCCTTTAATGGGTTCAAATGGGTTCAAAACAGTGTCTTCAATTTGTGAAGACGTGTCAGGTCGTTGCACTTTCACTAATTGCTGGATCATTTCACCACAGTCAGGGTCTCCTCCTCCTCCTGACTTAATATGTTTTTGATTACGTGCCATCAGAATGCATGCCTGGCTGCCTTTAAAATACTTCTAAACATAGACAAACTCAATTGATTTCCACTTAAGTCTTTATTTTAGGGCCAGGACAAAAACACTGCCCTTATTCAGTGATTACACTTTCACATTCACAGGTGGCTGGTTCAGCTGTTATACGTACGGGGCCACAAAGCGCTGCATTCATCTCCTGTTGTTTCCTGATACAGATAAAGTACAGTGTTGGAAGAAGTACTCAAATTTTTTACTTAAAGTAAAAGTACCAATACCACAATATACAAATACTCAATTACAAAAAGTTCTGTATTCACATTCTACTTAAAAAGTACAAAAGTATTGGCATCAAATTGTACTTAAAGTACCAAAGGTAAACGTAGTCATTATGCAGGAAGTCCCATTTCAGGTTTCAAATGTACAAATATCTTTTGAAAATAGCAGATCTACAGATCGGCTATTTTCAAATACAGTAGCTGAAGTACAAAATAGGGCTTCATTGGTAAATGTATGTTTTGTCTTAATTATCCAAATCTGTAACGAACTAAAGTTTTAAAAATAATTGTAGTGGAGTAAAAAAGTACAATATTTACCTCAGAGATGTAGTGGTGTACAAGTATAAAGTATCAAAAAATGGAAATAGTAAAAAAATAAATTAAAAAAAATCTATTTAAGAAACAGTACTTGAATACACATGTACTTAGTTACTTTACACCACTGCAAATACATGGTAAAGTAATATAGCCGGTATGAGCTCCTTGCATGGCGAAGCATGCCTGGGCCTCACGTTCGGGGGGGGGGACGACTACGGTCATTTCAAGCTTTATCAGCGGTCCGCCTGTCAATCACAGGAGACAATGGGGGACAGTGAAGAGGACACGGGCGAGGACAGAGGCCCATTCACCGGGCGGTGGACATCAACACATATATACTCCCACAGTCACAGGAGACAGAGAGATGAGATGGGAAGGAAGGAGACTGAGAGAGTCCAGACCCTCCACTTAAAGACAGGAGGACCCTGAGTGCATATTCTGGATGTCTGTCTGTCTTGTATGGATGTTACACATCAGCCATTATCGGAACACAGGACACATGAGATGGACTTGGAGTGTGCAGAGGGGCGGTTCATCCTTCCTCTTTTTGAAGTGCTCTTTAGAGAGGCATTGCTGGCATGAAGATGAGGGGGTGGTGGGGGGCAGGGGCGGGTGCTGACCGGATTCCCATGTGACAGGCGGATGGACACGTTAATGTGCGTTGAGGAGTTGTTTTTTTCTGTAACATTTTTTTGGTGTGGACCTTCGGTTCTGCTTCACCGAGCTCCAGTAAAAAGAGATTGTCAATCTTGATGGGACGGCCCTGGTTAAATACAGGGTATACTGTACATACAAACAAGCACAGCAAAGCAGGCACGAGCACACATAGACATCAAAGGGGAGGCCTTGAGCCCTTGTCCTTTTTACCCGTCTGTAAAAAAGTGCCCTCGTCTCCAGACCATAAATGCAGTTTTTTACTGAGGTGAAAGAAATGCAAAATGTGAATGGCGCACCTGAAGGCAGCGTTCAAGAGAATTGCCTTCTCCTAACCCACCTGAACTGGAATAGCCTACAGCGTCAAATTGTATGTTGAAAGAATTGCCCTCTCTGCGTAGAAATCCATGCCATGCGCCACATCTTCCGTATTGGCTTGATTAGACGCGTTGTGAGCTTGGAGATCGGCTATTTTTGATATTTTCACCAAAAGTGCCCTTTTAGTCATTTCAGCCCCTGCCTCTCTAACATTCTCTGCACGTCCCTGACAGCAAGTGTTGCTGTAATAGGCTCTACGCACAGCAGCCACATTGGAAAGAAATTGGGCCTCTTCCTTAATTCCTTCACAGGTGTTACCAATGATACTAATGAAGGCTCTGTTCCATTTCATGTAGCACAGTGGTTCTCAAACTTTTTAATTTAAACTCTGTGTACAAATGGAACCAAATGGACCCTTTAGGGTCCATTTGGTTCCATTTGTACACTCTCAAGAGTTACACACCCGTAGGGGGGGGGGGGCATTTGAAACCCCCTCAATGAACCATGAGGGGTCCCTGGACCACACTTTGAGACCCTGCTGGTGTAGCATAGTGTTTCCAGTTAGCCAACATGCACAACATCAGCACCCTAACTCTGTTTGACCAGAGTGGAACAGAACCTTCATTAGTATCATTGGTAACACCTGTGAAGGAAGTAAGAAGCGGCCCAATTTCTTTCCAATATGGCTGCTGTGCTTAGAGCCTATTTGACTAAACCTTTCATTTTTCAAAAGAGTCAGACATGGCAGGAGACTCTCAGGGTCCAGACCTGGGGCGGCCGCCATAGCTGAGTGGGTAGAGTAGAGTAGAGAGAGGCCGTCTGGGAAACAGAAGGTCACCGGTTCCCACCCCAGTCCCCCCGGTCTATGTATCGAAGTGTCCTTGAGCAAAACACTTAACCCCATAAGTGCTCCCAGAGGGCTGTATTAATAGCACCCACTGTTCCCAATAGTTAGAATGGATAAATGCAGAGGACAAATGTAGCCTATATGCAAATATACAGCGATAAAATATACACCAAAGGCGTGGGGATCATCAAACTACATTATATTATCAAGTTCCGTATGAGATAAGTTAACCACCACGAGAAAGAACAATTATAGCAATTTGACATACTTTACATTGTCAACACTCTTAAAGGCCTCCATATTTAAGAAAATCGGAATGAACTCAATTTCGCTGCCTTTCCAATGGACATGACATAAAGAGCTCTTCAGTTCCCATTTGCCCTTTTGTTTTAGAATTAAATGTGAACATGTGCGTGTGTGTGTGTGTGTGTGTGTGTGTGTGTGTGTGTGTGCGTGCGTGCGTGCGTGCGTGTGTGTGTGTGTGTGTGTGTGTATGTGTCTGTCTGTGTGTGTGTTGTGAATGCAGGCACACAATTTCCCAGTGTTTTTGTCTGATGTGCAGACATATTTCTCCACCCTGTAAGTGTTTTGTCCACACATCAGAGTGTTAGTGCAGTCATGAGGGCCGCGGGGCGCAGGGGGGGCCAGCAGCACAGCCGACACCACTAGCCATGTCTGTCAACGCTTTTAAATGCTGAGCGTGTTTGAGCTAAATGCAACCCTCTGTATCCCAAACACTGAAAGATATACATTTTGCCATGTGCTCGTTTGTCCTCTCTTTGATCTGTCCGTCACGTCAAAATAATAGAGGCTCCAATGCGCAGTGATATATATACGGCTGAAGTGGTTAGTGTGTCTTGTAATAATAATCCAGTAACTAGTAACTAAAGTTTTCATATAATTGTAGTGGAGTAAAAGTACAATATTTTCCTCTGAGATGTAGTGGAGTAGAAGTAAAAGTATTGTAAATTGTAAATACAGAATAAAGTAAAAATTACCTCAACATTTTATGTAAGTACAGAGTACATGTACTTATAGTTAGTTTACACCACTGCCAATGCGGACACATTTTTATGGAAATGATCAGGTTGAGAATGCGGTGCAAAAGGTCGTCATGCTGTATTACGTTCAGTGAAACACAGGGTTTTCTTGTAGCTCAGCGGCCTCTACATACATACTAGTATGCATGTTTACTATGTCACGGGTCTGAGTCACACGCAGTGGTGGAAAGTAACTAACTACATGTACTCAAGTACTGTACCGTTTTGAGTTATTTTTTCTTTTCTATATAATTCTTTACTTCTACTCCACTACATCTCAGAGAAATACTGTAGTTTTTACTTCACAACAATTATTTGAAAACGTTTAGTTCTAGTTACTTTGTAGATTTGTGTTATTATTACAAAACATACATTAACCACTTCAGCCCTATTGAAACTTCGGCTATTTGAAAATAGCCGATCTACAAGCTCCCAACGCGTCGCATGAGCTTGTAGATCTGCTATTTTCAAAAGATTTTTATACATTTTATCCACATGATAACTTGTGAAACGGGACATTCTGCATAATGAGTACTTTTACTTTTGATGCCAATACTTTTGTACTTTTACTCAAGTCAATTTTGATTGCCGGACTTTTACTTGTAACAGGGTGCTTCTTACATTGCAGTATTGATACTTAAGTACAATAAATGTAGTACTTTTCCCAACACTGGTCACACATGCCCCCTCTCCCCGGCCCTCAGTCACCCCCCAAAGTTTTCAGTCAGTCTTACAAAGCAGAAAATTCCAAACATAATCTAAAAACAGGAGCAAGTTGAACTCTCCTCTCATCATCAGGGAGAGAGTTGCACTTTCATGTCTTAATGAGCTTCCCAGACCTCAGGAACATCTTAGGGAGAGTCTTCGGAGATCAAGAGCCAAAGAGGCCAAACAAATAATGACCCCCAGTCCCCCATGCACCACCACCCCTCCCAAACTGTGAGTGGTTCGAGCCACCTGTCTCATGACCAAGATCAGAAGTAGGGTTCATGCCACCCTTTGGTCCCCAACGGGGGGAGCTTAATCTGTGGCCAGGAACTCATGCCCAAGTAAGGGACTTCAAAGAGATTTTTTTGGGGGGATGAATGATATGAGAGAGAGAGAGAGAGAGAGAGAGAGAGAGAGAGAGAGAGAGAGAGAGAGAGAGAGAGAGAGAGAGAGAGAGAGAGAGACAGTGGTGGAAAAAGTACTCAATTGTTTTACTTAATTAAAAGTATCAATACTGCAATGTAGAAGTACTCTGTTACAAGTAAAACGCCAGAATAAAAAAATTACTTGAGTAAAAGTACATAAGTATTGGCATCAAAATGTACCTAAAGTACTAAAATGTTTCAAAATAGCAGATCTACAAGCTCACAACATGTCGCGATGCGACACGTTGTGAGCTTGTAGATTGCCTATTTTCAAATAGCCTATGTATAAAATAGGGCTAAAGTGGTTAATGTTTTTATAATATAGTAATTTATATCTGCAAAGTAACTAGTAACTAAAGTTATCAAATAATTGTAGTGGAGTAAAGGTACAATATTTTCGTCAGAGATGTTGTGGAGTAAAAGTAAAAGTATTGAAAATTGGAAATACTCCAGTAAAGTAAAAGTACCTCAAAATTGTACTTAAGTACAGTACTTAAATGCACTTAGTTAACACACACACACACACACACACACACACACACACACACACACACACACACACACACACACACACACACACACACACACACACACACACACACACACACACACACACACACACACACACACACACACACAGGAAGATAAAAGGAGGATATCACCTGTTGAATCATCAATGATCAACTAGATAATACAAATAATAAGGGATTATACCTGAGACTCAAGATTGTGTTTAAAGAAATCATGTGAGGAGATTTAAATGTCCTGGAACCATGTCACCATTTGTCACATGATCCAGTCCTGATAATTGGCTGTGTATCAGCTCAGAGGTCAGCTCACAGAGGTCAGCCACTCGTGGGTTTAAGGACAATGATTGGAGGTATCATTTGCGTTTTTTGGCAAATAGGCACAACTGTGATGGTCATTGTATCTGGGTACTTATGACAACAAACCCCAACCCAAATCCTACACGCACACACACACACACACACGCACGCACGCACGCACACACGCACACACACACACACACACACACACACACACACACACACACACACACACACACACACACACACACACACACGCGTGGAAAGTAACTAAGTACATGTACTCAAGTACTGTACTTAAGTACAATTATGAGGTACTTTTACTTTAGTGGAGTATTTAAATTTCAATACTTTTACTTTTACTCCACTTCATCTCAGAGGCAAATATTATACTTTTACTCCACTACAATTATTTGAAAACTTATAGTTACTAGTTACTTTGTAGATTTCAATTATTATTACAAAACATGCATTACCCAAAAAATATTTGAGTATTTTTTGCACCACTGCACGCACAGGTAATAACGGAGAAGATGAAAGTCATTCTGCTGCAGGGTGCACTTTATCTATCAGCAACCATTCGTAGAAAAATGAGCCCTACCTAACAGTACCACCCCATCAGAATGCCATCTCCTATAAAAGAGATGGACTGCCTCATCCCGGCACCACCTGACATCCAGCGTTTTGGAAACACTGATGATGGCAACTCATTCTTATTAATCCCTCAACACACTCTCCCTCCTTCATTTTTCAATCATCTGTAAAAGGAGGACAGGCTGCAAATCTGTCCTCTAGTCCGTATACCGGAACATCAAAAGCTTGAGGAGGACACAATGTACCGTCTGAGTCTTTAGAAGAGGCCGATACCACGCCCAGCCCACCCTACCTATGTTTTCTCTGCCGTCTGCCCCCTCCTGTCATCCTGCTACTGTTTTCACCAGTGGGGTAAAGTAACTAAGTACATTTACTCAGTACTTAAGTACAAAATATGAGTACTTCTTCCATCACTGTACATATATCCCACTCTCATTGCAACTACACATTTTTTGATTGATTGAATACTTTATTAGTCGGAACTGTAAAGTTTACAGCACATGGTACAGTAAGACATTATCAGGTTTAAAAGGATAACACAAAAAAAGTCCTGGGGACTTGTTTCCGTTGTGGTCATACTGTATGTATTCAATTCATCTCACAATGGAAAGGTTCATGTCAGTGGTTGGTTCCAAACCTTTTCTTGGAAAATCTTCAAAAATGTACAGTAGCCTTTAGGTTTAAAGTGCTCATGTGGCCTAGTAGTCGCTTCTTTTGGGCTCGTTTTCATAGACCTGGTTGCTTATTTCTCTCACAAAATCTGGCAACCCTGTTTGAGATCCCAGCATGGCCTCTCAGAAGAAGACAGCCTGCTGTGCCACAATGACAGGGCAGCTAAGCAGGTTGACTTGACAGGGCCTGATAGGGCCTGACAGGCTGACGTCTGCCACATGAGGCCTATGAGATGACGTGTTTTCCTTTCGTCCCCGACGTCACCAAGCCCTAAAGGACGTCACCAACCAGCCACCCCAGAAATGAAAGCCTTAGTGGGAAGAGGTGCCGAAGGGCCTTGACCCCTCTCCACTGGAAACCTTCTGGTCTCCATTCTTCTCCAAAGGCCTGAGATCAAAGGGATCACCCTTGATGACTAATCCAGACACCATGTGTTCACACCTGGCGAGGGAGAAAGCGGCCATGCACTGACAGTAAGGGAAGACCTGTAAAACCTGATCAAACATGCTAGTCCTGTTGACGTTGACTTATGTTCAGCTGTAAAGCTCTGACAACATGTGAGTTGAATTCTTCCTGCCCATATTTCACGGGAAAACTCACGCATGTTAGTCATGCACCCCAAAAGAGCAAGGATATGCATACTGACACAGCCCTGCAACAGGCTACAGTACCTCATTCACACGTTCGCCCTATATAGAGCACACTACAGAGCCAAGAATCAAGGCATTATAAAAGATACCATTATCAAATGACAAATGACGAGAGCTAACTGGATTTATAAAACAATA
Source organism: Gymnoscopelus braueri (assembly GCF_963280865.1). Taxonomy (NCBI): domain Eukaryota; kingdom Metazoa; phylum Chordata; class Actinopteri; order Myctophiformes; family Myctophidae; genus Gymnoscopelus; species Gymnoscopelus braueri. Next base: position 46,871,753 of record NC_137618.1, on the reverse strand, counting down.
CATTAGTTATTTATATCATAAACAAGCAGAAGACATCGCTTTTGCAACAACGCGTCAATCGTCCGGTTCAAGTTCCGCTATCCAGCATATTTACCGGGTCATTGTGTGGGTGAAAGACACTGCCTGTCCGCCAAAAAAATAACTTTATATATTAGAGATCTTTTGTAATATCGCTAATATAATGTTTTGTATCAGCCTTTAGTGTTGAGCTGTGAATATGGGACGAAATGTTTTCTCTTTATCTTGCTATATGAACCACTTCTGCATGCTAAAATCAAACATTAATGAGGAACGGAACCTCTCGCAAGATACATTAAAATGTAAGAGCAGAGCACTGACCTATGCCATTATTATCAATAATATATAAAGGAGGTACAGAATAGCCATATTAATATTCAGACAGTCCAGTTTCATTTAACCAGACATGCATGAGTGTCCCTCCACTATATAACCTATATAACATATGTGTCTGACATTTCTCTAATATCCATTCTACACAGAAGACGTGTATTTTATACACAGATGGATTCAACTGTATGCAGCATTAACCACTTTCAACTTGGCATCCCTATTTTGGGCATTGAAAAATATATTTCAGTTTCAAAATCGGAAAAATAGCCGATCTACAAACACACCAGCGCCACGTTGTGAGCTTGCAGAGTCCTACAACCAAGTATAAAATAGGGCTGACAACAAAAACTAGTGAGCATCAAGGTTTGACACAGCTATGTGTTAATCTGATCGTCTGAAACAGCCGCACACAAAGATCATGACTTAGTCAGACCTTTTGTTTTTTTACATGGAGTTCCTGTCTTTTCTTTGTTACGGCTTCCGTTTGGGGATCGGCCTTCCTTTGAAGCAGAAGCTTAACCACTCGAGGGCTAAGATCCCCCTTTACCTGCTAAAAAGCTCTCTCTGAAACAGTGCAGCCAATTAGCACGTTTGAACTCTCACCTCAAACTGGAATGTTTATCCTTGATTGAACGTTGCTATGTCAATACTGGACAATGAGCCATGTTGGCTACAGGAAACCTATATGCAATTACTCTGGTGCACTCCCTTGTAGATCTGCATAGGGATGCTAAGGTTCAAGTGGTTAAAACAGCATGGAATTTCATTATACTTGAAGACCATTGTCTTACTGTAAAATGTCAAAGCTATTCAACATCTTCAATGTGACACATCATCCTCTTTCTCCTAGAAATACTTGGGTGGAAATGGAGCTAGTGAGTAAATGGCAGGAGCATAAAGCAGACGGACAGTGGATTGTCCAACTGGGTCTTTATGAGGGAAGATTCCTAACAAAGTTAGAAAAAAAGAACAAAGGGCAGACACACACGCACACACACACACGCACACCTTTTCTATAAAAAACACATTCAATTGAACAGACACACAGACTTTTTTATCCAAACCCTATACTTCGTTGACCAGGGTCCCCTGGGGGTATTATCCTTCGTCCATCTTCTATTTTCCTTCTACACCACCGCTCCTTAAACAGTGGGTCGGGACCCATGTTTGGGTCGCGAGTAATTATCCCCTTTTTTCGTTTCCTACATAAAAAAAAGATTTAAATTATATATATATATATATATATATATATATATATATTATATATATATTAAAATATTTAAAAACCTTTAAACAAAAAAAAGTCACTACCTTTCATCAATTAAAAACAATTCCAAAAAAAATCTAAAGTATTTCATAAATAAAATCATAAAATAAAAACATTTCCATAAATACATAAAAAAAAACATTTTCAATAATGAAAATAGCTATTTTCACTACTTTAGGCCCCGGGCAAACGTCTAATTTCTCTTTTGGGTGTTGAGCTAAAAAGTTTGGGAATCGCTGCTCTACACCAAATACGTTTTGCCTATTTTGACATGCCCAGAATAGAGATGCCAGGGTTCACGTTATGGATGGATCCATGGCTTCCTCCCTCTCCCCTGGTATGGTCGGTACAACCCTATACTTTACAGTGTTGTTGCATTATCCAGGGTGTTCACTGCACACTAACCAACGGTTAGCTAACATTAGGTTTGAAAGAGATAGGTGGGATGACTGACGCGGGGCCCTCGGGGGCCTTACTTCAGGATATGAGCGGCTGTTGTTTTGACAGCTCCGTCAACACCTCCTTCACGCTACACGCAAGGGCCCCTGGGTGCAGGTGAGGCCCCTGCTGGCTCGAACTCTCACTGGATACGGGTGTGTTATGGTAGCCGGCAAGTAGTCCGGGTCCCATCCATCACAACTATAGCCATGCTAATCTATCACGCAAGCTCTCTGCTGCGAGCTGGGTTCCAAAACACACTCAGGAGAGAAGTAAACTGGAAAAATGTGCTCCTCGTAGCGCCGGTCTCGGCCAGGCCGTGTTGCCGACTTTTGGACAAAATCTGTAGTAGCAAAAAGTGTGCCTTCAAGAAAATACTAAATGGCGAAAAATCGAATCAGGCATAAAAAAAGAAAAAAGAAAACAAAAGAAGGAAAAACATGTAGTTGCCCCAGCTCCCCATGAAGGATAACAATAAGTGTGCTACTGCTCTGCAAGGCAGGCACACTTTGATGCAATAATGCATCATTTATGATTTTTTCACAGCCATTTCATTCAGACATGCAATGCCTTGAAACGGAGAATTGACTCGATACATCTAATAGCAATGTCATCAACTTCTGGATCAAACTTGTTCGCCATGAGGTGATGCTGTTGAAATAGCCACTGGAGTTCACCAGTCCCAAGTATACACACACCTCTTCTAACCGTCGAAGTGCATGGCGGGTGCCTAGCGCCTCTCGTTACATCACCAGCATGACTATGCCAATGCACCAGGCGAGCGATGGCATTCACATCAGACACGTGGTGCAGTCTGTGGGCAGGCAGTGACCCAGGTACAGAGCTCATCCTGTTCAGACTGGCCCACAGATGTTCCTCGGGACAATCCGTGTTGATACTCCACTCTATAAAATTCTGAATCTCTTCGTTCTCCAGCACGTGTTTCACAAAGTCTCTAGTGACCACAATGTAAGCGCTGCCTGAGAACACAGGGATTGGTGGGGGGTCTTCCTGATTCTGGTTGTGGTGACTTTACTGTGGTGACTGAGCTGCCAGCGGTACTTCTTGCGGTATGGCACATCCTCAGACTCCATATTGTTTTGTCCACTGAGCAGCTTCAGCGCCTGAACCATTTCTGCATTGGTCTTGATGGGGAGGTCTGCGCCGCAGTTGGTGAGCAGATACCTCCACTGGACGGCGGACTTCAATAGGTCCTCCATGTAGTTTAGATGGGCTTGCACTCCAGACCAGGTTCTGTAAACCACTCTTTCTAGTTTGCTGGCTATAAACCCGTTAGGGAAACAGGAAACGATTGCCCTCACAGCTTTCTGGAATTCCTCCGGGGACTTCTGGTCTACGTGCACACAGTAGGCGTTCTGAGAGTTGTAAATGGCTCGTAGGAGTTTGAGTACAAAGGACCCCAATGGAAACAAGCCGTAGGATTTCTTGGGTTTAATCCTCCTACTCCTCATAGCAGACCTTGTATTGAACTGTACTTTCCTGTGCTTTTTTTTTTGCTAACTGCTAATAAAGTATTCAATCAATCAAACCGGTGGCACCGGTCTAGTATATCTATAATTGTGCAGAATTCTCTGTCTGTCTGTGTGCAGTGTTGCCAGATTCTGTGAGAGAAACAAGCAACCAGGTCTAGGAAAACACGCCCAAAAGAAGTGACTATGGGCCACATGAGCATGTTAAACATATACATCAGCTATTTGAAAATAGCAGATCTACAATCTCACAAGCTTGAGCTTGTAGATCTGATATTTTCAAATAAACTCTTGGGCGGAAATTATAATAAGCAGACCTGGCAACACTGTCTGTGTGTCTGTCTGTTTTCAGAGTTCTGGAGAACCGCCCGACTGATCGCTGAGGACCAGAGGGAGGGATGTGCCAAGTGAGAAGTCGGTCGGAGCAAAATGTCCATATATGGACTAACCTGATGTCATCAATATGACATCATAGTACCGACGTCACAGACTGGCCTGGACCAAGGGCCCAGCCTCCGGCTTTGAAATTGAGTCTATATAGGAAGTAAAAGTTCATATGAATGGTTCTGTAACTGTAGGTTCACTGTTTTACCCCTGCTGGTGCCAGAAGAATTAACTCTCAATGCAAGTGGACAGATTTTTAGCGAACTTTACACTTGATTGTATTACCTTAATAAACACTTTCATAAATACTTTATGCTTCCGGTTGCTAGTTTAAAGTCTTCTTTCAATCATCATGATATGCGTTTTGGTAAATTATGTTCCCATTTATTCTAAAATTGATGATATAGTAGGGTATGCTGTAGGAGGGGCGGGATGATTTGATTGACAAGCTACCCAACCAATAGCATTCATTTCCAGTGTCATAGGATAATGACGCGATATGAAGCGATATAGAAAGATGGCGGATTTGAAATCGTTGAAAGATAAGCTTCATTTACGGTCTGTAGAAACCAATGGCGTCACTCTGTCCATTCTTTTTACTGTCTATGGCCTGGACTCAATAATTGGGCATGGCTGACACAGAACTCCATATACATGGACACAAAGACAGATACAGAAATCTCCATATATGGGCATAAAAGGGACGTAGGTAGACAGACAGAAAGATATAGAGATCTCCATATATGGACATAAAGGGACACAGACAGACAGACGGGACAATGGGTATTGTATAACTGGAGGGGCATGCGTTCCCAACCGGCATTGTTCTCATCAGCCCCTCCCAGTGGTGTAAAGTAACTAAGTGCATTTACTCAAGTACTGTACTCTAGTACAATATTGAGGTATTTGTACTTTACTGGAGTATTTTAAATTTTCCATACTTTTACTTATACTCCACTACATCTCAGGAATATATAGTAGCCTACTTTTTACTCCACTACAATAATTTGAAAACTTTAGTTACTAGTTACTTTTTGATTTTTATTACAAAACATACATTAACCACTTCAGCCATATACTTCGGCCATTTCATGTGGGCATGGCAGTTTCCTTGCAGCAGATCTTTTTGTTTCTTCTTCAGGTTGGTGAAGACAGAGTTGTGAATTCCATAATTAACATTTGTGTTGTCTGCACTAAATGCTGTCACTTGATCTAATGATAAGCCACATTTATCATTAGATCAAGTAAATTGTTTGAACGCTATTTATTTATTTATGTTTAAGTATTTATTTATGTATTTATGCATTTATGAATTATATTATTTATGTATTTGTGTTTAAGTATTTAAGTTTTTATGCATTTATGTATGTATGAATTCTATTATTTATGTATTAATTACATCCATTATGAAGAATTCCGTTTTCTAGATGAGCATAACAACATAAGTGTTCTTTAAATGGGTACATTATTTAATTATATTGATTAATATATATTAAATACATGTTTATTTATTAGACTTTAAAAACTCAACATTAATAAACAATCAACCATATTAGTCTACTGAAATAGCCTAGACTATGCCGAGTCGACATCAGCAGCCAATATGTAGGCAGCCAGGGCAGGTAAATAGAAATACTGACATCTTGTTAAAAACACAACCAGATAAATAAGATGTAATATCCCATACCGAATTGATCTCAGGAGATGTTTCAGTCATGAAGAACTGTGACACTTATTTTTTGGAATGTTGTTCTCCTGAGGCATGCTGTCTGATGTCAGCCAGTCCACCATACGCCACATCAAACATACGCTGACATACTTTACAGTTTACTTTGTAAACATCTCCACTGACGCTGTCAAGCCAAGCGTTTGCCTCTTCCCACTCACGTCTGTACTTTTGGAGGCGTTTTGCCTTTGACGCAGTGTAGACATTTTCAAACAGCGCGGTGCCCGTTGTGCAGTGACTGAGCAGAGGTAACTAGGCAACCATGACAAGCAGCGCAGGGCAGCGCAACGTATCTTAGCAACGTGAAAGCGCTAACTCTCATTGGTGGTGTCATGAGTAATGAGCCATTATACAACAGGTAGTTCCGACCAAGCAATCTGATTGGTTGAAATAGCTTTCTAGCCGTGCTTCAAACCAGCATCATAGCACGGGCCTAATCACATTAATAAATCACTCCGCACTGCAGTCCGCACCTGATTAGACCATATATGGCACAACTGTGCTGTGACGTCACGCTGTCCCACGGTAGGAAAACAAACAGCACGGCGAAAATAGCCGATCTACAAGTTCACAACGCGTCGCCATCGCGACGCGTTGTCAGCTTGTAGATCAGTTATTTTGGCCACGTGACACGGTCGTACGACGGAGCATATAGCCTACTGGAATTCATTCCACTGCGCAAGCATTGATAGCTCAGCTGTGTTGATTAGACGGTGCCTCAGGCTCATAGCGCTGCTACAGGGACTATTTAATGTCTCAGTGAAAAACTCTTCTCTTTACAGGGAAACGGATAATAGCGAAACATTTTTATTATGAATTGCTCCACAATATGAATACATTTGGATGTGTTTTGTTGGTAACTGTTGTATAATCGCAATATTACACTCGAGGGTGTGCTTTACCTTACATTATTGGCACTTCTGTGATGCTCGCGGAACTCGGCTTCGCCTCGTTCCTGACCGCATCACAGGCGTGCCAATAATGATGGTAAAGCACACCCTCTCGTGTAATATTGCTTAAATGAGCTGCTGAGCGCACTCCCAGACAATGGCATCCCGCTTACCAGCGTCAGTCAGTCAGTTAGTTACATCCGTGCATTATAGAGCAAAGCACGCAACGTCATCAACATTACGTCATGACACGTCAGATCCGTTGCCTACAGCTGTAGCCTATATAAATCCAACTACCAGAGTGATCACCTTCAAAAGCCATAAGGTGGTTTATAGCATAAGGCTGAGAGATAGACAATCGATTATAATTATAAATAAGTCAATTATAACAATAATGGCACATTTAACTACAAACGCCGCCGATAAAGACAGGTTTGTCTGCATCTACCCGGTGTACGTCAACAGCAAGAAGAAGCGAGCGCAGGGTCGTCGGATCGCCACGGAGAAGGCCGTGGAGAACCCGTCGTGCGCCGAGATCGGCGACGTGCTGACCGCCGCCGGGATGAACGTCTACGTGGAGAAGGACAAGACGCACCCCAGGGAGCAGGACCCCCAGTCCAGGGGCAGGGTCCGGGTTCAGCTGAAGCGGGAAGACGGCAGCCTGTGTCAGGACAAGTTCTCCTCGCGGGACGACCTGATGTTCCACGTGGCCGAGATGATCCCAAAGCTGAAGACCAGAGCCCACAACAGGGGCGGCGAGCAAGGAGCCACGTCAGCGGCGGGGGGGAAGGCGGGCAAGAAGAGGAGGAAGTAGTAATGTTTTTACATTACATTACATTACATTACATTACATTACATTACATTACAGTCATTTAGCAGACGCTTTTATCCAAAGCGACTTACAATAAGTGTATTCAACATAGGTAGGGAACGAAAACTACTAATCACCAGAAGTCTTTAGTGCATTTTCTGCAAAAACAAGCAACCAAGAGTATACCTAGCGCTAAGGTAAAAGTGCAATATATCAGCTACCTATTTCCTTAAACAGATGAGACAAAATAGCTAAATCAAATGAGCATGAGCTAAAACAAATAAGTGTATCGACTAAACAAGATCCAATAAACAATACAACAATAGAAAACAAGCGTTCGTACAACTAGTTAACAACAAGTAGGTCAGGCAGAGAGGAAGGGTAGTGTTTCCTGAAGAGGTGGGTTTTCAGCCTGCGGCGAAATATGGGCAGTGACTCTGCTGTCCTAACATCAGTGGGAAGTTCATTCCACCACTGTGGGGCCAGAACAGAAAAGAGTCGTGACCGTGTGGATCGGCCAGAAGGACCCTTGAGTGACGAGGCAATCAGTCGCCCCGAGGTGGCAGACCGAAGTGGTCGGGCAGGGGTGTAGGCATCGACCATAGCCCGGAGGTAAGAAGGAGCTGTTCCTTTCACTGCCCTATAGGCTAGCACCAGGGTTTTGAACTGGATGCGAGCCGCTACGGGGAGCCAGTGTAGAGAACGGAGAAGGATGGTTGTGTGGGAGAACTTGGGGCGGTTGAACACCAGACGAGCCGCAGCTTTCTGAACAAGCTCCAGAGGTCTGATGGCAGATGCCGGAGCACCAGCAAGGAGGGAGTTGCAGTAGTCCAGGCGGGAGATGACAAGAGCCTGGATGAGCACCTGGGCTGCCTTCTCCGTGAGGAAGGGGCGAATCCTCCTGATGTTGTAGAGGAGGAATCTTAAACACTTAAACCCCCATATGGTTGAGTGGAGTCCCCTCAGGGCTCTATGCTGGTGTATATTCTGTTTTCCGTTATTGTGGGGAAAGCTTTTGCTGAAAATAGCTGATCGACAAGCTCACAACGCGACAATACAGATGCTGGGGTTTAAGTGGTTTAAAGGCCCCAGGAAATGGCTAGCAGAATAGAAAATGTCATTTGATTGAGCTTATCAAATGGCAAACACCGTTTCCTGTAAAAAAGAAAAAATCACACCCTGTGTGAAGTGGGCGGTGTCTTGCTAGCTAATCACAATACTGAATGGAGTCAACCAATCATGTACAAAAAATAAATACATTTATTGAAAAAAAATGTATATAGGTATATATATATATATATGGTTTCTTATATAGGGCTATGCACATGTGTCATGTGACACTGGCCAATCACAGTCCTGAATAGACTGTGATTGGCCAATCACGGTGCAGGGTTAGGCGGGGTACATTTTTGGCCAATCACAGCGCAGGATTTGTTGTACAAATATCCAAACCTCACTTATAGGGGCGGTTTCACCGCCCAAAAACTGAAAGCTGAGAACTTGTTTTACTACAAATGCACGAAATCTGTGCGTCAGAGACTCAGAGTTCAATCAGCAGAATCTCAAAAAATATTGATATTAAACCGCAAATCCCCATATATGGAATGCCCTGATGTCATAGACTGTCCTAGACTCCATATTTGGGCATGCCTGACATGGAACTCCATATATAATGAGCATACAAGGGATACACACAGACGGGTACAACAGGTACTGCATAACCGGGTGGGGCATGCGTCTCCGACTTGCATCGTTCCCTAGTAGGCAACAACGGGCACCATTATAGGGCATAGCAGTGGCGGCCATTTTCTGGTTCCACTTCAATAGTCAATGCTTTTATATCAATTCATTTAAGCCTAGAATCAAGCCATCCAGGGTCCTGGTGAATCATAGCCTCGGAAACCCAGGCTTTTTTTTTTGTTACAAAAGAAAAAAAGCCTGGGGGAGCGATGCAAGAACGATGGTCTTGGACCTTGTTATCTCCTAACCAATCAGAGTGCAGAGGGGCGTCGCTCTAAATTTGGTGACGTCAGCGTGCTCCGTGCACAGGCCGAGGGGGGGAGGGGAGGGTAGGCGGAGACATAGATTGGTGAAGCAATAGGAAGCCACGCACAAATCCAGGCGGCTGTGTTTGGGTCCGCCCTTCAAGACCATGGATTGAGCTCGTAGCCTCAGGCTAGGTGAATCATGACCATTAAACATTTTTTTATGTGATTTTTTATTTATTTTATATTTAATTATATGATATACTATATTTAATAAATACCCTTTGTTTTGCCGTTTTCAAAAACGTTTTTTCACAGAATCAAACATTTTATGGTCATGATTCACCAGGACCCTGGATGGCTTGATTCTAGGCTTAAAATAATTGATATTAATATTTTTGGAAATGTCAATGGGAAAAATGCATTGACCATTTTGAAGTGGAACCAGAAAATGGCCACCACTGCTATGCCCTATCAGTATTATCAATAGCTAGAATGAGCAACTCACCAGATTGGGCATGAGCCTTGCGCTCCTTGAAGTGATATAACTTCATCATGATCATAATCATCCTAATTTAACTGAATAAAGAATTGGCACAGGGAACAACTCGATTTGAGCCTTTTTTATTTAGGTCACAGGGTGCAAAGCACAGAACAGAACAAAAACGACAACTCTTCGATGTAAGGTTACATCTTCGTCAGGTCATCAACACCAACGTTGGGCCGGTGTGTTGGGGCTTTAATCACCTATATATATATTTTTTAAGTAGAATAAAGTTCACTTTCAAACATCACGCTCAGCACTGACAAGAGCACTGTTCTGCAGCTGGTCGGTGATCAAACTCCCCCCACCTCCCCAGCCGCCTCCTTGTGGCATTTACTGTAGTTCTTCAGTATGTTGTTAATTGTATGGATTTCTGTGTATCTTAATTATGCCCCTTAAAGATTCAATGTTATGTCCATATAATTACATTTCTGTATCTTAGGCTGTGCTTCAGGAGCTTCGTGATTTCAAATTCTGCGTCATGCTTGCTTGCGCAGATAAATCATTCCAGAATCCATTCTTTTTGGTTCCAAACATTTCCTTAGTAATGTACTGTAGATGCAAATGATTTCAAGGTCAGAGTTGACAATATAGTAATCTCAAGCAAAGAAGAGGTTACCTATTTGGGCTGTATTCTTGACAACAAACTGACAGGTGAAAAAAATGCATCTAAAGTGATCAAAAAAGTAACATTTTTGGGCAGAATTTCCTCTTTTGTCACCAAAAGTGCTCTCAAGACTCTTGCTGGAGCCCTCATTCAATGCCACTTTGACTATGCTTGCACCTCTTGGTTCTCCAACATCCCAGTCTCACTCAAAACAAACTGATTCGACGACTTCTCGGCCTACAGCCCATGACCCACCTAATTCCAACACATTTTACTGGTCTGGGATGGCTCAGGGTAGAAGACAGGGTTAAGCAATTAAACATGGGATTGGTTTTTAAGATGGCCAAAGGGGCTTTGCCCTCAATGCCCTCATTCTGGCCCTTTCAGGAGACCACAAGGGGAGGTAAACTCACCTTTCGCATAGAAAGGAGATGGCATTCACTGCCGCCATTTTTTCTTTTTCCCCCTTTTCTACTTTAGTGTTTTATATTTGTTGATGATATTGTATTTTGGTGTTATCTTTTTGCTAGGTTGATTAATTGAATACATAGGAAACCACAATGGAAACACGTCCCCAGGACTTTTTTGTGTTATCTTTTATCACTTAAACATCGCCAAAATGTATGCAATATTATTGCAATAAATGGTTTATCTTGACAAAAGTGTCTGTCTGAATAAAATTGTGGGGGGATCTTTAATTGTCGTTGCACATGTTCCTACGGGCTGGGCCAGCACCCGTCAGCAGGGAGATGTTGAACGGGAAGAGTAGGACATAGGCACGATGACCTCCCGGTGGGGGCACCTCAATGGCCGGTGGGTCAATGCGGTACAACAGCAGTGGCAACTGGCAACACAGAAATGTGTGGGGAGGAATTATTTGGCATAACGACTAAATTGAGAGAAAAGAAGGGTACAAATAATGTACTCTTAATTTAATCAAGTACAAAAGCTAAACTCAAGGCTAGAGCCAGGACTGAGAGGACAACATTGAGGCTCTTGGAATACAAAAATGCATATTTATTTACAAAACGTCGGTCAAGTGGAAACCTCATATGTCCAATACTGTTACTTTTCAGGATTCAAATTCAAAAGTATCAAAAGTGGCAGATGTACAAGCTCAAAACACAGCACTTCGCGCCATGTTTCCAGTTTCCAGTTTGTGTGACGCTGTAAGTATGATCAAGTAGGGCATTCATTTCAGAAAAATACCAAAAAGTTAGAAGAGGTTTCTGCCCGACAGCAACAAAATAGATGGAAAAAAGGAAAAAGGAGTGGATGTTTTCGGTCCATCAGGCCTGATTACAGCTTTCCCTCGTTGCTTGAAGTAGACAACCAGCCTATTGGAGGAAAGGCGCAGGGTGCACATATCCTAGTAAAGTCAAGTCACCATGAGTTCCGATTACATTTGTCACAGGAGATGTCCCTTATTCAATGTCTATGGAGCAGCTCCAGAATTTGTCACCTGATGACACATTCATTCATAAATACAAGTCATGATGTTTTGATTTCCTCTGGCTGATGTCAAACTGCATGGTACAGCATCAGGCAGCTGTGGTTGGTTGGTTCAACCATTGATTCGGATTGGTTCTCATATATTGTCCTCGTGTCAATCAATGTGGCTACACCCTCACAAGAGATACCAGAAAAACTAACTGGGCTCGGCTTGTCTAGGCTTAGTTAATACTTAGCCACTTTGTTCAACTGTAAAAAAAAAAAAAAAAAGTAAATTGGATCTGCACTTTTTCCCCCAGTCGAAAATAAACAATGTTTTGGTATGGCAGCTTTGTGACAAAGTGTAAAATTAGCCATAGCACTAGCTAGTAAATAGGATAATGCCATTATGGTTTCGTACTGCACATGGACTGTGATTTGTTTGATTCAAGCTGAGGATATCCAAACAGCGTATGACCTCGTCGGCGCAAGCCCCTTCATCATCTGCCAAACATGCAGACAACAAGCTCAAAGGAGCATTCCCATAACCTCACTCCGTCAAATGGAAGAAGCTTGCGACACACATTTTGTTTCACAGCGTACTTGCATCTGAGACTCCGGGCGCAGAATCGATGACAGACGGATTTTCATTTTTTCAAGCTACTAGGCAGGTGATTGGATGATCCCGCCCCTAGCAGCCGCTGATTGGTTCGTATGCGCAGCGGTTCGGGCAGCTTTACTCTGTGAGCAATCCCAGACCCTCCTTCCTGAAACCAAATGCAATGCAATGCATGAGATTTCCGGAGGGAGGGGGTGTTTACCAGGCTAGCATTCCCAGACTCTTCTCTTCAACTTCTACATCTATGTTTGTAGATATTGCTTTAACTGTCCAAGATCATTGGAATAACAACTACAATGTAAAGTATGATTTAGGGTAGATTACCCATTAGGCATACATTATAGTAGGACACTGCTGCACAAACCTGCTGCAGTGATTAAGACTCGTTACAAACATCACCAGTGTCATAAACATATTTGATTCCCTCTAATCACACTCAAAGATTGCATTAAATAATTTACAAGAACAATCAATGATGTTTTCAAATTTTATGTTTAAAATATTCAAACAATCTCACATAAAAAAAAGGGTAGAAGGCATTCAAGTGCAAAACATCTATTACACAAGGTATATTAGGATATAATAATGGCAGTAACTCGACTGTAAGTGCCATATTCTTTCTGTCACAACACATGCACCCTGACTCATCACCAGCAGGGTCTGTCCAGTACGTTGTGTTTATGTTATCATTTCTGACATAATTGATGTTTTCGCTATGGGTGTGTAATCCCAAAACGGGAAACACATTATTAACATTCCCCAGACCATTAATAATTCCAAAGAATGTTTTAGGGACGCGTAAAGCATGTGTACGGTACGGCTGCTCCGACCACATGCTTTGAAAGGTTTGTGGGGTTCCTGCACGCTTTGGGGAAACGTTTCGCCCCAATCCTGACAAGCACTTGGAATTTTAGGAGTTGAGGCATTACATTTAATTTTACTCGGTTCCACAGATAAATATTGTGAAAATAGCAGAAAATAGCAATAATCTTATATATGACAATTTGGACAATGTTTGACCAGTTTTTATAGTATAGTTTGTTGATTACTTTTGATGCAGTAATTGTCTTATTTTATTTTGTATTTGTTTTGGAAGTCTTAAAAGTCCTTAAATTGTCATCTGGGGACCCCCCCCAAATCATGTGGAGACCCCTCCTGGGGATCCTGACCCACAGGTTGAGAAACACTGCTTTACACTGTCAACACAGTGAGCTCTGTACTCCATCAACACAGTGAGTCACGCTGTAATAACTCCATTGGAGTTGACATTGTCACGCTGTACATCTTCCACAGTCAGGTCCGTCCACATTGCACTCGTCAGATGTTTTTACGTCCAATTATGTCCAGTAGGCCGCTCTTCATACTGTTGTGTTCGGGACGATAACGTCCAAGTGTACACAAGGTAGCAACCGTACAATAGGCTCTATGCACAGCAGCCATATTATCACTTCCTTCACAGGTGTTACCAATGATACTAATGAAGGCTCTGTTCCATTTAGTGGAGCACAGTGGTTCTCAGATTTTTTCATTTCCACGACCCCCATTACTCTGAGAGTGTACAAATGGAACGGGTCCATTTGGTTCCATTTGTACACTCTCAGAGTTACACACCCGTAAGGGGCCATTTGGAACTCCCTCAAGGAACCATGAGGGTCCCTGGACCCAAATTTTAGACCCACTGGTGTAGCAGAGTGTTTCCAGTGAGCCAACATGCAACAATATCAGCACCCTGACTCTGTCTGACCAGAATGGAACAGAGCCTTCATTAGTATCATTGGTAACACCTGTGAATGTCTTCACAATATTTCTGCTGTGCATAGAGCCTATTAGGTGGTTCTCAGACATTATTTTGAAACGGTCTGAATGTCTACTGTGCTTAAAAGGTCACTCCCGTCCATGGACACTAACCCGTGGTTTGCCAGTCATTGTGGGATTTGGTTCCCCAGTGAGGGAGGCTGTCTCTGAAGGTTTGCCAGCAACCTTCCTTCCCTGGTCGAGTCACAACAACAACAGGTGAAGCCATCGGCTCAGTCCCAGAGTCACTAGGGTCAACCAGGCCAGACTCCTCTGCCGCACGGTCGACGTCGAGCTGGATGATGATGCTTGTGTGTGTGCAAACACTGCGTTGGTCTGGTTGGTGGGGACCTCGACGTTGCAGATCATCCCCTCGCAGCAAGACACACACTCCTGTAGAGAAGAAGGGAAGAGAAGAGAAGTTAGCAACGTAATCAACAGAACAGATGGCTGTGCATTGTCAGTGGAGGAAAAAGTACTCTGATATTTTACTTAAGTAAAAGTATCAATAATGCAATATAGAAATACTCCGTTATAAGTAAAAGTCCGGAATTCAAAATTTACTTGAGTAAAAGTACAAAAGTATTGGTATCAAAATGTACTTTAAGTACCAAAAGTAAAAGTACGAACATGTTTGAAAATAGCAGATCTACAAGCTCACAACGTGTCGCATCGCGACGCGTTGCGAGCTTGTAGATCTGCTATTTTCAAATAGCCTATGTATAAAATAGGGCTAAAGTAGTTAATGTATGTTTCATAATATCATCATTTATATCTGAAAAGTAACTAGTAACTAAAGTTGTCAAATAATTGTAGTGGAATAAAAGTACTATATTTGCCTCTGAGATGTAGTGGAGTGGAAGTAAAAGTACTGAAAACTGGAAATACTCAGGTGAAGTAAAAATACGTCAATATTATACTTAAGTACAGTACTTGAGTAAATGTACTTAGTTACTTTACATCACTGTGCGTTGTGCATATTTTGTTAGAGCCCCGCCCGATGCCAGGTTTGTGGGCCCAATCAATGCCGATGCCGATTTTGGAGAATACTAAACGACCAATCGCCGATGCAAGCTCAGATGTTGGGAGATTGTAGATCCGCTATCCTTGAACATTTTTTGAAACATTTAGAAAACCTTTGAACATTTTCACTTATACGCAAGGTTGATAGTGGTTACAAACCGGGACACAGCGGCTGCATACTTATGTTACTTATGTTGCTATAATATCAGTGGTTCTCAAACCTTTTTCATGTCCGCGGACCCCCATCTAAAAATATTTTGTTCCAGGGACCCCCAGAAAAGATATATAAATATATTCAAAGATAGTTTGACGATTCAAAAATAGCAGATCTACAAGCTCATAGCGCGGCATTGAATAGCCAAAGAAATCTAAAGTGACACAGATGTGTTCCCGGATTGACACCCGTCCTGAATCCAAACTATCTGGGTTACAGTAGGTGTGACTGGTCCGCACATCTGTTGTAATCGATGCACACAGTCATCCATTCCCCACACACACTCAGTCAGGAGAGAGCCTCTTGTCATGACAGCTTCTCTACAATAAATGTGTTTATATACCCACAGCAATGTGGGTCATGTGGGCAATGCCTCAGCAATGTGTCCAATGTGTCCCTGAGCAAGACGCTTAACCCCTAAAACTGCTCCTTGAGCGCCGTACTAATGGCTGCTCACTAGGGGTGTGCCGATACACTAATTTCACCAAACGATACGATACGATATTTGGCTCACAACTTCGATACGATTTCGATACGATACGATACGCACTTTTTTTATTATGAAAAATATATGGGGGAGAAAAAAAGCAAATGCAAACAGATAATTCTGTTTTTGCATTATTCAGATATGCGAACTATATATGCGATATGCTACAATAGCCGTTTTGAATCCAAATAGGGCAATAGTGTGACACCTGACCCGAAAAAAAAACAACATGTTGTCACCCTTTTCACCTCGGGGCTGTTTGCATGCCTGATTATTATTATTGTAAACGATTTTTTTTTCTCCCAAAACGATACATATCGTCACGAAAACGTATCGCGATATATCGCGTGACGATATATCGGCACACCCCTACTGCTCACTGCTCCTAGTAGTTATAGGAAAGGTAAATACAGAGAGGACAAAATGTCACGTATGTGCAAATATACAGTGACAAGAAAACAGGAGGGGCCATAGGTCATAGGTTCGGTATTTGTAAAGCTCAGACTTACCGTGTGTCCAGTGTCTCTGTGGCGCCTGCAGCCTGACATCTGGCAGTCTTCACGGACGGCACATCTTTTAGTCACAAACTTGGTTTTTCCATGATTGTTGAAGTGATGGATTGTCATACAGAACTGAGTATCTGTGGAATGAAAAGGGGGGTGGGGGGGACTTTTAAATTACCGCTCTCTCATTTCTGTACCGACTGGATACAGGTTTTGTCTCCATTTTTACATAAACATTATTCACGGTGTAAAAACATCATCATCGGTACCTGTTTAGTAGGGGTTAGCAGAACAATAGAGCACCGAAGTCTGACGTAATTTACGCATTCCTACCCGGGTCACGTTTTTCTCCTCCATTCTGAATTCCCATAGACGTGTTTAATATCGCGTCATATAAGAACTGTGTTCCAAAAATAAACTAATGAGCACGAAGACCCATATAGATATGAAGCATCAACTGACGGCGAGAAAACGCTAACGTTACCGCCGCCAAATTAATACAATTCTTGGCAGAAACAGACTATTAAATATGAGTGAATGACTATCGTAAACGATACAGAGCTCACCAATCAGTGAAGCTGATTCAGCGTGTCCTCCACAGATCCACGGACAGACAGATACAGACATCCGTGTTTTTTTTGGGTTCTCAGAAACTGTTGGGTCTAATGAAATTGCCGCTCGGGACCGCACGACCCCGGGGGGTCAAATGGGACACACATGCCAAGTATGTGTCCATTCGGTTGGATGGGAGCCAAATAGATATCAATTTGGGGGTCCTTGCCACGAAAAAGTTTGAGAACTACTGATATAGACAGCACATATCTGACTCTCTGTGTTTGTGTGTGTGTGTGTGTGTGTGTGTGTGTGTGTGTGTGTGTGTGTGTGTGTGTGTGTGTGTGTGTGTGTGTGTGTGTGTGTGTGCAGAAAGCACTCCCTCACCTTGCGGACACCACTTGTCCTCTGCCCAGCGGTTACAGTTGTAGTTATCGTGAGCTCGCTCACAGGTGAAGCACTTGAAGCTCTTTGGGAACGGAGTGGCTGTGAAGAGCAGAGCAAGGAAACCATGACATCTCTATGACAGTAAGCACTTCTATAATGTCAGACAACAATATTCATAATTGTTAGCGCATCATGATTAGAGCCTGATTCTGGAGACCTAGACCACCTTATGTTCGACCCATATCTTATTCCAAAAAAAGGGCAAAATCAATTCTAATCAATTAAACACTTAGATTTGATTAAAGTTGAAGGGCGCCGCTAGCCTAGCGGTTAAGGTGCATACCGCATATAGGCTCTATAGCCTGACAGCGAGTCGCGGGTTCAATTCCCAAGCCAGACAACCTTTGCTGCGTGTCACTCCCTGTTTCCTATCTCTCTATATATATATAATAATTAGAAAAAAGATTGATACACGTTTTTCAAAAATGAAAAATTCAAAAATAGTCGATCTACAAGATGCATCGGAATATGACACTTTGATCTTGTATTTTTTTTTACATTTCTGCAAACCTTTTCACCTATAATGCCATGCCTAAAATAGGGACAGCAGGTTGAAAGCGGTTAAAATCAAGACACGTTAACTTGGCTGCATAATATATCTATTCATGATACAGCATCAAACTGTTGAGAAAGTCATCTGTACCCTCTACTGGTGGTCTGACGTTGTAGAAGTTGATGCGGTCGCTCTTCACCGTGTCACATATGGCCACCAGAGCCAGGAGATGAACAGCGGCCATGTGCATCTTCAGTCACCGACGCAATCATCAACAGACCTGAAACACACAGCAATGGAAACACATCAGAGACACAAATAACACACCCCGTCCCTTTTAGCTGTTATGAAACAGCAAGGGAGACAATAGCTTTTGACAATATCGGTCAACACTGATGATCAGTGGTCTCGTACTCTCCAAAATCGGGATCGAACCCAAACATCTGACATCGCTTGGGCTCTAGAATTGATGAAAGAGGACGGGAACCAACATTTGACTCTTTTAACCACTTCAAGCCCTATATACTTCATTGTAGAATGAAAATAGCTGATTTACAACCTCACAAGTCGCAATGTGACACACTGTGAGCTTGTAGATATGCTATTTTTTTTTTTAAATACACCAGGTTGAAAGTAGTGAAGGGTGTTCATTCAAATGTTTACAATTTAGGCTCACGTTACCATAACCTGAAATGGGCTCCGCCATACAACAGAGCTGCTATTTAACAGTGCAGTATTAAATAGCACCACGGTATTCAAATTGCCTGACCTAATCACCTTTAGCCGCTCCTACGGGTCATGGCACTGGGGCCTGGGGTCATGACCTCTGGAAGTTCCAAGGAGGATCAGGTCTCCACTCGAGCTTTGTCTGAACCTCTGAACTTTGACTTTCTTTGAGGGGCATTCTGACCTTTAACGTCAGGTGACTGGGTGGGCAGGTAAGTGAGGGTAATTGCAGAAGTCGGCAGACATGACGGCACGCGCAAATGAACGAACCGAGGAGCTCGAGAAATTCATAACGGGGGGAAAAAGCAGTTTAGAAAACACTTAAAACAGACCCCTAGTTAATAAAAACTAGACTAAAATGTTAGGGAGGGACGAGTGGAGAAGAGATCCAGTAGAACTAAAAGACAAGTCATTTTATGTTTGGTTGTGCTCGGGGCGTTGCGCTCTGAAAATAGCCGATCTACAAGCTCACAACGTGTCGTAGCGCGACGCGTTGTGAGCTTGTAGATCGGCTATTTTCAGCATGCAACCAAGTGTAAAATCAGCCATTACGACGCCATCAAGGCCCGCCAAAATAAATTTTAGCCGACTAAATCAACTGTAGATTTAGTCGACTATAATCTTATGATATTTAGTCGACTAAAACTAGACAAAAACTAAAACATTTCAAATTACTAAAATATGACCAAACTAAATGGAATTATATTCAGAAGACTATGACTAAAACTAAATCAAAATTTGCTGTCCGAATCAACACTGCCCTCAGGGCTTTCTGCATTTCTTCAGAAATATTACTCCAATCGCAAATTGGTGTCGCCGGACAAAACTCTATTATTTTAGACAAGCGACACTGTTGTACTACAGAGTAGCATTAGCCCCCCCCCCCCCCCCACAACTCTCCAACACAGAGGGAAATGAAAGAGACGCAGTGTTCCAAAGAAAAGAGGTCAGCGCTCATGTAAAACTAACTAAGTCATCTCTAATTGAGTATCACAAGTCAAAACGGCAGCTTTTTCAGATAAGCGTTTCAGACTTTGGGCAGCAGATTCACCGAAAACAAGAGCGGCTCGACACCATCACGAGTCACAAGAGCGTTTGGTCCATAAGAGCAGAAACACAGTACATAATTATATTTCAGGTTAAATTAAACTCAAATGGCTCCAATTTGTCAGCTTACATAAAGAGAAGTCTTTTTGAGGTGCCGTCTATGGGCCTTCAGTTCCAGTCAGTCATGCCCTGTGGTGGGATGACTTAAATATGCAGCGGTGTGACTGAATCAACAAGGTGTGTGTGTGTGTGTCGATGCGTTGTCATGTCATCCGCTCATGTGTCAGACCCAGGCTGATAAACACCAGTTATCCAAGACACCCATGCTTTGGCATAAAGATGTGGTGGTGTGCTTTAAACCACATGAACTAGCGTCCATATATTCTGGTGGCTAAGAGCGAAAACAAGAGTATTAGAGCCCTTGAGAATCCAGTCAACTAAGTATAGGGTTTAAGTGGTTTAAAGTAGATGTGACGACAAAACAAAACCCAGTGTGGACACTAATGAGTACGTTGCAAGACACTAAATGACCATGTCTTTGCGTTGTTTGCCGAGTCAACAGTCACCTGTTCCGCCTCAGATAATCCACTGTTGAGGGTCACGGAAACCACAGAGCGCCACGACTGACCCCAATGTGGAATCAGTGTCCGCAAACACAAAACTCTTATCTCTTCTTTTCTTCAAAAACCCACAAGCCTCGCTAAGTAAACCGGAGCCATCCATCTAGTGTTGATTTCGTCAACTAAAACTATGACGAAAAATTTCCGTCTCACTGAAGAAAACTAAATGCAAACGAAATAAAAACTAGGCTATGATGACTAAAACTGAGACTAAATATATTGACAATTTCGTCAACAAATAAAAACTAGACTAAAATGTTAGTGAGGGACGAGTGGAGAAGAGATCCAGTAGAACTAAAAGACAAGTCATTTTATGTTTGGTTGCGCTCGGGTGTTGCGCTGTGAAAATAGCAGATCTACAAGCTCACAACGCGTCGCAGTTGTGAGCTTGTAGATCGGCTATTTTCAGCATGCAACCAAGTGCAAAATCAGTCATTACGACGCCATCAAGGCACCGCCAAAATACATTTTAGTCGACTAAATCTACTGTAGATTTAGTCGACTATAATCTTATGATATTTAGTCGACTAAAACTAGACAAGAACATTTCAGATGACTAAAAAATTACTAAAACTAAATGGAATTGTATTCAAAAGACTATGACTAAAACTAAACACTGGCCATCCATCAATCAGTCACAAAACCCCGGCCACACTTCTCACAGGCCTATGCGAGGGGAGGGCCGGTCAAACCCTCTGCCTTTTTAGAGCAAATAAACATTTGACACCTCTACGACATCCGGAGGGCTTTCGACTTCATGGCGTGTTCAGCCGGGCTTTGGGTTCACTGACCCTGGTGGCTGGAGGTATGCGCCGGGGCATGCATGTGCTTGTTGTGTCAACATGCAATGTGCTTGTTGTGTCAAAGCTATGTTTAGCTCGCTCGCCGCAACTGTCCCCTCCGACTGTCGCGCGGGGACTAATTGAAAACAATGACACCGATATACGGATGCGCCACTTCAAAGAATGGCCTCTTGACCCGTTAAAATCGGGTAAAGCATCTGTGTCATTTTAGAGTTGAGCTATATATGTATAGCAACATAAGTTTTCCAGAAAACTCTCAGGATTTTGAACAGCGGTTTAGAAAAAGTAGCAGATGTACAAGCCCACAGTGTGGCACAAAGTGAGCTGGTACGTCATCTGCTATTTTTGACAAGTGTTTTCATTTTTTTAAATAATTTAGATTTTTTTTTTTTACACAAATCAAATGGCGGTCCGCGGCCAAATACATATCATAGAATTGGCCTCAGGTCTTAATGGGTTTAAAAGTGAATTCTGCAGAATTCGCCGCGCACACTGCACAATGTGTGAAGTACTTAAAACTATGTGAAGACTATAAAAGATACGAAGGTAAGCCACGAGAACATGGAGACATGGGGATTCATGTGAGACATGTCATCCTGGTGCCACGCTGGTGTGTGAGTCCACCGCTTCCTCTGTCTGGTCTGTCACCTCCACTACAAACACACTTAACCCTTTCACTCCCAAGGAGACACTGTGCTGTCGAAACGTCAGTAAATGATCTTTTGCACCTAATTAAAAGGTTTTTTAAAATGTGACCCGCCGTGTGCTCCTGCTCTTCCCTGGCTGCTGTGGTCCCTGTCTGAGGACACAGGCCCTCATCCTTATCGTCTCTGACCGGGTGGAACCTTGTCCAAAGAGATGTCCAAAACTGTTACTTTTCAGGGTTTAAATTTAGGGGGAAAAATGCAAAAAGTAGCAGATCTACAAGTGGATCTGCCACTTACAGTATGTGTGACGCCATAGTATGAAGTAGGGCTTTAATTTACGAAAAAACACAAAAGGTTTGAATATGGAGATAAGAGGTTTCTGCCCGACAGCAACGATATAATAGATTTTAGTGTGTGAACTCTCACAAGGTTAATCACTGCACCCTTTACTTGCACACAGACACACACACACACACACACACACACACACACACACACACACGCACGCGCACACACACACATTGACATATTGACATCTTTTTATGCAGCAAGTCAATAACTTTTAAGTAGTTACACATTAATCAGTCAATGCCACAAAGAATGTATTCCATGTTTAAATCAAGGCAAACAAGCTTAAGTATGCCAAGGAAACCATAAAAGATGTAAGGTTAACAATCTTTGGGATACTGCAGAAATAAGCTTTGCATGCTCAAATACAACTGTAGCACTCCGTTAATAACCTGAATATGGCACACAAAAAAACTAAAATAAACAGGGTCAAGACCCAAAAGTGATATCACAGTTGAAGGTATTTTCCCCCCATTAAAATAACTAACTACTTAGTTAACAACTTCCCCTTGCAATGACTTACCACTACTGTACAGTATGTCATGTCCTGAAGTGATGACAGGAAATCCTTAAGCAGCAATAGGCTTAAAAGCTGTTGAAACTTTGCAACACGACAAAGTTACATTCTTTTGCAGAATGTTTAGCCAAGGCATGGCCTTTGACTTAAAATAGTAGATTAGTAGTATTTTCCTTCCAGTTCCACAAATGTTTCAGGGAGCAGTGAGTGTGAGGCCAGTGATGTGGACAGTCTGACAGATCCCTGGTTAATGCAGAAGAACCAAGAAGAGGTGATTTCCCAAAGACCTCCTCTCTGTCTCTCTCTCTCTCACCACCACCACCCCCAATTTCCTGCCGATGGGAGCAGCGATGTTATTGGTCAACAGATGGGGGCTACTGTGTGGGAACTGGGAACGGCCACTTTTTAACAAGGTGGTGCAAGCCAATTCACAACTAACCTCATTAACATTCTCAAACACAGTGACACAGTGTCCCCCCCCACCCCCCCCCCCACTTCCTCGGTGCAGATCGAGCTCTTTAAAGGCGGATATTGCTAAAAAACACACAGGCTAAACATGTTTCATGGAGATTACTGGGTCTGTCATATGATATGACACAAGACTTTTTTTCCCCCTTCTTAACAACCGTGCCGAGGGCAGGTATGGGTCGCAGCAGGCCCTGGGAAACGAACTGCAGCTTTATCTCTCCAGCGTCCCCTATCTGCAATATTGACTCTATAGTCACGTGAACTATGGGTCACACGGGGACACCCGGCAGCCTTATCAGTTCATTTATGGATGAAGAAATCTGTAGACAAACACTTGAAATCCACCGCCAAACACATTAGCTGTTGCTTTGTGTACATTATCGTTTGGGGGGCTGGTTTATACTGGAATAAAATCACACCGATAGCAAGGGCTTCTCTGACCTCAAGCGCAGGTGGGCCTGGGAAATTCACACGCCACGCCAGTTCCGCCCCGTGCAAATTAACCCATTAAGACCTGAGGCCGATTCTACAAATGTCTTCTAAATCCTAACAGTTTGCTTTTATGTATCCGATCTCAAAATATATTTGTTCCAGGGGCCCCCAGGAGCAAAGATTTGAGTTAAAGATGCTTTAAAAATATATTTGTTCAAAGATTTGCACACATTTTCACGATAAAAATAAATAAATAGCAGATCTACAAGCTCATAGCGCGACACAAAGTAAAAAGCAAACAAATGATCTACATATTTACACATTGTACCGGATATCTATCTGGTGCTGTAAGTATACCTGAGGTAAGACATACCGGAACATGTCACCATCATCACAACGCGTTGTGAGCTTGTAGATCTGCACAGGACACCGGCACAAAACAAAGTATAAATCAAGCTTTAATCAAATATACAAACCATGCCTGCCTGGTATAGCTATTTATTTTAGCAGGAAAACCCTACAAATCTCAGATAAGGAAATGTATTCATTTCCCTAGTTGGCTAAATTGCCAATAGCATTATATATATATATTTTTTTTAAGATTTACAGTATATTCAAGCCTGAAGTCAGGTTTAACCTGCTCAAATTAATAACCAGGCTACAATTTTATCTCTTTGGAAACGACCCGTTTTCGCTGCAACATCAACACTGTCCATCACCGCATATTTTTAGAACACCCTTTTATCTCCTGAAAGGGACCAGCAGGGCTTTCCTCCTGCGTTGCCAGGTCTGCTTATTATAAGCGACTTTGGGCTTGTTTTTCTGTAAAGTTGCTTGTAAACGTTGGTAGTTGCAGGTTTTTTTTTGTTGGGGGGGGGGGCTCGTTTCTAAAGTTTAGTTGCTTATTTGAGCTTGCTTCCACATTTTTGAATTATTATTCAAACCAGTGGTTCTCAAACATTTTCATGTCATGGACCCCCAAATTAACATGTATTTGTCCCTAACCCCCATCTGAAAATATTTTGTGCCAGGGAGCCCCGTACCAGATTTGTGTCAAAAATCTTCCAAATATTCCACATTTTATTTCAAGATCTTTTGAAAATAGCTGATCTACAAGCTCACAATGAGTCGCATTGAGACACGGTGTGAGCTTGTAGATTGGCTATTTTCAAATACCTGATGTATACAGTATATAGGTTTAAAGAGCTCATGTGGCCTATAGTCGCTCGTTTTCCTAGACCTGGTTGCTTATTTCCCTCACAAAATCTGGCAACAGTTTACTGGGATGAAGGCATGGGCTCCAGTTCCCACGACTCAAGGGAAGGAGGAAGGAAGGGCCCTGGAGTGGGAAGAGATGGAATCACTTTCAAGTTCCCTAACAGCAGGGGTCCCGCGCACTGCACTCATTGTATTTTGTAGGGTTTTAATGCACTCCGAGCCCTCAGTGGAAGTTCCGGCGAGCCTGATGCCATGTCTGGGAAAAACACATTCCAGCCGGAGCACCTGACTGCCAGCCTGCCCGCCCGCCTGCTCCGTTCACGCAGCACCTGGGCCCGATAACAAACCCCGGCATGTGGGGCATGTGGGGGGAAAACCAGGGCTGATGTTTCTTCAGCTTTTTAATTTAAGCCACTGGCTCTAGCTTCCTGCTCCTTTAACTGGCCTGGGTTGCAAATTCATTGCCCCCATGCTTTTTCACACAGCTGTGGATGCTACGTTTGTAGAGTTAGCAAAAGTGGAGAATGCACATTTTCTCGTCAACCTTAGGGCTGTCATGCTTCACGAAATTTTACTTGATTATTAATTGCTATATATAAATAATTTCGATTAATGATTTAATTGTGTTTTTGGCATCGGAGCACATAAGTCAAACTTACATTTCAGGACAGGTATGTCATAATTGTGACAGGCGAGTGGATGCAAATGTTCATGTTATTAACATAATCTCTGCAGCAAGGTGTGCAGCCACATCAAAGGGGAACATGGACTTTATTTTAAGTTGCCAGAGGTGGAAAACGTACTAAAATGTTTTACTGAAGTAAAAGTATCAGTAATAAAAGTACAAAAGTATTGGCATCAAAATATACTTAAAGGAGGAGTTCACCCAAAAAATGACTTATTTGCTATCAATTGCACACCCTATGAAGCCTTGAATCCATGGATTCTTTTTAGTTTTTGTCGCATTCCTAAGCTAATAATTTGATTCCCGTCTCCTACCGGCTAATGTATCCGGTAGGAGACACAAAGTAGATTATTTGTGTCTCCTACCGGAAATACACACGGTCATCAAATTATTGTCTTAGGAATGCGACAAAAACTAAAATAAACCCATGAAATCAAGGCTTCATGGGGTGTGTAATTGATAGAAAATAAGTATTTTTTTGGGTGAACTCCTCCTTTAAAGTACCGAAAGTAAAAGTACTCATTATGCAGAATGTCTCGTTTCACAATATGTCAAAATTTTATAAAAAGCCTTTTGAAAATATCTACAAGCTCACAACACGTAGTGATGTGAGGCGCTGTGAGCTTACAGATCGGCTATTTTCAAATAGCCAAAGTTTAAATAGGGCTGAAGTGGTTAGTAACTACCAACTAAAGTTGACAAATAATTGTAGTGGAGTAAAAGTCCACTATATTTGCTTTTGGGATGTAGTGGAGTATGTAAGTAAAAGTACTGAAATTCGAAAACACTCCAGTAAAGTAAAAATACCTCAAATTTGTACTTAAGTACACAGTACTTGAGTATATGTACTGGACATTGCAGTGTTCATGTATAGCTTGTCAGCCAACACACAGGGTTCTTATTCACACCATAGTAAGAGGAGTGGCCCCATTAGGCTTTCTGTGAGACATGAACAGAAACTGTAAATCAGAAAAATGAATGCTAGGAGCTTACAGTAATGGCCACAATTAATCATTTTGAGTAACTAATAGTGAGTGGAATGGAAGCAAAGGGCTGTAATCAGAAAAAGGAAGAGCCCACAGTCCTTCATCTCAAGTCAAATACTCTCCCATTGTTCCCAAAGCTCCCTGGGGCCTCACGCAGTAAAAAAAGAGCATATCCTATCCTCACACACATACTTTAAACACCAAAGCTGTGAACATTTACAGCATCACCTGCAGAACGTTGTACCTGCTGCAGTACAACACGCTGAGAGGCACAACTCTAAATCTGCAATAAAGGCCCACCTAGCATCAAATCCAAAAACACCCTCATAAATCACTCAAAAAATATTTTTTTCTTTAGATAATGACAAGAAACTTACCACTTTGGAAACCTCAACAAACCTATTAGATTTACCAATTTTATCGCTCTCTCTCTCTCTCACACACACACAAAAACATAATTCTTTCATAATTGGCCCGAAAAAAACATCAGGAGACCACAAGGAGAGGTAGATGTAAATTCCCATAGAAAGGAGGTGTCATTCACTGCCGTCGTTTTCCCCTTTTCTCCTTTGTACATAGTGTTTTGTCTATTGTGTAAATTTGTTATGCTATGTTGATGAATTGAATACATAGGACCACAATGGAAACATGTCCCCAGGACTTTTTTGTGTTTTATCCTTTTAGCCTCAACGTCTCAGACCCATCTAGGGACTTTGAACGGGCCTTTACTGTACCATGTGCTGTTTACATTACATTCTGACTAATAAAAGTATTGACACACACACACACACACACACACACACACACACACACACACACACACACACACACACACACACACACACACACACACACACACACACACACACACACACACACACACACACACACACACCTGTATTAAATGTTGATAGCACCTTAGTTTGCATTGCTTCAACAAAAAAAAAGCCTCATCTCCACCAGCTGCGGCCTGCAGGCATTCTCAACTGTCAAATCTCACAGTCAGTCTTCACAGTTTCACCAGTACAGAGATTATGGAGGAGGAAAAAAAGGAAACAACAACCTTGGTCTCACCACACACATTGACACTTTTTAAGTCCCACACCCTGAGTCGTACCACCACGCCACAATAAATACGACAGAACCGAGAAGGAATGGTGAGAGAGCAGCAAAACTGAAAGATAAACTGACTCTGGGGTGGTAAATGTTACACGGTAAGATAATGAGTAGCTCAGTGGTATCCACGGAGAGACTGGGAATGCAAACTCACCACATGAACGCTGTGCCCCCCCCCCCCCCCGCCCCAGGGCAAGCAGCATTCTCGCACACAGTTCCAGAACAATTCCGCAACTTCACAGAAGGGAGCGAGCCTTAATCTACATGTGGATGTGGCCGCTTTTTTTCCCCTCCTTTTGCATACAACTCATTCTTGCTTTTATTTTGATTGGAACGTTTCCTATAATTGCTGCAGTGTGGTAATTAAACTGACTGATACTCATTTGTCTGTCAGTGTCACCTACCTGTATCAATCATTGCGCTGCCTGTGGGGTTTGATTAAATGATAGCTTAATTACTGTTTACGGCGGCTCAATCAGTTAAGGAACCAGACGGTACATGGCGTTTGTGGCGTTTTTTTCCTTCCTTAAAACTTCCTTATTGCGCTCGCTTTGGCAGGGGCCGGCGTTAATATTTAGACACATGCACATGTGTACGAACAGGGTAAGATGAAGAGAGATGGAAAGGGTGATAACGAGATAGAAACAGTAACCGAGCCTTATACGTTTATGTTGCAACCATTGTGTACGATTACACTCTACCAGTTTTACGTGCCGTGGGCGATACAAATGACAGTTTTATGGCTTGTTTTTATTTGGCAGAGGGCTGCTGTTGGACTGTAGGTGAGAGGAGATGCAAAAAGGCACAGAACCAGAGAGCCAGCCTGCCATGTCCTTGTCGGGTCGTACTGAAGTGGACATGACTATTAGGCCAGTGGTTCTCAAAGTGGGGACCCCCTAGGGGTCCTTGGGGGGAAGGGGGGATTTCAAAGGGGTCCCCAGCAAAATCATTGATAGTTAACCAAATGGAGTTATAGTAACACTGAGACTTTTGGGGTCCCAGAGATTTAAAATGTTATCAAAATAGGGGTCCGTGCCGTGGTCTAATGCATATCAAATGTATATGGGGTCCATCATGGCATATATTATCAAATGGGGGTCCGCAGGCTAATATGTATCAATGTGGGGGTCCTTGACACACAAAAGTTTGACTACTACTGTATTAGGCTACTGGCGTCAGCTTGTGTGTGGTTGACCGGTCGTGGTGACGCCTCAATGGCTGCAGCCAGCAACCTGAATGTCTATAACAGCACCATGTAGCCCACGCAGTGGTGTAAAGTACTGTAACTAAGTGCATTTACTCAAGTACTGTACTTCAGTAGAATTTTGAGGTATTTGTACTTGAGTATTTCCAATTTCCAATACTTTTACTTCTACTTCACTACATCTCAGAGGCAAATATTGTACTTTTACTCCACTACAATTATTTGAAAACTTTAGTTACTAGTTACTTTTCAAATATAAATTATGACATTATGAAACATACATTAACCACTTTAGCCCCATTTTAAACCTGGGCTATTTGAAAATAGCAGATTTACACAGAGCTTGATCTGCTATTTTCAAACATTTTAGTACTTTTACTTTTGGTACTTTAAGTACATTTTGATGCCAATACTTTTGTACTTTTACTCAAGTAAACTTTGAATTCCGAACTTGTACTTGTAACTACTTGTACTTCTACATTGCAGTATTGATACTTTTACTTAGTAAAGCATTTGAGTACTTTTTCCACCACTGCCCACGTACTGTACCTGAATGTCTATAACAGCACCACATATCCCACGTGTCTATTCTTGGCTGTGGCTAATTGTGAAGTAGGTGAAACATTTTGAGTCACGATGTGTTTTTATAGGCTTTTCACAGGATGCTGGCGGGAGTTTGTCCCCAGGGGGGGGAGTGAAGGGAGATGAGTGATCCCCGTTGGAACAATAGAGCGCGGGGCGGCGGAGCTGACGATGCACAAATCCAGCCTTAGCTTGCATGATGCATAAGTCACTCACTTAGTATGCGGAAGCCCAATGATAAAAGGAAATAAAAACTGGGCTTCTAGGAATTCTCTAGTGCTGTTTTCCAAATGTCACTGATTGTTGGTTTCGCCCAGCCCGACTGAAAAACAATGTGACAGATTTCTGCCAAAAGTTATTTTTGAGGAAGACACTATTAACCCACTAAGACCGGGAACGCATCTCTGTCACTTAAGATTTCTTTGGCTATTCAAAAACAGCAGATATACAAGCTCATAGAGCGGCACCCAGTGCTGCGCTATGAGCTTGTAGATCTCACATTTTGTTTAAGATCTTTGCCTCATGGGGCTCCCTTGAACTAAATATTTTGAGATGGGGGTCCGTGGCCAAATACATATAATTTTGGGGGTCCTTGACATGAAAAAGTTTGAGAACCACTGATATAGATAACATACGTTTTTTCAAAAAACGTAGGATTTAGAAGCAAAAGCCCCAGAAGCAAAGATCTGGGTTACAAATGTTTGCTTTAAAAATATATATATATTCAAAGATTTGCTCGTCTGTCACAAGCGTCATGGAACCACTTGTTCCTGGTTTTTGAATGGTCTCCATTTACAACCAGTACATCTACATAAACGCTCAGATTTCAAATACAAAGTGCTTACCCCACGGCCATGGATGTAACAGGTTAAAGCGCCTGGGTTTAAGTACCCGTATCTTCCGTATTGTTCAATAAAAAGCATTTTAATCCGATCGGTGGCCATTTTCTCCGAACTTTCTCCTTATGCTTTCAACTACGTGTACTGCACTCTGATACATTGTAACTCTATGAAAAAATTACCACCGATCGGATTTAAAATGCTTTTTATTGAACGATACGGAAGATATGGGTACTTAGACCCAGGCGCTTTAACTTGTTACAGCCGTGGCTTTGGGGCCAGCACTTTATAATTGAAATCTGAACGTTTATGTAGATGTACGGGGTTGTAAACGGAGGCCATTCAAAAACCAGGAACAAGTGGTTCCATGACTGTCATGATATGACTGTCATGTTTCAGGGCTACCCTTAAGGTAGGAAGAGGTATTACCAGTCACCCCTAGGAACTCATGGTGGGGACCCAAGTGATCACGGCCCACAGGAATGCGCTTGGCTGGCTATTAGGATCCACCATTAGGACGAAGAGGGCAGCTGATCGGGTTACAGTGTTTGTGTGTGTGGAGAGCCCCGGCAGGGGCAGCTGACTGGAGAGAGATGGGGCTCAAAGGGATGCCAGGGAGGCCTCCACTCAAATAAAACTCCCACCGGAGGCCCGACTTCAAACAAACAAGAGGAGTGCTCTGGAAAATTAAACGATCTCTTGCTGTATACTGAACGAACGTGGTGCTTAGCTCTACACCACTTAAAAACTGGAAGGCATCATCTGACTAATTAAGCGTGTGTCGTTTGTTCCATGTCATGTCCCTGGGAGCAAGAGCAAACATGTACAGTAACTTAAGCAGCAAACACACAGAAAGTAAAGTACACACACGCAGAACGTGGATGCGAGCTATAGGACATGAGCCCAAGTCAAATACAAGAGAAGCTCGACTGAAAAAGACACTTACTGTACCTTAGGGCAGGGGTCTTCAACCCCCTAGGGGGGTGACCCCTAGGGGGTCCTCAGAGTTACTACAGGGGGGCCACCAAATCTTTGTGTGATATGATTTTTATGTTTTACTTTAACCACTTGAACACTAGCATCCCTATTCTGAGGAGAACTTTAGCCCAAAAATAGCACATCTGCAAGCTCAGTGAGCTTGTAGATCGGCTATTTTTGGCAAAGAGGTTTGGTGTAGATGGAAAAGAGAGCAGACCAAGTAAAAAAAAGAAGTTAATCTGAAACACAATTTTATACAATATAGAGGGGATCCCTGCTTCATCTCTCTCTCAGCTAGGGGGTCCTTAGCCTGAAAACGTTGAAGACCCCCCCAAAAATTATTTTTTGGGGGGTCCCCTAGTCCCCAAATGATTAGCTTAATGTGCAACATTGTTTCCTCACTCAACAGTAAACAAACCAACATACTGTATAAGTGTATACAGGGTTCCTGCACATTTTTAAAGTTACAATTTAATGACTTTTAAGATCCTTTTTAATACCAAAATGCCAAATTGTCAAATATTACGTAAGAATATATAGAATTTTGTCGTAGTTTGGCTATTTTATCTGTGTAATGCCTACAGTGCTTGTCAGGGTGGGGGGTCCCCAGTTCAAATATGATCATATTGGGGGGTTATACTGTACCTTAAGAGTTCCTGGAGGGGTCCTCAGCTGTCTGTCTGACTGACTGGGTCTTCAGTACTCTCTTCTACACACAAAAAGAAGGCGGCGATGATGATGAGAAAGGTATCCCAGCCAACTGTAAAAAACCCACCAAACAACGAGGTCTTCCCGTTCCCTTTGCTAATTTGCTCTTTAACCAGCTCATCCTCTCTCACTCTGACTGGATGAGCCCAGAGCAGGAAATGGCCCTGGGGGGGAGGAGGAGGAGGAGGAGGAGGGGGTGGGGTGCGGTGGGCTAGGCCCGTCATAAAACCTTGGTCCTAGAAGTATAAACCCAGGGCCCTTTATGGCTCTTTTTGTGAGAGAGTGAGTTGTTCTGTTATTGGACAATGCCTCTCAGTCAGAGGAACACAGAACACGCAGGTCATAAAGTACTGAGGCCATCCATTGATCAACAAGGCAGATAATAGAGGTACTGGGTGGGGGGGGGGGGCAATGATGTACTCAGCTGAGGGCTGCATGACAAAAATGTCTAGACTGATGCTTCTTGAATACACAGTAGCTCAGTGAGAACAAGGCAATAATAACATCTGCGTATGGTCTATTATGTGCATTTCCAAGGTATGAATTGTATACCAAGTAGTTGTCAGTTCTGTGAAGTTTGTAGAAGAGTCTCTGTCGCCACGTCGTGACCAATTCTGCACGTGGGTATATGGGTGTTTTACAGTTGCAACTGTATTTGGACAGATTTTTTCCGTCTACACCAAATCTCTTCCAAAGCTCTGAGCTTGTAGATCTGAAAGTAATGCTTAGACATGCGTTATGGTTGCTATAACTATAGCACTGTTAAGTGTAGGCTACAGGTGACAGGCTTGCACGGTCAGGATTGTGCACGTTTTGTTTTGTTTGTGCGGATGTTTTTATGTCTCCCAAAATGTTATTTGTTTGTACTAACTAGGGTTATAGCAGTAGTGTGGTTTTTATGTCATTTGATTGTGTTTATGGTTGGTTCAGACTGCCAGTGTGTGGCTTTCCTGTTGTACGTTTTGCCAGAATTGCTGCAGGCTGATCTGGACACTTTGTGTTTATCTCAGTGCAACAATAATCTATTTATGTAGGCAATTACTGTAGCCACAATATATAAAATAAACTGTGCGTAATGGCGTTTACCATTTTCTTTCATTCATTCGTTCACTGGATGCAGGCCAGAGGGTGGGCTCAGGGGCCTATACTACAAAGTTAAAGCGCTGCATGTGAGAGAATATGGTAAACACATCAGTAGCTTTGCTGAAGCTTTTCAGATATCCAAGGTATGTCTTTGGTAATTTCCATGTGCCCACAGCACACACTTATCTTTCATCTTGTTTTTTATATTTCTCTCCAAGTCAGATTAAGTCACTAAAGATTGCATCTATCACTTGTTCTAGAGGCTTTAAAATGCTAATTAAGCAAACAGGATCTAAATCAATCCAATGCGTCATTCTTAGAATTCTTTTTTACTGTCTACAGTAGCATTAAGCATAGAAAATAAACCCCAAATTAAGAGCTCAAATGGAGTCTAAAGGTAGTCATTACTCTCATGTCTCAGTTTTGCAGAAAGCAAAGTAAACAAGAAGGAAACTAGCTGGGGATGCCGGGCAGCCAAGTAGTAAAGGCTCATAACAGCGTGTCCCAGGTTCGATTCCCGAGGCCGGCGGTGGATTTGCTGCATGTCACTCCACTACTCTCTCCCCATTTCCTGTCTCTCTGCATTGCACTATCAATAAAGGCTGAAAAGCCCCCCAAAATATCTTAAGAACGAAGGAAACAAGTTAATAATACATTTTAAAACAATTCTCATCCACCAGACATTGATTACGACAAAATATCAGACTGCAATGTATTGCAGTCACCATATGCAGCTTGCCATTGGTATGACTGTGAATGAAGAATCAAGAACCTCGGAACGGTCGGACGTTTAGGTATTCCTAAACGTAACCTCAGTAAAACTATGCCTAAACCTAACCTTATTCCTAAATGTAACCTCAGTAAAACTATGCCTAAACCTAACCTTATTCCTAAATGTAACCTCAGTAAAACTATGCCTAAACCTAACCTTATTCCTAAATGTAACCTCAGTAAAACGTATGCCTAAACCTAACCTTATTCCTAAACCTAACCTCAGTAAAACTATATGCCTAAACCTAACCTTATTCCTAAACTTAACCTCAGTAAAACTATGTCTAAACCTAACCTTATTCCTTAAGGTAACCTCAGTAAAACTATGTCTAAACCTAACCTTATTCCTTAACGTAACCTCAGTAAAACTATGTCTAAACCTAACCTTATTCCTTAACGTAACCTCAGTAAAACTATGTCTAAACCTAACCTTATTCCTAAACTTAACCTCAGTAAACTATGCCTAAACCTAAACGTATTCCTAAACTTAACCTCAGTAAACTATGCATAAACCTAAACTTATTCCTAACCTAAACCTCAGTAAAAAGAATACAAGAACTGCTGGGGGCGAGTGCGTCACTCCCCTAACTCTCTCTCTGTGTTGTCTCTCCACTGTAAACCTATCTGATAAATGCTCAGAACACAACAACAACAATAGAAAAAAAACATTACAAACAATGTACATTCAAAGAATGTTTCCCATTTCTGTTGATGGAGTCTGTGGATGTACTAAGGCAGGGGTCTTCAACAGGGGGTCCGGAGACCGGGACCCCTAAGGGGTCCTCAGAGTTTCTACAGGGGGGCTGCCAAGCATCCCTATTCTGAGGAGAACTTTAACCGAAAATAGCAGATCTACAAGAATAGATCGGCAAATAGGTTTGGTGTGGAGGGAAAAAAGAGCAGACTAAGTACAGAGTGAAAGGTCAAGTTTACTATGTATTGACGGTTTACATGGTTAAATGTCTGAAAATACGTCAACATGACTCCAACATGATAGTGCTGTCAAACAAGTCTATGACGACGCTATCCATGAAATCTATGAAAAAGTTTAATCTGCACGCTACATCATTTTATACAATATGTAGTGGGGGTCCCTGCTTCATCCCTCTCTCAGCTAGAGGGTCCTTGGCCTGAAAAAACGTTTGAAGACCCCTGTACAAAGGTGTTGTTGCTTTACTTCGGATGTGTGTGAAGTCAGATGTCGTGACATACCGTGTGTTGTTTTCTAAGTGGATGACAAGATCCTTCACTTCGGGCTCAGACACTCGGTGCTTTGATGTAGTCGGGACAAACACATTCTCATGCACGTCAACATGTCATATTTCGGCGGTTGGGTCAGCTGCCTTTGGCGTGCCGATGATGAAACGCATCTTTTACAGATTGCTTCTCTCTGGAACTACCCCTCGTAGCATCATTGTACTGTAATGCGAACACATATAGACTTCATTGCCACCCAGAAGTAATAAGTAGGCTTTCCTCCCACTGTCCCACATGCAACCCTTCTGCTATATCATTATCTGCATTGTTTCGCGATGACAACCCAAATGACATCACTCAAATGAAAAGGCAGGGGAAACACCTTTTGCACTAAATTAGTTCTGGGTCCATTCATTTAACCCAATAAGACCTGAGGCCGATTCTACAAAATGTCTGTTTTTAGAATGTCTTTTAAAAACTGTTTTTTTTTAAAAAACGTATGTTACTATGTCAGTGGTTCTCAAACGTTTTCATGTCAAGGACCCCAAAATGTATATGTATTTGGCCAAGGACCCCCATCTCAAAATATTTTGTTCCAGGGACCCCCCAGAAGCAAAGATTTGAGTTACAAATGTTCACGATTTCTCAAAAATAGCAGATCTACAAGCTCATAGCGCGGCACTCGGTGCCGCTCTATGAGCTTGTATATCTGCTATTTTTGAATAGCCAAAGTGTAAAATAATGTTTTTTTTTTTGCTCAAATCAAAAAATTACACAGAAGCTTCTCCCGGTCTTAATGTGTTAATGCCGAAAATGGCTTCAGTGGTATGTCAGCGAGCCACCCCTTTCTTTGCATTTAACGCCCGAGGGTGATCGGTCTGTTGGTAACAGCATAAATCCAGCACTTAAGGTTGACTTAAGTTTCCCCGTGGCCATTTCAAGTAGGTATAGGAGATGATGTACTGGGGGTAATAAATTGGAGTGCGTAATGTGCGGTTGTTATGCGATCTCGTCCTGTTTTGCTCCCGCGGTGCAAGGTGTGGGGTTTGAGGATTCCGACAGTTTGCTCCTGGTAAATATTATGGTTTGTATTCCTGAGGTCTGAGGTCAACCGGAATTATGCTCCGAACAAACATACAAGGAAATGACAGAAAGCACCCTCTAAGTGAGCATGATGTCACGGCCAACCAATCGGCGTGGGCTAGCTATAGCACGCACACTCACCCCGCATCTGAAACTACTGTGCCAGCGTAGAAATCACTGCAGGACTCACTACTACAATACCACTCTATACTATAACTGCATCTTAGACGTTTTTATTATGATTTCCCTCTAAAACAAATCACCCATCAGGTCATCTTGTTGCCACCATCGCATGATAGAATAGCATTGAGAGCTGTGGATGTGGCATTACATCCTGATATGGGTGTAGCAAGCAGAGTAGCCCTGCTTGTAGCCCAGAAGCCTAAAGGTAGCTCTCCACCAAACAGACTACAGATTACTACAGACTGGCAGTTGGGAGATCAGTCGGTTGGAAGGTGTGAAAAAAAAGTTGCTGAATGCACCTGAGAGTCGACACCGACAGACGGCTACTATGGTGCTGAAAATAGCCTATTATGGCTTGATGTCTTTTTCAACAACAAGCCCGCTGCTATCCGACGATCGAAAACGGAGCGAGCGGCTTTCGACGCTTCCCTACAACTTGCGACCCGACGCGACAAGTGTACCCACCGCCATTCAACAGCAGATTTTCGGCAACAGACACTTTCCAACAATTACCACCACCTCCGTCGGTGGGGTTTATATCGCTAAGGGCCTACTTTTTAATCTGTTTTACTTTGCTATCGTTGAACCCATCCATTGCACTGCCGATGAAAAAATAATAACGCTTAACTCCCTCAAACTAGAAGTCAGTGTCTTTGAGCAAGGCACTACATCTGTTAATGTCTTAACTTAACGTAGGTCACTTTAGATACTGTAGGTGTCAGATGCTTAAAATGTTAAATGCACGACGTTGAAATTTTTGCGAACGCAGCGGAAGGAGGCGCGCCGAAGGCAAGTGGAGCTTACTATGACTACGTCAAGGTTACGTTTAAGCCCGCCCCTTCCCCCGGAAGCCACGCCCCGGAGAAGGCTCCTAAAAACTCCCCATTGAAACCCCATGTTAAATGAAAAGTGCCTGAATCGCTCCGAAACTTTTTCTACCCCCCCTAAGTGGGGGTCTATGAACAAATACTTCGGGCTTGGATTTTGGCTCCGCCCCCCGGAAGTGGGTGAAACAGGCACTTCAAACACTTTGTTGAATTGTTCAAAAACATTCAAAGTTTTTTTTTGGTGAATTTGTATTTTTCTAAGATGCTCCTTTTAACACAGATTTTTTTTGTATTTCTTATATTTTTTAAATATATTTTGGATATTTTTTTTTTGCGTTCGCCTCCCGTGTTCGCGCGTCTTACTTGTGTTAGTTCTGCCTG
The DNA here is from genome assembly GCF_963280865.1 of Gymnoscopelus braueri. NCBI lineage: Eukaryota > Metazoa > Chordata > Actinopteri > Myctophiformes > Myctophidae > Gymnoscopelus > Gymnoscopelus braueri. Next base: position 46,834,248 of record NC_137618.1, on the reverse strand, counting down.
CTAGCTCCAGTAAAAGTAATCTGAAAATGCTTTACGTTTTTTTAAGAGAGAAAGAAATAAACAAAGTACATTTAAAACATGAACAGAACAGGTTCCACAGACAAATTACTCCAACCTTGTACCTCTCACATTTCATTCCATTCTCTGAATCGTCCGATGAACTTGTCCTTGTGGATTATTTCGTTGCTGTCGGGTAGAAACCTCATATCTCCATAATTTAACTTGTTGTGTTTTTTTCATACATTCTTGCCCTACTTGATCATACTACAATGTCACACAAAAGCATCAAATGTAGCAGATCCACAAGCTCGAAACGCGGCGCGAAGCGACGCGTTTTGAGCTTGTAGATCTGCTACATTTGCAATTTTAGAGTTTTGGACTTTGGACGAGGTTTTGACCCGACAGAGACGATTTACACATTAACCTGGAAACATTTAAAAGCGTCTCAGGTCCCATAACTTAAATTCCAACCAGCTCAACACCAGATGAAATGAACCGTGTCCAAACCCTATGAAACGCAACACCAATAAGCATACTTAATAATACAGTTACTCACACCACCATTCAAATCTTTGAAGTCACTTAAAAAGCTGAACTACTACTTTTGGCTCATAGTTATAGCAAGATAAACTGAGCACAGGTTTATCCAATTAGTCAAGCCTTTCATCACAGCTTATGTAGTAAACTAAATCCTTTTATTTTCACCTCCATCTCTCTCTCACTGTTCTCAGTCACAACAAAGATGGGAGAAAACGTTTTTGCACTCTTGCTGAATTTTCCAAACAAGGGTCAGGTGGTACTGTAGGCTAAATAAAATGATCAAGAATACAAAAGTAATGCTCGCACACTATCATAATAGAAGTAATCGATGTCCTCAGAGGTTTGGCAGATGCAAAAATAGATTATATTTGAACCCATTAAAACCAGGAAAGCATTTTAGATTTTAGCTACTGTATATATACAGTATAGCAACATGTGTTTTTTAAAAACCTCTTAGGATTTAGAACATTGGTTTTAGAACAGTGGCGCTGTGAGCTTGCACATCTGCTATTTTTGAACATTTTTTTTAAAAATCTTGAAAATTTGTGAAAATTTTTTAATCACTTTGGAATTTTCTAACACATATCTTCTCTTCCGGGGGGGTCTCTGCTAGCACGATTTTCAGATGGGGGGGGTCTGCGGCCAAATACATATCAATTAGGGAGTCCTTGGCACTAAAAAGTTCACGAACTACAGATTTAGAAGGCATTTGTTCAGGTCTCAATGGGTTAATGATGATGATCCATAGTAAACAAATTAAAGAGTGCTACCAGAGCACCATCTCTAGTTCTCAGTATAAATGTCATATGGAACAGAACAGTACACCTGCTGTTTAGCAGCCATGATACCATTTGACCAGGTCACCTTTGTCCCTCCTCTCCTCTCTCCAGTCACTGCTTCCCTCTGGAGAGATCTCTCTCAATCCCAGGTTTAATGCTTGGTCATTACACAGGGGCGAGAAACCCCGGGTCAGTTAAATTGACCGTCTGATTACGTGGCACCGCTTCCCCTTACCGCCCTGTGGCCCGCACGGCTCTTTCCAGCCCAGCAGGCCCAGAGGAGTGGAGGGACTCGGGGAACAAGGCTTGTCTTTGTTGTCACCGATTCCACCAAGGAAATCAAAAACTGTTCTCTTCTTTTTCTTTTTTTTTTGTGCTCAGGCTGTGTAAGCAGTGTTGCCAGATTTTGCGAGAGAAATAAGCAACCGGGTGTCCGAAAACAAAACAAAAGCCCCAAAAATATCTTAAAAAAAATATATATATATATATTTGAAGATGGGGGAGGGGGGGGGTGTCTGCGGATTAATCTGGGGGTTCTTGCCATTAAAATGTTTGAGAACCACTGGTTTAACAACATTAGGAAACAAGCCCAAATAAGCAGCTAAACTTTAGGAACAAGCCCCCCAAAAAACTAGCAATATTTACAAGCAACTTTACAGAAAGACAAGCCCAAAGTCGCTTACAATAAGCGGACATGGCAACACTGGCTGTAAGGGGTGGACCGGTCCATGGGAGGAAAAGAACAACTACAGAGTCTCAGGTGACTGACTGTCCAAAGCTCTCTACAGGTGAGGTGGGCAGGTAAAAAAAAAAAAACACAAAAACAGGTGAGCAGTTTTGAAGTCGAAATTCAGAAAGTCAGCGGACAAATATCTTTAGGAAAAGTGACTCTCAAACTTTTTTCATGTCAAGGACCCCCAAATTAAAAGGTTTTTGGCCGTGCACCGCCCCGTCACAAAATGTATGGTGCCAGGGAATCTCATCCAAGTTTTGTGTTGTTAAAATGTTAAAAACGATTTTTCGCCGCTGGCCTAGTGGTTAAGGCACATACCACATATAGGCACTAACGAGTGCCAGCGAGTCATGGGTTCAATTCCCGAGTCTGACGACCATTGCTGCGTGTCACTCCCCGTCTCTTTCTACAGCACTATCTATAAATGAAGGCAGAGAAGCCCGCCAAAAAATAGCTTTAAAAAAAAGTTTAGTTTAGTTTTACTGGGGACCCCCTGGAACCCCCTCAAGGACCCCTGGTGGTCCCCGGACCCCACCTCGAAGAACCATTGCATTAGGACATTGGTTCTTAAAGTGGAGTCCGGACTCCGGGGACCTCCAGGGGTCCTCCAGAGGTCCTTGGGGAGGTTCCAGGGGATCCCCAGCAAAATGTGTTGATACAATCATGTTAACCACTTTTTATCCATTTATATGTTGGCTATTCAAAAATAGCAGATATACAAGCTCACAGCACGTCACTTCGTGCCGTGCTGCAAGCTTGTACGTCTGCTATTTTTGAACATTTTTCAAAAATCAATCTTGAAAGTGTTTTGCATTTCTTAAACACAAATCTTCTCTTCTGGGGGTCACTGCCACGAAACCTTTTCAGATGGGGGGGGGGGGGGGTCCGCGGCCAAATATATATCATTTTGGGGGTCCTTGACAAAGTTTGAGAACTACCGTTTTAGGAGACGGAGTTCCCAAAAATTCCCCACTAGCTGGTTGGGTGGGTGGGTGTGATACACCTGACCTCTATGAACCCTGCTATAGGTGCAGTGTTATAATGCCACTGGTGTCACTAACAGCGGGACTTTGAGCCGTGCGGTGTGTGTGTGTGTGGGGGGGGGGGGGGGGGGGACACTGAGATGAAGTGGCATTAATACGTTTGTTGTCAGACCACCACCTTAGCAAAAGCCTCAGAGGAATTCCAAGCCGGAGTGGCGATACGTCTTTATTGTGCTGTGACAGCTTGACCTGTGTCATTTAGGAGTGTAAGGGCTTATCCTCCTTCCATTTCAATTGGGTTTCAAATGGCCAGCTATCTGCTACTCCGCCCACTTCAAGGTGTTTTCTGCTGCTAGCTGTACAATGTGCGTCTTATAACTGACTGCATCTCATTGTTTAACCCATTAAGGCCCGAGGTTCCGAATCTACAAAATTTCGTCTAAATCCTAACGGTGTTCTGAAAAAAAAACTTATGTCGGTATATATATATATATATATATATAAATATATAAATATATATATATTCAAAGATTTGCACAAATTTTCCACAATTTAAAAATAAATAGCAGATCTACAAGCTCATAGTGCGGCACTCGGTGCCGCACTATGAGCTTGTATATCTGCTATTTTTGAATAGCCCAAAGAAATCTAAAAATGACACAGATGCGTTCCCGGTTTTAATGAATTAACACACTGCGACGCCGGGGAGGAACAGTAGTATGCTGAGCCAAGTACAAGAGGTATAATCCATCAAAACACACAGCCAGCGAGACGCTGTGAAGCGTGAACTACGTCTACGTGATGTGTGTCGGATGGAAATACAAAAGGGGGCAAAGGTTCAGATACACGAGTTCATGACAAAAGGGAATTTCCTCTTGTTGCACAACAACAGAGTATTAATCCTCGCCCAAGGTGAATTAAGGAATTTGTTAAATGTCGGGGCAAACACGCTGATCAACGGAAAACAAAGCCTGTCGTTTACTTCAAGGACACTATCCTTTTTTGACGTTTTCATTTTGCAGGTCTCTTTTTATAGCGTTATAGACAGACAATCCTATTCACTATTGGGCTACCTAGAGTAACGAGAACCGGTACGGTACCATGCTAGAACCGGTACCACCACATCCGATACTACGGATACCGTATAGTATCGAATAGGTACCGTTTTGTAGTGCTGCGTAACTTGTGTGATGATTTAGGCTGATCTAGAATCAGTACAAAGTAAGGCAGCACTGGGCTGGCAGCAGCCTCTCAGAATGAAACCAAGTGTCCCCCTGTTGTACAACATTGTTTAAAAAAAGAAAAGAATGCTATTAATGTCATTGACTGTTTTTGTTTGGAAAAGTATCAGTTCTGGCACCGTTTAGGCACCTTTTACTAGCGGTTTAATACAACATTGTTCAAATTGGCCTTGGCCCCCAAAAAAATAAGCAATTTATGTCATTGACAGTTTTTGAATTTAAAAGTATCGGTTCTGGCATCGTTTTGGCACCGGCCCAAAAATTATAATACCGGTTTAGCACCGGTATCAGACAAAACCCGATCGATACCCATAATGTGAATAGGGTTGTCAGTCTATAATATAGACAGACAAGAGACAACCCTATTCCCATTTAGTCTACTCCTGCCTTTTTGGAGTCCCTGATCATATTGTAGTTTAACCGGGAGTAGTTAGGAAGCACCTCCTCCACAGACTGCAGTTAAAAATAGAGCTATGGTGAGAATAATTAGATGTTATAATTGTGTGTAATCCCATTGGATTTGTATGTCCATCAAGAGATGAGCTATTGTGAATCTGGATGTCACCAGACATGATGGGGGAAAAAGGTGAACTTAATTAGCAGGGGCCCCTTTTTTTTTAAAGATAATTTTCACGTATCTTGTGTAAGCCGTATTAAGCGGTATCAAGTAAGCAACAATCTAAATGCGAGTGGAGAGAGAAGGCTTGCATCATAGACTGTGTAATTGTGCCATTCAACCTGGTGATTATGCTCATTATGTTTTGAGCTACTACTTAAGGAGCACATGCAGTGTCTTCAATCACATTTAATTAAGGGTACAAAAAGCCCCATCTAAGTCTACAGTGGAATCAATGGACCCAGGGCAAGCCGGCAATTGTCTTGGTCTTACGCTTTCATCGACCTTGCTCCTCGGAGATCTAATCTCCCGAGATGATGAGAGATTCGGTTCTATCCTGCGCTGCCCTTGTCAGGGTTAAGATTCAATAAAACCCTTAAGCTGTCCCACCTAGGCAAAGGGCCAAGGTAATTGAGGGGAGAGATGTCGGCACATTTTGTCCAACAATTCTGAACTCCAATCTCCTCCATCTTCCACGATTTCTCAACAGAGCGGAATTTTTTGAGTGTTACTGTTACAGAAAAAAGTCACCAATAAAAACAAAACAAATGGAGCAGCTTCTTCCGTTTAAAACGCTTCTGTTGCCCTGGTGAAGAAATACCAAAGTATTGACAACCAGGGACATAATCACTGTTGAAGTGACACAGCAAGAATCTGCATTCCATGGCGGTTTAAGACGTCCCATGATAGAAAAGATTCAATCAAACTAGAGCCCGGCCGTTTGTATTGGTCTGGCCGATATATCAGTCAGTATTTGACTGTTTTGTCGACGCCACAGATTTTTTACCACTTTCAACCGTTCCGTCCCTATACTTTGGGTCATTCTTGGTGAAAATGTTCATTAGTTTTCAAAACGCTGCGTCACGTCACGTTGTGAGCTTGTTGATTGGCTATTTTAGATTTGTCTTTTTAATAAATCAAGTGTTTGAATATAATACATTTTAGTTAAACGTTCTCAAATAGAAACTAAGTAATAGTAAGGTAATCAGTGGTCTATCAGAGGACTCTCCGAAATCGGGATCGGTCACAAAATTCTGTCTCTATCTCTATACATCAAACATGCTCCACCTTGGTTATGATGGTGATGTTGGGTCAGCAGTTCAACCATTTATTTGGTCATTCATCTCAATAGTATGACAATAGGGCATTTTATTTTCCAAAAGGGGGCAGTTATCTACTGCCTATTGATTTCAGAGTGAATGGTTGGCGTGGGAGAGAGTATACAAAAACATATTCCAGATGGGCAAATGTGTGTTGCTCCTGTTAAATGAGAACAGCACTGCACTGCAAGCATGGATTCCTTACTTGCCAACATTATGACACTCTTCTCTCTCTAAGCCTCGTAATTTAGGGCTTGTAAATGAAATGAAGACGTGGGTGATCAGCTTTCAATTAGCTGTTTGTTTTTGTAAATCAGCCGGGAAGTGACTCCAGTACGCTCTACTTCAAACACAGACTAATGATGAGTTGGTATTAAAGAATGCCGTAAAAAAAACACCAGCATTTATCCAGTTACCAGTTTTATTTACGTACTGCTTGAAAAATGTTTCTTCCTTCCTCATTTTGTTGCTTGAATTTGCTCTCCATTTAATCTCATGGATTGATGAAATGGAGCCCCCCCCCACACACACACACACACACACACACACACTAGCGCTGATTCCTAAACAATGAACACAATATGTAAAATTATTATATTTAAATAATAATTATTATTATGTTTCAGTCATATAGTTCCTGCTGATCTACATACTGTCAACCATGTAAAGAAATCACAGACTGAGGCTTTAAGTTAACCTTTGCCTTTTATACAAAAGTATGAAATATCCGAGACTATTAAGATTTTATGGAAAATGCCTCTGAACATAATGCTAGTTTGACTACTACAAATGCTTAAAATAATAACCGAAAACAGCCCATCTACAAGCTCTCAATGCGTCTGCGACGCATTGAGAGCTTGTAGATTGGCTGTTTTCGCTGCCCAACATGCTTCCATAGAAGACATGCTGGCTTCTGTGGAATCCAAATAACTGAAATCAGTCGTGGCGACTGACAACTTTAATCCATGTAATCTCATCAAATGTGAATGCAGTATCTACGTGTCTAGTTTCCAACTCTTTCTACTTTCAGCAATTTGCCAGAAGGTCATGAGGGTCCATTAAGCATTGTCAGGTCTGGATGGAACGGGGGGGGGGGGGGGGCAAAAGGTCTGTTGGTCCCTATCATATATTTCAAACAGTGTCACTGTAATACCCATAGAACAGGTCGGGTCAACACCAGCCCCAGGAGCCAGGTCATCTCAGTACTTAGAGCCAGTAGAACGAAACAGCGGCCATCATTTGACTCTCTTGGCGCATCGTCGGACAGGCTCTACAGGTCAGGTCAAAGCATTCTCACTTTGGCCAGCAGCCTCAGGGCAGGCCGGGTCATCTCAGTGTGGTTGACTTACTTACTCTACTAACTCATTGTAGATAAGCAACGTTTGCTTGACCCCCTCGACAGACAAGCCCTCTGGCAGCACCTGACACCCCACCTTGCTCTGTGTTGTTGGCTTTTGTCTTTGTTGCTTTTCATGCCATGCCTTTGTAGCTGAGGTCTGGACAAAACAAATATATTAGAAACGTGTTGAACCCCTATTTGTTGCTGCTCCGCATGTTTACTTAAAAGGAGTAGTTCACCCAAAAAAAGACTTATTTTCCATCTATTACACACCCCATGAAGCATTGAATTTATGGAGATTTTTCAGTTTTTGTCGCATTCCTGAGACAATAATTTGATGACCGGGTCATCGGTCAGTCTACCGGAGACTCCGCCGATCATCAAAATGATTGGCTCAGGAATGCGACAAAAACTAAAAAAATCTCCATGAATTCAAGGCTTCATGGGGTGTGTAATTGATAGAAAATAAGTCATGTTTTGGGTGAACTACTCCTTTAAACCCATTCGATGAATGTGGATCCCCAGGGGTCTATCCGTGGCACACTCCTTTCCCCCCCCCCCCCCCTACACCAAATCTTGTTCTCAAAAGTAGCTCATCTACAAGCTCGCAACGATGCGTTGTGAGCTTGTAGATCTGCTATATTGACCGAATGTTCGCCTATTATTATGACATGCCCAGAATATAGGGACACTTGGGTTCGTGTGGTTCTTGTGGTGGTGTTCTGGTAAAGACAGGGCTGTTTGTTCATGAGGCCAAAACACACAGAAAAACTATCAAAAGACACATCAAGTGCAAAACGTTAACAAGCTCATGGTTATTTCTACAGACTATCCTACTAAGGATCTGCCTTGCACTTCCACTCCCTATTTTATGCCACAGTATAAGCCCTATTTAAAAATGAGTGAGAATAGCCAATCTACAATCGCATCGCGACTCTTGTCGACAACATTAAAGATGAGATTTTCATCTGTAACGACATGGGGTTGAAAGTGGTTAATTAGTTTAACCTTTTGGCTACAACAAGAGCAGAAGTGACTTAATGATGTTATAATGGTGTCACCCTGTTGCACACTGTTTGTTTGTGGCTGGAATGTTAAGGAGAAAGTTACTATTTTACAATTATAATTTAGGCATTTAGCAGACGCTTGTGTCGTACAAAGTGTACGACCGCCCGGAGCAGACTGAACCCTGGTGGACCAGCCACAGGGTAAGTTAAACGGAGTGCCAAGAAAACAATTGGGTTGTAAGTGCTACAAGGTAACGACACCAGGTAAACATCAAACCAAGCATCTGTCTAAATAGCATGCTATCTAAAGATCTAAATAGGCTACAAGTACTGATACAAGGACATAAGGAGGGGATGGGGTGGAGTGGAGTTTGAAGAGGTGAGTTTTTTTTCCCATTTAGACCTGAGGTTGATTCTAAAAACACCTCCTAAATCCTAACCAAAAAATCAAAAAAACTGCTATATCTCTATATCTCTGTCCAAAACTTTTCAGGATTCAAATTCAAAAGTAGCAAAAGTAGCAGATCTACAAGCTCAAAATGCGCCACTTTGCGCCGCGTTTTGAGCTTGCAGATCTGCTACTTTTGATGCTTTTTTGTGACACTGTAGTATGATCAAGTACGTTGTAATTTACAAAGAAATATGGAGAAAAAAGGTTTCTGGCTGACAGCAACGATAACAACTAAAATGACACAGATGCTTTCCCGGATTTAAAGGCATGACAACGTATAGGCTTTCCAGGTCTAAATTGGTTAACTCATTAAAACCGGGAAAGCATCTGTGTCATTTTCGATTTTTTTTTTTTTTTTAACACAAATCTTCTCTTCTGGGGGTCCCTGGCACATAAGATTTTCAGATGGGGGTCCGCCTCAATATCATTTTGGGGTTCACAGATCAAACAAAAAGCATACACAGACGTCACCACAAAAAAGGTCTGGAAAACAAACACTACCGTAGGTTTTCAGATGAGCTTAGACATTTTGACTGCCGGAAATCTTTTTCCCCTATTAAGCCCTCAGGGGTGAATTTGTAGAGGTACAGGTGCTTCTTTGAGTAGGGCGGTAGACACAGTACTACATCAATCTCATAGCCTTAAAAAATAAAATAACATTCTGTCATATCTATATGCAATGACATCACCCACAGTGTGACATAATCACAGTTTAGATGACACCAGTGAAGAGGGTGTTTTGTACGCGTTTTTTAGCCTAGGGTGCTGACCTGTTTTCTTCATAGTGCCAAATTAAGACCCCAACTCAAAGCCACTGATGTCACTGCGCTCAGATTTAAAAGACGTACACGTGTTTCCGCTGTAATCATATTATCCTCAGAAGTGAGTGACAACATATTTTGCTTTCAATGTAAAACCTCCCTGCAGGGCATTCCTCCATCTAACTTTACACCCACACATACTGTAGCTAGGCCTATAATACACATTTTGGTCACATTTTCTGTCACAAAGGTCTGATTGTGTGATCGTTCAACAGCAAAGTAATGTAGCCTACTTCTTCTTGCCCCCATTGCGTCTCCATTTCGTCTTTCTGGTCATCTCAACATACCGACTTACTCTCTTTATTCTTTCATCCATCCATCTATCTTTCTCTCGCTCCGCAGCCTTTATTCCCCCCCACCAGTAGTGGTAAAAGTATTCAAATGTTTTACTTAAGTAAAAGTAGCAATACTGCAATATAGGAATACTCTGTTAGTATAAGTAAAAGTCCGGAATTCAAAATTTACTTGAGTAAAAGTACAAAAGTATTGGCATCAAAATGTACTTAAAGTGCCAATAGTAGAAAGTACTGATTATGCAGAAGGTCTTTTCAAAGTTTTCAAATGTATACAATTTATAACAATTTCTTGAAAATAGCAGATCTACAAGCTCACAATGTGTCGCGATGCGACGCATTGTGAGCTTGTAGATCGGCTATTTTCAAATGGCCGAAATGTCTAGGGCTGAAGTGGTTAATGTATGTTTTGTAATAATAATCAAAATCTACAAAGTAACTCAAGTTTTCAAATAATTGTAGTGGAGTAAAGGTACAATATTTGCCTCGGAGATGTAGTGGAGTAGAAGTAAAAGTACTCCAGTAAAGTAAAAAATACCTCAAAATTACAGTAAGTACAGTACTTGAGTAAATGTACTTAGTTACTTTACACCCACTGCATACCGACTTTCTTTATTCTTTCATCCATCCATCTATCTTTCTCTCTTGCTCCGCAGTGCAGCCTTCATTCCCCCCACTCTGTCCACATGGCATGACCTGAATCAAACAGACCAGTAGGAACAAGGCCCCCTTTTTTTGGGAGAGTGATAAAAAGTTAATTGGTAGTGTGTGACCACTCAGATTCCTGGGTCACTGCCCTGTACGGCGCTCAGTCTCACAGCCTTGATGAGGTGACCTGGACGGCCAACAAAAGCAACTTCAAAACCTCTCTGACCACAACCCACAAATGAACAGCTTTCACCAGTTAACTAATTTAACAAATCTTTCCCCCCCCCCCCCCCCCCCCGACAGAGACGAAATGCAGGTCTGCAACCACCATATCACAAGGAGTAGAAGCTACCTTAGGCAATCACTCCACAATCACTCCACAAGTTCAGAACTGATAATCTATTCTAGAGAATAACGATAAGTAATCTTATTTATTTATCGTATATTAGCTCAAGGCGCATTGCAAATTAATCTCCAAAGTGTAGGTAAAGAAACAACATACATACTGTCAGTGGTAGTAAAAGTATCAATACTGCAATGTAGAAATACTCTGTTACAAGTGAAAGTCCGGAATTCAAAATTTACTTGAGTAAAAGTACAAAAGTATTGGAATCCAAATGTACTTGAAGTACCAAAAGTGGAAAGTACTCATTGTGCAGAATGTCCCATTTCACAAGTTTTCAAATATATAAAATGAATACAAATCTTTTGAAAATAGCAGATGTATCGCAACGCATTGTGAGCTTGTAGATCGGCTATTTTCAAATGGCCAAAATGTATATACTGTAGGGCTGAAGTGGTTAATGTATGTTTTGTAATGATAATGACAAAAGTAACTAGTAACTAAAGTTTTCAAATAATTGTAGTGGAGTAAAAGTATAATATTTGCCTCTGAGATGTAGTGGAGTAGAAGTAAAAATACCTAAAAATTTTACTTAAGTACAGTACTTGAGTACATGTAGTTACTTTCCACCACTGACGATAAGTAATCTTATTTATTTATCGTATATTAGCTCAAGGCGCAGGCAAATTAATCTCCAAAGTGTAGGTAAAGAAACAACATCAAAGGCTGCAAGCACATACATACATACTGTATAAGAAAAGAATAATCACAGAGAACAGGGGTAGGAATAAAGTAGATTTAAAGTAGAATGTGTTTCTTGTCGTAAAATAATAATGTGCCTGCGGTTATCTGGAAGTAATCTAGCGTGATTAGTCCATGGCTCTCTCCCAGCGGCCGGTCGCCCTCACATCTTTAAGCCTCTCTCTCCTCCTCGACTGTAAACACACTCTGCTTGTTATGTCTCACTGCCAGGACCGGGGCCTAATACATTAAATCAAACACCAAACAACTGTAACGTGTGACATTACAGCAGAGTTGTGCCAGGAAAGCTCGAGAGTTTTGAAATGTTCTTCTTATCATCTGTGCCGTGGTGCAGCTGATGATTCAGGTCATATGTTCTTGTACAGTATGTCAACAGGCCTATTCACACTTCACTGTCTCATGTGGCGTTTGCTGTTTACTGTTTAGGAGCCCTGTACTGTAGTGTTCCGGACACATGTTAATGACAGGCTGTATCGTTACATCTAAAAGCTGTCCAATGGACAAAAAAGTTAGTTCAGATTCTTTGCTTGATTTCGAGATAGCGAGATAAAGTTGTTGTTGTCTGAGTCACAGGATGGATTTCTGGTCAGTCAGATGACCATCATCATTCGTTAAAAAAACAATAGTATAGTAACCAAAAACGCCAACTCGAACTTTCTCTCTCAAAGCTTACACCATTAGCACAACATTTGTAAAATGATGACGTTTTAATAATATTGTTCCACCTGTTCTACATACTGACAACCGGGTGAAGAAATCACAGACTGAGGCTTTAAAGTTGTGATCTTTTTTGTTTAAACCTTTTTAAAATCTTTTGCATTAATACATATAATTTATTTGTATTTTTTTATGTAGGAAACGGAAAAAATTGGACATTTATTCATGACCCATAAAAATTGGTCCGTGACCCATAAATGGGTCTCGACCCACTGTTTGGGAAACAGTGATCTAATAGACAGGAAAAAGAACAGGAGACCTGGCTTTCTCTCTTCACTGGCCTGGAAAATTACTGATGGACACAGATATAGAGAGAAGAGGAGCAAGATGGATGAGGCCCTCTGATGAGAGGGGTGGAGTGGAGAGATATATAAATGACAGTCGTGTGTGCACCAACCATGTCCTCTTTGTGAGGACATGGTTGGTCATCAAAAGGAGGAACATTTCCTCCACCATTTCTCACCTTTTAACCACTTAAAAAGGAGCCCTTCGCCCATTTGATGCTGTGTCAAAAAATATTAGAAAAATTCAAATAAGTCGGTATTTATTAAATATAGTATATAATATAATTAAATATTTAAATGTGTTTTGACACAGAATCAAATGTTTTATGATCATGATTCACCAGGAGCCTGGATGACTCTTAAAATAATTAATATAAATATTTTCGGAAATCTCTACGGGACAAATGAATGGGATTTTCTATCTGTGGCACGACAAAATCGCCGCCACTGCTATGCCCTATTAGCCTGGTAAACCCCCCCCCCTTCCGGAAATCTCATTTGCATTTGGAAATGAGATATCAGGAGGGAGGGGTTTACCAGGCTAATGCCCTATACCTAGCCTGATTATCAGAATGAAGCTGCGTGGAGCTTCAGTCTGACATTGGCTCCAGTAGTGTAGGCGGTTACAAGGGGGAGGGGATTAGAATGTCCCTAAACAATTTGAATTGGTTTAGAATTTCCCTAAACCAATCACAAGGGATGCCCACCCCCACCTCCGACTCTCATTGGACGGTACTTTTTGTACCGAATAAATCCTAGGTACAGCACCAGACCAAGAGAGAAGCCCCTGACTGCAGCCCGCAGATCGGGGCGGGGCTTCTCCTAGGAGGAGTGGGCGGGTTATGGAGGAGGAGTGGGTGGGGGTTTTGAGAGGAGTGGGTGGGGTTACTCCCTGGCGTGACTCCATGATTGGCCAGTAGCCACTTTGAGTGACAGTTGGGGCAAACGCTCTCACCAAAACATTATTTACTATTCTGTCCATATCGGTACATAACTCGAACGGCGCTGAGTCGACTAGCAGACCATCGGCCGGTCGATGCGGGCACTCGCGCCTGGAGGCGCTCGGGCACGTCTCCTCTGCCTCAAGGTCTGCTGAGTCGGCGCGCCTCCGTCATGGTCCAAAATGATCAGTACTGTGAACAGTCAAGCAGTGGAGCCCCGCTCGCTCCTCACGGAGCCCCGCCCCCTCCTCCCTAAACCCCGCCCCCTCCTCCCTACTGCGCGCTGCAGTGAGGGGTACATGGACCAAGAGGGGCAGTCCACTGAGAGAGTGGGCGGGGTCTATGGTATGGAACCAGGCTACCCTATACCAGCAGAGCCACTGGAGTAGTGGTGGGGTTTACCTGTATTTTGATGATTTCACTGTTTGTTTTGGTTGAACAAAAAACTGTCAGTCAAAACACCCAAAATACAGCGAGAAACACCAGGCACCAATGAGTGGGTTGACAGCCACTCTGGTTTAGATATATGATGGTAAATGTTAAATGGTGCATTTCCTATAACGCTCTTCTCCAAAACGGTTTATTACAATGCATGTTACATGTTCACACAGGAAGGAAACATTCACAGAGTTAGGGGTTCAGTGTCTTGCTTAAGGACAGCTCGACAACACGGGTGGGGATCAAACCAGGAACGATTCTGATTCCATGACGGCCGCCGCTGCACTTCCTGAGCCACTGCTATGCTATGCTTATGACGTAACCGCTAGTGAATGGAGGGGGAGCATTGAACAAACCATGTTTTACTGCCAGATACACAACTGCACCTCACAAGTCCCCTGGGGGCATCATAAAACAAATACCACACACACAACACAACAGTCCATATCGTCTCTGTCGGGTGGAAACCTCATATATGTCCAAAACTGTTACTTTTCTGGATTCAAATTCAAAAGCATCAAAAGTAGCAGATCTACAAGCTCAACTACTTTTGATGCTTTTGTGTGACGCTGTAGTATGATCAAGTATGGGTGTTAATTTACGAAAAAACACAAACAGTTAGAATATGGAGATAAGAGGTTTCTGCCCGACAGCGATGATGATGAGAGGGAGGTCAAGATCTGCTTTTAACTCGTTCCGGGTCCAGTTGGTATACTGAGGGTAGAAGCATGCTGTGTGGACCACCTGTCTACATGAATGAAGTGAACTTCTGCAAAAAGCGCGCGCGCGCACACACACACACACACACACACACACACACACACACACACACACACACACACACACACACACACACAAGACCTGGCCCACACAGGCGGAGGTTGTAAACAGAGAATGTCTGAAAAGAAGAACTCACAGCTTCTTTGAAGTCCTTAAATCTCAACTTAGAGCAAAGGATCCATTCATGTCAAAGTATCCTCTACTGTAGAGATAAAGCTATAACCTATTTGTTGACAATGTTCAGTTCAGGACTAGCCTTGGATCAAGACTATCGTAGATGTTGTATTTTATCCAGTCTGACTTTTGCTTTCGTATCATAGACATCTGTGATAGTCTTGATCCAAGGCTAGTTCAGGACAGTTTAGTTTCCATTAGAACACACTCTAACAAAGTGGTAGGCTATATCGTGTGGTTAAGGAATGAAAGTGACAGAAGCTATAGCTTGGTGTAGTGGTGAGGTTATGATATTGTAGGCAGTGGTGTAAAAAGTACTCAAATGTTTTACTTAAGTAAAAGTATCAATACTGCAATGTAGAAATACTCTGTTAGAAGAAGAAAAAATCAAAATGTACGTGAGTAAAACTAAAAGTATTGGCATCAAAATGTACTTTAAGTACCAAAAGTAAAAGTACTCATTATGCAGAATGTTCCATTACAAGTTTTCAAATGTATAAAAAAAAAGTACTTGAGTACATGTACTTAGTTACTTTCCACCACTGATTGTAGGTTTGCTGATGCAGTGCATCTCCTGTTATATTATAGTCAACTGTCATGGTTGTACAACATTAAGCAGTGTGGTCTATAGTCTATCTACAGGACAATGATTCTGCTTAACAAGCATGTTGGCTAACCTATCTATCCCTGACAAATGATACCATTTCATTGTTGTTTGTTTGTACTGGATAATCGATTCAGCGACCGTTTTGCTCCCACCGGATCACTGGATCACAATAGCTTTTTTTGTCTCCACGTCTTGCAGAAAGCCAAGAAGTTAAAAACTTATAAGACAATCATCCGAATCTTTTGAGACGCATTAAAAACCAGAACTTCACAACCAACCAACCAAGATAATAATAGACCTGGAATGGGAATACTTTTTTTGTGGTGGCTCACAGTTAAAGTAACTTCTAAAACCACGTTTCAATTGAAACCCCCCTTTTGTAATGGATTAAAAGGCTTAGTTACCTCTCTGACTGGGTCAGTGGTTAGTCTCCCCTCCAGACACTGAAGACCGATCGTTCCGCTGCCCTGTGTCCCCGGTGGAAGTGATCTGACAGGCGGGCAGAGCGAAGAGGAGCAGCCGGGGGAGAGAGGCGGAGCCTGGAGGTCAAGGTGAATTTACTGCACGTCTTAGCCCTGATACATGACTGACAGTCATGGATGAACTTCAACATAGTGTTTGCACTTTTTCTCTTTTTGGTCCGTATATCTGCATATACGTTCAAATTTCAAATATGAAGTGCTTACCCCATGGCCACGGATGTTAAAATTATGTACGGGCCACCAGAAGTACCCATATCTTCCGCATTGTTCAATAAAAAGCATTTTAATCCGATTGGTGGACATTTTCTCCGTATTTTCGCCATATGTTTTTCACACGTGACCCTATCGGTTGGGAGGTGTATTGCACTCTGATACATTATAACTCTCTGAAAAAAATGGCCACCAATCAGATTAAAATGCTTTTTATTGAATAATACGGAGAATAAGAGTACTTCTGAGGGCCCAAACATAATTCTAACATCCGTGGCCATGAGGTCAGCACTTTATATTTGAAATCTGAACGTTTATGTAGATGTACGGGCCAAAAAGGAGAAAGTGAAAACACTATTTTGAAGTTCATCCATGACGGTTATGACCGTCTTGGATCCATGGCTAGCCTTATTCAGGACTCTCAAACTCAAAACTTTTTCATGTCAAGGACCCCCAAATTATTATATATTTGGCTGCGGACCTCCATCTGAAAAGATGTTGTGGCCAGGGATCCCCATACTTGTTAGAATTCGATATTTCCATTTTTTCGAATCAACCATGGTGAATCATGACCATGAAACATTTGATTGGGGGGGGGGGGGGGGGGGAATTGTGTGGCACCACATAATGGCTGCCACTACAGTATGCCTCATTAACCAACAAAGGTGAAAATTGTGATCATCATTTGTTGGGGGAAAATTCAGAAACCATACCATTTTAATTTGTCTTAAAGTTTATTCAAATGAAGTCATAGCAGGTCTAATATACCACATCATAGGCAAATAGAAACAGGTTGATGTTCAAATGAAATCTGGACATCAGAGAGAGAAGAGACAGAAATAGACAAGGACATTTATGCCATAGATCAGGGGTCTTCAACGTGTTTCAGCCCAAGGACCCCTTAGCTGAGAGAGAGATGAAGCAGGGACCCCCCCACTATATAATTTGTATAAAATGGTGTTGCAGATTAAACGTTTTCATAGATTTCATAGATAGCTTCATAGACTAGTCCTCCATCCATCATGTTGGATTCACGTTAATGTGTATTTTCTGACATTTAACCACTTAAACCCTCAATACTTAGTGAACTTGCACTTTCACTGTGTACTTGGTCCACTATATGTATTTTTTTCCCTCTACACCAAACCAAATATAGCCGAGGCGTTGTGAGCTTGCAGATCTGCTATTTTTGGCTAAAGTTCTCCTCAGAATAGGGATGCTAGGGTTCAAGTGGTTAATGTAAAAAAGATCCATTAACACAAAGATTTGGCAGCCCCCCTGTAGTAACTCTAAGGACCCCCTACGGGTCCCGGACCCCCTGTTGAAGACCCCTGCCATAAAGGTTTCACTTTCATTTTATGTCAAGCGTCATGGTGACAGTACACTGACCAACAGTCATCTCTCAATGTGCATCACATCTCTCTCACACACACACACACACACACACACACACACACACACACACACACACACACACACCAACAGCACGAGTGGCATTGCATGAAATGTCGTGTGACACACTTCTGACATGACATAATAACAATGAAATATTTTTTCATTGTTGTGCAAGGTCACACACTAAAATTTAAGAAAGCACTACTCGTACAAAACTGTGCCACAGATACAGTAGACAGTAGAGAACCAAGCAGGACAACTGTGCTTACAAGTGGGAAATCATTAACGTTCTTCAAATTTCAAATTCTTCGAGTACTGAGCGAGGATAATAGCTAGGTCAGCTACCTCTCCACAAACTCGAACACGGCTTCACTATCAGTTTATTAGCCATGTATGTCATCATTAAGATATCCCCACATGAATATCCTCAATCATCGCAATAGACCCCAATAGTTTAAACTCGTAAAATCTATATACAATGGCATATTTGGGGGTTGCTGAATGTTACTTCCAAGTCCCATGAAATACCTTTCACCCATATTCAGCATCAAAGCCCTCCGATATAGTCATGGATATCGTTCAAACATCAACAACAAAATACTCTGTGGGTTTCATGACGTACTGACTGGCTGAACAATACATACCAGTTCATTCATCCATCCATTTGGCAGAAAGAATGGTGCCCGGCGCCATCAGCTAACATTCATGTTCAAAGCAGCCAAACTAAGTCCATCAGCAATGGGAATATTTTGTACTACTTTTACTCAATAATGTAGCCATTTTGTTATTCATTATGAGTCCTATATGCATTTGGCCAGGCCCAGACTGAATCTGTGTGTGTGTGTGTGTGTGTGTGTGTGTGTGTGTGTGTGTGTGTGTGTGTGTGTGTGTGTGTGTGTGTGTGTGTGTGTGTGTGTGTGTGTGTGTGTGTGTGTGTGTGTGTGTGTGTGTGTGTGTGTGTGTTAAAACCTAATGTAGTGTTTATTTTGGATCACAAGTGTATCACCTTTACCAACATAAAGTCATGAGCTTTTGAGTATGGCAATTGTTGACTCATCTGCATTCTGCAAATGATGTTTAGGCCGGATCATGAGATTGCTTGCTCATTTTGGGGGATTTCAACAGATTGATTGTTCACGTCCTTCTTACTCAACCAACCCTCATGTTTTTTTTTTGTCAAAGACCCTGCTGTGAGACAACACAACAACCAACCACATCACTCCATCGACGGAAACCAGATATTTACAGACAATGCAAGGTTGTGGTTCAACAATAATGCACCAAAATGCTCTCTTTGGACTCATGTGCTCTGAGAGCGACTATACCAGTGGTTCTCAAACTTTTTCACGTCAAGGACCCCCCAAATTGATATACATTTGGCCGTGGACCCCCGATCTGAAAATGTTTTGTGCCAGGGACCCCCAGAAGAGAAGATGTATGTAAAAAAAAGAAAATAAAATCTAATTATTCAAAACTTTCCAAACATTTTAGATATTTTTCAAACATTTTTGAATAGCCAACATATAAATAGTTAAAATGGTTAAAATGATAGTGATGCTATGTTTTTGCTGACCCCTGGGGGTCCCCGGACCCCAGTTTAAGAACTATAATGGACTGTACATTTCCTCGATACATCAAGATTGTTTCAAGTTACAAAAGTTTTACAATGAGATGGTGGATACTGCATCCTACCAACGTGTTTCCTTTGAGATGACGGTACACATACAAATATAAATATACTGTACATTGAGCTTTACTGTAGTTCCTGTAATTACCTCAGTAAAGTGACAGCACATTGTCAAAAAGGTACCAAAATTAAAGACAAAAAGTCAATAAATAAATACAAAATATATAAACGACATTCAATAAATAAAATGTATTGCAAATAATAGAAATATAAAAACAATCAATATTAGCACATATTGTGCAAAACACATGAAAAGGATAACTCTCCCAGTGCAACGCAAAGTGCTTCTAAAAAAAAAGAAAAACAATATAAAGGTCAAAATGAAAGAAAAAAGTCAATAAATAAATACAAAGTATATAAACACTGCGTTCAATAAATAAAATGTGTTAAAAATATATAAAAAACAATATAAAAACAATCAATATTAGCACATATTGTGCAAAACGCAAATGCAACACGAAGTGCTTCTCAAAAGATAAAAAACAAACAAAAAACCCAGTATAAAAACATCTTAACATTCATTAAAACAGAGTGGGTTGGGCCCCAGTGCTAAACCTTAAAGTCTTGCAAGCATTATTTCATATTTTTTTTACATTATCTCAGTAATCCTGTAAACAAAGATATAGCTCAACTAGATTTCCTTATTAACCTTATTTACTCAACACTTATTATAACATTGTCATTGGCGAGCAGTACAGACAGAGAGAGATGCAAGCATCAGTAGCATTAATGCTGATCTTACTTCTGGCAGGTAGTTAGACCTAGAAAGAGAAAGACGGGTAGAGTTGGAACTTGGGCAGGTAGTTAAAGCTGCACTATGTAACTTTCCTCTTCTACCCCGGATTTGAACCCGGGTTTCCTACGCAAGTGCTGACATTTTTACCATTGAGCTAATAGAGCCTGCCTGCTTGCTCAGGGGATAAATTGAATCTTGACCATCAGGTCATAATCCATGTCCGATCCTGCATGTCTAGGTGAGACATGAGTCATGACCTTTATTGTGACACTTGCTTTGGCAATGTAAACGTATGTTTTCTCATGCCAATAAAGCTCCTTCGAATTTGAATTGAAAAAACTGAATTGACCTTTGACACAATCTAAATGTATCCATAGAAGAGCAGGGAGACAAAATACAACATCCCTGATTGTTTAAGTTATATTGTATTAACATACTCTACCGTACAGATTGGACCAAATTGCATTTTATTCATTAAAAAAAAGTTACATAGTGCCGCTTTAAGACAGATAGAGATGGCAGGCAGCTAGACAGAAAGAGAAAGACAGATAGAGTTGGGGCCATACTGTACATACATACATACAGGTAGACAGAGGCGAAAGAGGAAAGCACTTCTCGGCCATATAATAAGGATACGGAATGTTTTTGTAAATGAGGAGTACTGTGGTCTCAGTAAAGGCAGAATGGTGACGTCCTAGAAACCCAAAGAGAAAGGAATGTCCAGTATTGTCTATTGTTGAAGAAGAGGTCCAATAACACACAGGAGAAGAGTCCAGCTTCTGTCCTTTACCTATAAAACAATAAGTCATGAGGAAGGCAGAGTGATCAGTTATGATTTCAGTCATTTTTTGGCTTAATGATACCGTTTACCTGTAGGAAATGCAAAGACATGCAATTGTAATCTATGCATTTACCAGCAAGCACCAACACATATACAGGCATGTGCTGCCACCTTGTGGTAGACTGAAAAATGTACCGCCACATTTTGAAGAAAGAAAAGGGTGATAGAACAGAAGGCACCTATAAGGATGGAAGGCACCTGAAGTTAATTAATATTAACGTGAATAAGGGCCAAATGCTTTCATTAAGACCCACAGAGATTGTATTTTACGTACACAGATTTTCTTTTACAAAACTGAATGGATATGTGGGTCCTGCTGCTTAGCTGATGGCACACACACACACACACACACACACACACACACACACACACACACACACACACACACACACACACACACACACACACACACACACACACACACACACACACACACACACACACACACACACACACACACACACACACTTGGGCCATTCCCAGGGTCTGGGGTCTTCCAAGGACCGATTAGATGCTGGAGTTCTTTGAAAACTAAATTAATTAATGTGCATTCTCTGACTGGGAACATTAATCTTCACGTGGGGCCAATGGACGAAGAGTGAACCAACATCAATTAGGCTCAATCTGATTAATTCATTTTCAAAGTGCCAGACAAAGAGTAATAGACTGAACCACGGACATAGCGCTCTACAATGCAATTTGCCTTTGAATTGAGCATTCAACGCAATGCATTGTCTTAACCCTTTAAGACCGGGAACGCATCTGTGTCTTTCTTTGGATTTCTTTGGCTATTCAAAAAATAGCAGATCTACATGCTCATAACGCAGCACCGAGTGCCGTGTTATGAGCATGTAGATCTGCAATTTTTAAAAATAGTGGAAAATGTGTGCAAATCTTTTTTAACTCAAATCTTTGCTTCTGGGGATTCTACAAATGTTTTCTAAAATAGTTTTTTGAAAAAACATATGTTTCTATATCAGTGGTTCTCAAACTTTTTCATAATTGTCAAGGACCCTCAAAATTATATGTATTTGGCCACGGACCCCCCATCTCAAAATATTTGGTTCCAGGGACCCCGCAGTAGCAAAGATTTGAGTTAAAATGTTCACTTTAAAATAATATATATAGAAATAATATATTCACAGATTTGCACACATTTTCACAGTTTAAAAAAAAATTGCAGATCTACAAGCTGAGCTGAGCTTGTAGATCTGCTATTTTTGAATAGCCTAAAGTATAAAATAAAGCTTTTTTTAGCTCAAATCTAAAAATGATGCAGATGCGTTCCCGGTCTTAACGGGTTAAAAGAGGAAATAAGGAACTTCTGCAAAGACTTCAAAACAGAGCACTGTGGGAAAAGAGCTTCAAGAAGAAACAGTGCACATTCAGGCCGGGTTTCTAGGTGGCCGAGTCCTACTTGTCACAACGTTTTCACAAATCCCTTCACAATGTCTTTGCAAAAAAACGTGACCGGTTGTCATGGCTCCCACTGTTCCCACTGTCCTGAAGAATGGCCCTGCACTCGACAGCGAGATTATTTTACAGTGTTTAATCTACTGTGGGGACAAAAAGTTCTCTTGAGCAGTGGTTCCCCCCCCCAAGGGTCCTTGAAGGGGTTCCAGGGGGTCCCCAAAGTCAGTTTAATAACTTTAACCCTATTGTACGTCGGCTATGGTGCAAGCTCCCAACGGATTGCATCGCGACGCGTTGGGAGCTTTCTACTTGTAGAAAACAACAAGCTTTCTACTTGTAGAAAACAACAAGCTTTCTACTTGTAGAAAACAACACGCTTTCTACTTGTAGAAAACAACACGCTTTCTACTTGTAGAAAACAACACGCTTTCTACTTGTAGAAAACAATACGCTTTCTACTTGTAGAAAACAACACGCTTTCTACTTGTAGAAAACAACACGCTTTCTACTTGTAGAAAACAACACGCTTTCTACTTGTAGAAAACAACACGCTTTCTACTTGTAGAAAACAACACGCTTTCTACAAGTAGAAAACAACACGCTTTCTACAAGTAGAAAACAACAAGCTTTCTACAAGTAGAAAACAACACGCTTTCTACAAGTAGAAAACAACACGCTTTCTACTTCCCTGGCACAACATCTTTTCAGGTGGTTGTCTGCGTCCAAAATTCCAAATGCATATTAATTTGGGGGTCCTTGAGAACCACTGCTCTGGGGAGATGCTGATGGCTGGAAAGCCAAAAACATTTATAAAATAAATAATAATCTACAAGCTCAGAATGCGTCACAATGCGACGCAATGTGAGCTTGTAGATCCGCTATTTTAGCCATTCATCGTACAAACGATGTATATAGGGCTTAATTGGTTGAATAAATGTTAAGTAGCCTAATAACAGAAACATCTATTTGAATAAGATGTAATCTCAATGTAACTCACAGGCAACACACAAAACAACTGCATGTGTTTAGCACAGCGCTGGGACCTACTTGCTGTGGTGCTGGGGGTGGGGCTGCTGGGGGTGGGGCTGCTGGGGGTGGGGCTGCTGAGGGTGGGCCTGCTGAGGGTGGGGGCGGGTCTGCTGTGCAGGTTGGGGGGGGTGGCGGGGCGAGTGGTGGTGACGGGGGCTGGACGCTCCTCCACCGCCCCGGATGGAATGTCCCATCGATGAAGACGAGGAGGAGGGGTGCTGATGTTGGTGCTGATGACCGGCGCGGATGGGCTTGGCTAAAATAACAAGCAGGAAACAGATCTTAACTCATTCCATATCACACATTATAACTCTAGCATCCCTTGAAGGCTGTAATCTGAAGCCTTGATGACCTTGCAGCCTTATGCAAAGGTTATAATGTAATTTAGATAGCATGTTAAGACTAGCCAGGTTCCTTTGTAGACATGGCCTCCTATAGTGTGTATAGTTTCAATGTACAGATTATTGATTTGTTTTAAT
This sequence comes from Gymnoscopelus braueri, assembly GCF_963280865.1. Classification (NCBI taxonomy): domain Eukaryota; kingdom Metazoa; phylum Chordata; class Actinopteri; order Myctophiformes; family Myctophidae; genus Gymnoscopelus; species Gymnoscopelus braueri. Next base: position 46,810,379 of record NC_137618.1, on the reverse strand, counting down.
ATTATACCGTTTAGACTGATGATAGTTTGTTGGTTTACCTATGATCCTAGATTACTATTTCTATGCATTGATGTATTAGTTTGTGTTACAGTACTTACAGTAAATCACTCTGGATTAAGAGCGTCTGCTAAATGCCTAAATTGTAAATTGTAAACCCTATAGCATCTCTAGTCTGAGGGTAACATTAGCTGAAAATAACAGCAAAGATATTTCAGTTAGTATAGGGCCCATTGGAAGACAGTCAACTAGGATTTAAGTAGTTAATTACTTTACACCACTGCAATACAGTACCTATCTGTGCGGAGTGTCCTCTCCTGGAGATGTTCTTGGCGCGCACAGCCTCCTTGATGCGGTCCACCTCCTGCTGGTAGCGCTTGCGGTCCCTCATGGCGCCCTCCTTGGTGTCCCTCAGGGCGGCTTCCAGGGCCTTCACCCGCTCCGCCGTGGCCCGCAGGCGCTTCTCCAGCTTGGGCAGCTCACAGCGCAGGTCTGCGTTGTCCCGCACCAGCTACAACAGAGAGGTTACCAAACGTTTTAGCTTTGAGACACAAAATATACATTAAGGTGTCTCCCCCAGGACCCAGACTTACAAAGATCAGTGGTGGAAAAAGTACTCTAATGTTTTGCTCAAGTAGAAGTATCAATACTGCAGTGTAGAAATACTCTGTTACAAGTAGAAGTCATAAATTCAGAATTTACTTGAGTAAAAAGTACAAAAGTAGTAAAAATGTACTTAAAGTACCAAAGTAGAAAGTACCGGTACTCATTATGTAGAATGGCCCATGTCACAAGTTTTCAAATGTATAAAAATCTTTGGAAAATAGCAGATCTACAAGCTCTCAATGGGTCGCATCGTGACGCATTGTGAGCTTGTAGATCGGCTATTTTCAAATGGCTGAAATGTATAAAGGGCTGAAGTGGGTAATGTATCTTTTGTAATAATAATCAAAATCTACAAAGTAACTTGTAACTAAAGTTTTCAAATCATTGTAGTGGAGTAAAAGTACTATTTTTGCTTCTGAGATGAAGTGGAGTAGAAGTAAAAGTACTGCAAATTGGAAATACTCCAGTAAAGTAAAAATACCTCAAAATTGTACTTAAGTACAGTACTTGAGTAAATGTACTTAAAGGAGAATTCCGGACAAATTAAGTGTTATCTTTGATGTCTCGTTACTCACCTAACGACATGAAAAGTGGCGTTCTTTTTTTCCATATATTCCCCTGTCGTCATTTTTTAAACCCCCTCCGTTGTCATAATGGGAGCGCGTGGGTAAGCGAAATTCGTCTATTATAACCGACGCAAAGTTGTTTTTTTCTCTACTAGTATTCATAGTAGAGTCTTTCTTCCAGAACCTGGCAACTCGTGTTGCCAAATTCTGGAAACAAGCAACCAGTGTTAAATCGTTCGCCATTGACGGCAGCCTCGCAGATAGTTTCAACGCATGTTTGACTATCATGAGACTCTACTATGAATACTAGTAGAGAAAAAAACAACTTTGCGTCGGTTATAATAGACGAATTCTCCTTTAAGCCCTAATCAATATTATAAAAAAATAAAAAAAATAATGATCATTTCTCCCTGGTCTTTTGGTCCTTTTAATCAAGATTCAAGAGTTGTTTTATTTGTCACTCGCTCATACAGCAGCAAAATGTTTTTATTAAACAACTAGTTACTTGAGTCATAGGTGGTAATTGTAAGCTATACTCAGGTTAGGTTGACGTAATGTTTCATTGAATGTGCTATATCTACGGTGTGTGTGTGTGTGTGTGTGTGTGTGTGTGTGTGTGTGTGTGTGTGTGTGTGTGTGTGTGTGTGTGTGTGTGTGTGTGTGTGTGTGTGTGTGTGTGTGTGTGTGTGTGTGTGTGTGTGTGCGCGCGCGTCCCAACTGACCTGCTTGTGAACCTTGGTAAGTTGCTCCAAGTTGTTTTCCAAGAAGATGATCCTTTGTTTCTGGGCCTGACTTCCTCCAGCCTCGTCACTGTCATTCTCTGCACTCTGAAAGGTCAAAGGTGAGGATATGAGACATGCATCATAATGTCCATAATGGTACATGCACATGTCAGTAAACACATGCAAAACATTGTGGGAAAACAGACCAGCACACATTGGCTGAGTTTACTAATACTACCCACCAATGGTGTAAAATAACTAAGTACATGTACTCAAGTGCTGTACTTAAGTACAATTTTGAGGTATTTTTACTTTACTGGAGTATTTCCAATTTTCAGTACTTTTACTTCTACTCCACTACATCTCAGAGGCAAATATTGTACTTTTACTCCACTACAATTATTTGACGTCTTTAGTTACTACTTACTTTGCAGTTATCAATTATTATATTATAAAGCATACATTAACTACTTTAGCCCTATTTTATACCTAGGCTAATAGCCGATCTACAAGCTCATAACACGTCGCGATGCGACGTGTTGTGAGCTTGTAGATCTGCTATTTTCAAAAATGTTAGTACTTTAACTTTTGATACTTTAAGTACATTTTGATACCAATACGTTTTTTACCTTTATTCAAGTAAAAGTTCAATTCCGGACTTTTACTTCTAAGGGAGTATTTCTATAGTGCAGTATTGATACTTTTACTTAAGTAAAATATTTGAGTACTTTTTCCACCACTGCTACACACTAATGCTTAACAGACAGGTGTGAGAGACCAGCAGACAGCTAGTTGTGATGGGGACAGATCTTCTGGACACAGATACAGATGACATGACAACAAACAATGGCAACTGTCTGGCTGCCTTGATGTGAGAGGTGGCTGACGTGAGGTGACAATGGCCCGATTCATAAAGAGAGTCGTAAATATGGGGTAAATAAAGTTCGTAAAGGAGGTCGTATTTTTGGTACTCACAAACTGACGTGCAATTCACAAAGGGGTTCGTATATCCCAGAGACGTGCGTATGACCAGGTTGGTCTGCATCCAACAGCATCCAACTTTAAAGTCACTTTACGGCACAGTGTTGCCATGTCCGCTTATTATAAGCGAATTTGGGCTTATTTTTCTGTAAAGTTGCTTGTAAATATTGGTAGCTGTGGGGTGCCGTTTTTTGGGCTTGTTTCTAAAGTGTAGTTGATTATTTGGGCTTGCTTCACAATTGTTAAATTATTTTAACCGGTGGTTCTCAAATATTTTTATGTCATGGACCCCCAAGTTAATATGTAGGCTAATTTATCCCTATAAGCCCCATCTGAAAATCTGTTGTGCCAGCTGGAGCCCCTTACCAGATTTGTGTTGTTAGAATGTTTAAAAAATATTCAAAATATTCCCCATTTTATTGCAAGATTTGTTTTGAAAATAGCAGATCTACAAGCTCACAACGCATCACGAAGCGCTTTGAGCTTGTAGATTGGCTTGTAGATCGGCTATCTCCAATGTATACACTACAGTATATCATTTCAATGTATACAGTATATATATATATAGGTTTACAGACAGTTCTCATATGGCTAGCTTCTTTTGGGCTTATTTTCATAGACCTGGTTGCTTATTTCTCTCACAAAATCTGGCAACACCGGAGCTGGGAGTTTAACTTCTCGTCCAAATTCTGATGTCGGCCGCATTGCCTTGACACTGACAGAGAACTTGAACATCATTCTGATCTGTCTGGAAGCGAGTCCCACTATTGCACGATGGATCAGCTGAACGTAATGTGTAATGTTTACAAGGTTTAACCCCACCATTGAATAATAGACTAATAACCTGGAAAGGATATTTCATAAGCCTTTTCTACTGAACATTGCTCACGTTTACCGAGGTAAAAACGCACAAAACACAGACCAAAAAACGTTTATGAATCCGACTGCAGGTGTAGGATTTGTCCTAAATGCCGGTACGTACAAAATATGGTCGTAAATCCCTTTATGAATCCGGGCCATTGGTCCTTATTTCCACAGAAGGAGCCATGGTGCAAGAGTGACCTCATGTGGAGATCACTGGTAAACACTCCCAAAACCCACTTGAGACTAAAGACATGGGCCCCGATTCATAAAGAGGGTCGTAAATATGGGGTAAATAAAGTTCGTAAAGGAGGTCGTATTTTTGGTACTCACAAACTGACGTGCAATTCTCAAAGGGGTTCGTATATCCCTGAGACGTGCTGTGCGTATGACCAGTGCGTATGACCAGGTGTGATGATTACTCTGCATCCAACAGCATCCAACTTCAACGTCACCGTGCTGAACCGTGCTAAACAGTGTTTCCATGTCCGCTTATTATAAGCGAATTTGGGCTTATTTTTCTGTAAAGTTGCTTGTAAATATTGGTAGCTGTGGGGTGCGGTTTTTTGGGCTTGTTACTTTAGAAACAAGCCCAAAAAACCGCACCGTTGGTTATACCGTAGTTGGTTATTTGGGCTTGCTTCACAATTGTTCAATTGTTTTAACCGGTGGTTCTCAAATATTTTTATGTCATGGACCCCCAAGTTAATATGTAGGCCAATTTATCCCTATAAGCCCCATCTGAAAATGTTTTGTGCCAGCTGGAGGCAGATTTGTGTTGTTAGAATGTTTAAAAAATCTTCCAAATATTCCACATTTTATTACAAGATTTTTTTTTTAAATAGCAGATCTACAAGCTCACAACGGTTTAATTAAAGTGCTTATAATGGCCTAAGTGCCAGTTGCTTCTTTTGGGCTTGTTTTCCTAGACCTGGTTGCTTATTTCTCTCACAACATCTGGCAACGCTGATGTAAGTTTGAAGTTCAACTCCGCCTCGTCTAAAGATAACAGATGCGGTGTCGCATCGCCTTGACAACTTACTGTTCTGTCTGGAAGCGGATCACGTAATAAATGCTCTCATGTGTAATGAGAATAAAGAAGTTTACAAGGTTTAACCCCATTACCAAATAAAAGGCTAATAAAACGTGGAAAGGATATTACATAAGCCTTTTCTAATGAACATTGCGCACCTTTACCGAGGTAAAAAGATGATGTTGAAAATAAATCCAGGGCATACAAGTGGAACGCTTCTATCCGATTATGGACCAGAGCTTATTGATTACTTATTGATTAAATTAGTTAATTTTTTGATTAATATATCGCTGTCCTACGTCGGAATGGGGAATGGTCTTCTGGACACAGCTTTCATCCAATTATAGTTTCCTCATCAGATGGTAAGATTTATTAGGCTGTTGTGTGTGGTGTTCATGTGATCAATATACAGTAGAGTAGCCTACAGTAGGCTTTACAAATTAATACCGCGGCACGGACACTGGAGGTGCGTCGATCAGTCCCTCCGCAGTTACATTAAGGCATGATAGCCTATTTTCATTATTACGTGACACTTTGGCTCAGATAGCCCGCTGGCAAACACACTGAGGGACCTAATAATTCACTGATAGCCTAGAAAATAAATAAAAAGCGGTGGAATCCACATCATGTTTACATTATGCATAGGCTACAAGCAATACATCGTTTGACATTTATTTTAAAATTTTTCTATATATGTGTTGACAAATGTTGGGCACATATATATTTTATTTGAGGTGCCACTGTTGTAATTGATTTTGGCATGAAGAATAAAGCATTCTAAAGACATACGCACATTTCAGCCCTGGTAAGACAGCCTCAGGGCTGACCTGAGAACGTGCGCACCTGACGCACAAAACACAGACCAAAAAACTTTTATGAATCCGACTGCAGGTGTAGGATTTGTCCTAAATGCCGGTACGTACAAAATATGGACGTAAATCCCTTTATGAATCCGGGCCATGGATCCTGCCATATACAGTAGATAAGCCAGAGCTGGCGAGGGTAGAGAAATATAGTTACTCTAGAAACTAATTCATAATAAATGTAACAAGTCAACAGAATCACTCATGAATTCTATTGCAAATTCTATTGATACTTCTAAACAGAATGAGCCATTCTCTGCTTAAAGTAGGTCAAGTCCAATTGTGTAGAAAAGTAATAAAAAGTAATAAAATAGACATTGTACAAATTTCTCTTTAGGCAGCCCATGTCAGTGGTTCTCAAAGTGGTGTCTGGGGACCCCCAGGGGTCCTTGAGGGGGTTCCAGGGGGTTCCCAGCAAAAGTAGATAATACAGCATCAAAATGAGTTTAACCACTTTAAGCCTATAGACAGTATTTTTATAAAGCAGATGGCCTTGTAAAAATATTGAAAACATTTGAAGAATGTGGTCAGATAAAATACAATTTGGGGTCCTTGACATGAAAAAGTCAAGGAAAATAAAAAGTAATGTAAGCAGATGTACAATGTGATTGTGTACAGTAAGTGTACTTACGTTCTTCACCCGCAGATGCAGATCTTGGATGAAGTCCTTGCGGAGGTTCAGTAAGGTCTGGAGCTCCTTAGCCTGTAAAAGTCAACAGTTCGTTAGTAAAACTAACTACTAGAATTTATAAATGTATTGTTATTAATATAATGATCAAATGCAGAGAGAGCTGACACAGTGTGTGTAGAGCTGTTAATAATACAAATAGTAATTGTATTGTTAAAATAAAATGAAATCTTATTAAATTACGTACCACAGTCTCCTCCAAACCTTTCAGGTCCTCCTTGGCCTGATCTCGTTTGTCGTTCATGAACCTGGTGGGTCAGGAGGACAGAGAGGACACTTTAGGTTAGCTAATAACATATAACAATATACTCACTGCTTGTACCTTAGGTTTAAACCATTGAGACCGGGAACACATCTGTGTCCTTTTTAGATTTCTTTGGGCTATTCAAAAATAGCAGATATACAAGCTCGTAGCTCGGCACTCGGTGCAGTGCTACGAGCTTGTAGATCTGCTATTTTTTAATAGCCAAAGACGTCTAAAAATGACACCGATTATTGCCCGGTCTTAATGGGCTAAACCAGTGATGCTCAACCTGTGGGCCCGGGGACCAGTGGTTGTCCCCCGCCGTCTGTGTGGTTGTGTATGGTTGCATAATGTGCGCCGTATATTGCACCATCAGTGCCATCAGTGCACCTTCAGAACAAAAAAATATCCACGAATTCAAATCTCCATGGGTTGACTAGTCGATAGCAAAGGTCATTTTGGGGGTGAATTATCCCTTTAAGACTGCATGGTCGTCAAGGCTAGGGGCAAAGTGCTTACACCAGTCTCTGCAGTCTCAGGTCTTTCTCCCGTTCCTCAGCCTTCAGCTTGTCATAGTCTGACCGCAGGCTGCTCTGCTCCAGCTGGAGAGCCTGGTTCAGACTGCACACACAGACAGAGACAGCGACAACGTTAAGGTCATGTAGGATTCAGTTTTGTTCACGTGTGTCACATGATCATGTCAGCCCCCTCTCTCCGGTTCATCATGCTCACTCTTTGAGTTCGTCCGAGAGCCTCTGCTTCTGCTCGATCTCGTCTCTCAGCCGGGACAGGTGTCTCTGGTGCACCTCCCTGTGGTTCTCCATCTGCTCCTCCAGGGTCTTCTACAGGCACGCACGCACGCACACACGCACACGCACACACACACACACACACACACACACACACACACACACACACACACACACACACAGAGTACTTTTACAGTACTTCTGCTCCACTACATCTCCAGAGGCAAATATTGTACTTTTACTCCACTACAATTAATTGAAAACCTTAGTTACTAATTTAGTTACTTTGTAGATTTTAATTATTATTACATAACATACATTAACCATTTCAGCCCTGTATACATTTCGGCCATTTGAAAATGGCCGATCTACAAGCTCACAATGCGTCGCTATTTTCGAAAGATTTTTACACATTTGAAAACTTGTGAAAAGGGACATTCTGCATAATGAGTACTTTTACTTTTGTACTTTAAGTACATTTTGATGCCAATACTTTTGCACTTTTACTCAGGTCATTTTTGATTTTTTTAAAGGGTTAGGGTTGGAAAGAGTGAGAGAGAAAGGGTTAAGGTAGGAAACAAATAACTTTTTGTGTTATAACACCATTGATAATTTTCAACACCTGTCCACAGATGTAATATAACATCTATAATAGATGACTGATGAAAGAGTTTTACCTTCATCTCCACGGCGTCCTGCAGTCTGATCATGGTCTCCTTCTCCTTGTCCATCACTGACACCTCCTGCATTTTACCTGAGGACGCAGGGAAGAAGGATTGATTGATTCATTGAATACTAGTCACAAATGTAAACAGCACGTGGTACAGTAAGACACCATTGTGGTCCTATGTATTCAATTCATCAACAAAACATAAAACATTTACAAAATAATACATGTCATCAACAAATACAAAACAAAGGGAATCAGTCACTTCCCGTGCAAAAAGCCCTTCACTGACCCTGAGCCTTTAGTTTGGCCATCTCCTCCATCAGAACATCGTGGCTCTCCTCCAGCTGTCTCTTCTTCTGCTCTATGTTCTGCATGTAGTCCGTCAGGGACTTGATCTTTGCCTGGTGCTGCGGATCACACAATGAAACAATGAAACAATTAGGCAGGAGAGGGTTAACAACGTTTATTTTGTCAATGGGCGCTTATCACTTTTTTGAAGTAGTTAGACAGGTAAATGGGCACTGTTCCCTTAGGCATATCAAACTGGGGGTCCCTTCGGCTCACTCTTACTTGGGAGATGAGGAGCTGGCAGGAGGACAGTTCTTACCTGGGAGATGAGGAGCTGGCAGGAGGACAGCTCCTTGTCGTTGGCCTGCATCTTGCGGCTGGTCTCCTGCAGAGTGCTCTCCAGCTGCTTGCTGCGGGTCACCAGAGACTTGACCTCTGACTTCATCTTGCTGATGTAGAGACGAGCCATGGTGAACTCCTCCTCCATCACACTGCTGCTCTCCGCCATCTGAGGGACCACCATGCACACACACACGCACACACGCACACACACACACATACGCACACACGCACACACACACGCACACACGCGCGCGCACACACACACACACACACACACACACACACACACGCACACACACACACACATACACACACGCTGGGTTAGAGGGACCGTGTCCGTGTGTGTGCGTGTAATGTAAAATCCTCAATGTTAATCCATTTGTAACTCCATTTCAACATTTCGTTGCCATCAGGCATAAACCTCATATCATTCTCCAACTTTTTGTTTTGTTCATAAATTAATGCCCTACTTACAAGCTCACAACACGGCGCGATGTGACGCGTTTTGAGCTTGTAGATCTGCTAATAGCTTGAGGAACCATTCAATGGAGTTCAATGGACAGGTGGCGCCATCTTGAGAGGTTTTCGCTATAACTTTAAATGTGGGCTTTCTAGATAGAAACAGGAGATGGGCTCCTGGGCCATACATAGCTAATTGCATACTTGGAGAAAGAAAGGAACATGGAGGATTTCACAGTGTAAATGAGTCATGTAGGAGGGTGGTAGGTATATGTGTGGGTGCTTACAGCTTTCAGGTCGCTGGTTCCCAGCACTCCTCCGATCTCACTGAGGTCTCTGAGCAGCAGATTGAGGATCTCTGCTGCTCTCTTCCTGTGGTGACTGCTGAGCTCCTGCAAGGTAGAGAGCTCCCTCTGCACCCCTTCCAGAGTGCTCTGGAACACACACACACACACACATTGATACATTTAATAAAGTACTTTTTCCACCACTGATTTTCGCCGAATGTTCCCCCCAGAACAGGGACGCTGGGGTTCAAGTCATTTGACCAGCAGAGGGCGACGACAACTCACCGTCTTGGTGTTGAGCTCGTCGTTGAGCTGCTCGTTGTGGCGGTTCCTGTTCTCCACCTCCACGCTCTTGTGGTCATAGTTGACGGCCAGCTCCTCCAGCGCCTGCAGCACCTCCTTCACTTCCTCCTTGGCCGAGCCGTTCTCCCTCTGGAGGCGAGACAGCTCCTCCTGGAGGCGCTCGTAGTCCCTGCGGCTGGAGGCCAGCATCTGGAGCACAATCACAGTCCACTTTATTATTGTCACATTACAGGTTTTTACAGGGGTAAAGAAGTGGGGGAAATACTTTTTTGCGAAAGCTCCATAGTTTTTTTGTTGTTGTTTTTGTTGGGGGAGGGGGGGGGGGGTGCAACCTGTAGATTTGTAGTCTGGGAGGCTTCGGCTCAAAGCCTAGACAGCAGGGGCGCGGCCACTGCTTTCTGATTCAGATCAACAGCCAATGAAGAAAAGGGGGCGGGATCCACATGCAGTGGGTGTTGCATGTAAATAGGAGCGACGGCAAGCAATTTCCCCTTGAGAAATTGCGGCCGCCATTGTTGTGTACTGCTGTTTGCCTCTCGTCGGACTTTTTAAACAAGTTGCACAGCTCTCAGACCGGTAAGAGGCGTGTCCGCTCAGATTCTGAGCGTAAGTTACATCCCGCCCACAAATACCAGGGCTTTGGCCCAGAAGTTCCTCGCCCCTCCCGTTTGTATGCGAGAGCTGGCGAAAACTTCTGGGAACTCAGATTAGTAGATTTGCTACTTTTGATGCTTTTGTGACGCTGTAGTGTAATATCCTTAGTGTGAAGTAGGGCGTTAATTTATGGAAAAACATCAAAAGTTAGAATATGGAGATACAAGGTTTCTGCCCGATTGTGACGATTTGGACTTTTATTTTTGAGTGAGACCCTCCATGGTTTGATTTGTTGAACACAACATAACAACAATAACAACAATAATAAAGCTAAAGATATACTAATTGGATAAAGTTATAGATACAAAAAAAAAAGCCCCATGAGGTGTCCTATAGCAGTAATAGGGAGTCATTTTACAGTGGCATTTTTACATAATCGCAACTATTTTGCATAATCGTCAAAATTGTTTCCATGTTGAAAAATGCTCATATATTTTCAAACAACAAGCTTACTTTGTGACGTGCCATAAGCTTGTAGATCAGCTATTTCTGCTATTTAAAAAATTATATATAACATTATTAAATATGTCAGTAATTCCTTTGTATATTTAAGTTATCTGTCATATCTGCCCTGTGCAATTTGTTATCATGAAAAAAGGCAAACGGTTATTCATACAGTATATTCTAATGTTTGATGCCAAAAACACAATTAAATCATTTATCACAATTATTTGTGTGACAATTAATTGTCAACTCAAATGTCATCATCATGACAGTCCTAATGAGCAACAGCACAAAGCACTATACTCTGTTGAAGCCTCATCTTAACGAGCACTTGACTCTGAAGGACTAAAGTGATAGAACAGCTACTGTCTCTGTTCACTGTCTGCGTTCAAACCACTTCACAACGCTCACAGGGCCATAATAGCAGCGTTACCATGGAAATGCAGCTTTCATTCAAATGGGTTCCCTGCGTTTGTCAAGAAACTGCTGCTGTAGATTCCATTAGAGAAACATCATTCTATGTAGAGTAGAGTAGAGTAGGGGGCAGGCAGGGCTAATGTTGCAGGCCTACTGTTATACTATGAAAATACAATATAATATCTTATCTCCATATTCTAACTTTTTGTGTACTTTTTTTGACTACACTACATTTTAGGTACAAAAATATATTAGCAATTAACTACTTAAGCCCTATATTAAATATAGTGAAAATAGCCGTAAAGCATTGTGAGCTTGCAGATCTGCTATTTTCTGAAAATGTCTGAATTTTCTTTTAAACATTTTGGGGAAATGTTCTACATTTCAAATGTACTAGGTAATTTGTACTTTTGAATACTTGAGTATTTACTTGAGTTGAGTATATACTTTGTCCACCACTGAAATAAATATAACAGTTGTATGTCCGTTCTATTTTATTCTCTTATGGAAATGACTCTGAGCCTGTCTGTGTAGTCAAATTCAAATTCTGTACCATTCTCTGCCACTAGATGGCGCCCAGCACTAACATAACCGAGGTCACTATGCAGTTCAAAGTCATGATGATGCTGGGTCCATTCAATATGTCGTATGTCTTTGTGTCTATGGCTTTTATTGTGACATGCTTTTTTTGTTTCTTTTCTTTGGTACATTGTCTATATTGCTTTTTTCTTCTGTATGACGTATGTCTATTCATGTTTTCTTTGTAATAGATGACATGTGAATTCGACATTGATGTAATTTGATCCTAAATTAATGTAAAAATTAAATGAAATAAAAAAAATGAAATAAACTAACAAACAATGAATGTACACATCCTTGTTGGAATAAAAACAGGACTGTGCGAGACAGGTGTGATCGCATCAGACAGGTGTGATCGTATCAGACAGGTGTGAAGTGTGATCGTATCAGACAGGTGTAATCGTATCAGACAGGTGTGATTACCTCATCCTGGTCAATGGTCTGCTCTCTGAACTTCTCAGCCTCCTGACTGTGTTGGTTGATCTCATCATCCTGGAAACACAAGGAGAGACACCATGACTCAGCATATGACTTACAGGATATAGATTAATGAGTCATGATGGGCCCAGGCGGCAAGGATCCGTGTTTGAAAATGAAGCCAATGAGGAAGTAATTAAAACGCTGCAGTTCTCATTAATGGCCTAGAGATGGTGTCGCTATTTCCACTCCTGCAGAAGGATTAACACTCCATTCAAGTGAACGGGTATTTGCCCGGACTTTACACGTGGTTTTATTACCATAGTAAACATAAATACTTTATCTTTTCAAACGGTAGTTTAAAGTCTTTTTTTCTGTAGAAACCAATGGGTGACATCACGGCCCACTTAGCCCATATTGTTTACAGTGTATGGATTATACAGGGAACACTTTCAACCATAGCACCACCAACCTTGTGTCATTCCTCTATTTATGTAAACCATGCATGGGTAACTGGCGGCCCAGGGGCCACATGTGGCCCCCACCTTCACTTAATGCGGCCCGCAGGTTAATATCGGAATACTGATATATTATTGATTTTAGCTGTTTTTTGTTTTGTTTTGTTTTGTTTTATTAGGATCCCCATTAGCTTTTGCCATGACAAAAGCTAGTCTTCCTGGGGTCCGACACAGACAAACATTTTAACAGAAACATTCCTTACATCAATTTTACAATCACTATAATCTAAATAAAAATAGAAAAAAAATAAAAATAAAAAGTACAATCAAGTAGTACAATTAAAGCTATAACTAAATCACTTATTACACATTAAACTTTGTGTGTCTGGGGATTAGTACAGGCATGTTTTCATCAGGTTTTCATCAGGTGTTCTTTTAACTTTTTCTTAAAGGTGAATTTTGTGTTTGTATTAATTATGTACTTAGGCAATGAGTTCCATCCTATTACAGCTCTATAGATAGTAGAAGCTTTGAGAAGATCTGTTCTTGGTTTAAGTGTTACCATATCACCTGAACTGGCTTGTCTAGTCATATGGGTATGTTCATCTCTTCTGTATCCTACCTGGTCAAAGAAATACTGGGGTTTTTGGTCAGTTAAAACATTTCTGAAAAATGTGAGAGTGCGTGAATGGATAGATTTCTGTGCATTTCTACTACATGTGTGCGCTTTGAGCACTGGAGAGCTAATCTGGCAGCTTTGTTTTGAGCTGTTTGCAATTTCTGTATGTCTTTCTTTGTAGCGGATGACCAAACAACTGGGCAGTACTCAAGGTGTGACAAGACTAAAGCTTGAGTTACTACTTTCAGAGTTTTTAATGTAATATACTTGGAACATTTCCTGGTTATAGCGATGCTCCTTCCCATTTTAGTTACTATATTATCAATTTGCTTTGTCCAATTTAGTTTAGGATCTAATACAATTCCAAGCAATTTAGCCTCCTTCACCTGTTCCACTGGCTTCCCGGCAAGTGATAGGCACAATTGAGGATCACTTTTCAATATATGTCTAGATCCAAACACCATGCACTTGGTTTTAGCAATGTTCAGTGCTAATTTGTTCTCTTCGACCCAATCCGCTACTGATTTAATTTCAGCATTGAGTATATCATTTAACTCACCTACTGTAGATGCTGTACTGTACATGGTTGAGTCATCCGCGTACATAACCACACTAGATTTATTTAATGCCAAAGGTAGGTCATTAGTGAATATCGAAAATAAAAGAGGACCTAAGGAACTTCCTTGAGGAACCCCGCACTGCATCTCCTTACTGTCAGAAAAACTTCCATTAAAATACACCCTCTGCTTTCTCTTTGACAGGTAACTCTCCATCCAGGCCAGAGCAACAGAATTAAAACCATAGCATTTAAGTTTTCCCAACAGCAAAGCATGATCAATAACATCGAAAGCAGCACTGAAGTCTAACAGTACCGCCCCTACCAGCCTTCTGTCATCCATGCTCTTTAGCCAATCATCCGTTATTTGTGCCATTGCTGTACTTGTGGAGTGCCCTTGTCTATATGCATGTTGGCAGCTTGTTATCAGACCATTACTTGAGAGATAGTCTTGAATCTGAACATACACAATTTTTTCAAAAATCTTACTCAGCACTGGAAGAAGACTAATAGGGCGACTGTTTGGACCAGCGAAGGTGGATCTTTTGTCCTTGGGCAGTGGAATGACCTTAGCTTCCTTCCAAATCTCTGGGCAAACACCATACTCTAGGCATTTATTGAATATGTGACATAAAGGCTTGGAAATATATTTAGCAGCAATTCTGAGTAGTTTGCAGTCAAGATTGTCTGTACCTGGAGGTTTGTCATCAGATAAATGTAACAGCATTTTTTCTATGTTTTCTTCCACAACCTGGTGAAATCCAAACATGCACTCCTTTCCCTTCATGATACCGTCTTTAATGATGTCATGTGACCCGTTGTTATTCGTTGTACACATCATATTCCTCAACTTATCAACCTTATTTATAAAATAATTATTAAAATAGTTAGCAATTTCATATGGCTTTGTGATAAATGAACCTTCTGTCTCTATGAAGGAGGTATGCATGTTTGGATTCCTTCCCATTATGCTATTCAGCGTTCTCCACAGCTTCTTTCCATCATTCTTAGCATCATTTATTTTAAGTCTATAATATTCCCTTTTTTTGTAATTATTCAATTTTGTCACAGCATTTCTTAGTTTACAGTAATGTTGCCTAACAGATAGAGAACCTGTTCTATCTGCATTTCTTTTTGCATCATTACGTTGGGCCATTAATCTCCTTAACTCATCATCCAACCAGGGTGCACTTTTTGACCGAGCATTCCATTTTTTCATTGGAGCATGTTTATCGGCAATCTCCAAGAACAACTTCATAAATTCACTCAGTGCTTTTTCTGGATTTTCCTCACTCCATACATCAGACCATTGCACACTCCTCACCTCCCCCTCAAATAATGCCTGATTAAAACCTTTATACGACCTTCTATAATTAATTCTGGAGCCAGTTTTGGGCATACTGGTCTTTCTCACAATTGCAACCAAGTTGTGGTCACTGCAACCCAGGGTTACTGATATTGCTGTGGAACATTGCTTGGGCCTGTTAGTATAGATGTGATCAATACATGTTGTTGTTGTGACATCAAACTTGTTTGTGGCCGTTCTGGTTGCTGATGTTACTACCTGAGACAGGTTACATATTTTAGCAACAGACATCATTTTCTTCCACATGGGGCAGTTCTCATTAAATGCATCTATATTCATATCTCCCAAGAAGTAAATTTCATTATTATTATCAGCATTTTAGCTGTTACAATTCCAAACATGCAAACATGACCCGCTTTAATTACTTCAGTCTATATTAGTATCTTAATGACTAGTATTAAAATTCTATTGTCTTTTTTTATATCCAATGTATTTGTATTTAAGTTCATAAAGTTAACAAAAGTATAACTAAATGCATTTGAAATTAAATTTAAAAATTACTTTTCAGGATTCCAATTCAAAAACAGCAAAAAACTAATCTGGATTCCAATAAAAAAATAGAAAAAATAGCAGATCTACAAGCTCAAAACGCATCGCAGTGCGACGCGTTTTGAGCTTGTAGATCGGCTATTTTTGCTACTTTTGTGTGACATACAATGGCATTAATTTACGAAAAAAGTTAGCATACGGAGATAAGGTTTCTGCCCGACAGTATTTGCAATGTGGCCCTCTGGAGTGAGTGTGGAAATATAGTGGCCCTCTCCATCATCAAAGTTGCCCACCCCTGATGTAAACGCCAACGGTACACCTACCTAATTGTGTTTTGAAGAAAGGCTTTGTTTGGATGCAGGCCAATGTTTATGTTTACCACTAACTGAAGAGGGATTTTGGGGCCAATTAGCCTAATCACCCGCCTAAGGAAAATTATATTACCACCAATTATACACTATGTCCCACGTGTATATTATCCCACATGAATAGACAGATTCCTGGCCATCTCAGTGTCGTTTGTTATGACAGCATTAACGCAAATCTCATTATAGAACTGTTATGAAATCATAATAGAGAGATGATATAGGAGACCTCTGCTTACACAAGGGTATCATTTCAGAAGACGTACGCATCTGTATTTTAATATAAAATAGTATATAGGGGTGTTTTTTTCCCCCTTTTCAGCCTTCAGGCTAATGAAATCATTATGCTCCCCGTTGTGGATGTGTGTGATTTGGTTCTTGTGAAGCAGGCAGTGGTGGAAAAAGTACTATTTTTTTTTTTACTTAACCCTTGCATTATGTTAGAAACCTGCATCCACTTGTAATGTTAGCGGGTCAAATTTGACCTGTGATTTAACGCCCAATATTTTATTTTATTTTATCATTTATTATTTTCTCCCACCTCATAGCTGACTTGTTATGCATTCATATCCATGTAAACACTTTTTGAAATATTATTTTGAGTTAGGGTTAGTGTTTCATCTTTCAATATATCTCGTTTTCAATTATAAAAATGTAAAAATTCACTCATTACATTTCCTATAATGAAGACAATGGATAATGATGTTATCTAGCTATAATAGCCTAACATTAGAACACACTTTTTTTAATACTTGTTTTAGTTTTTTAACTTAAAAAAAAAAAATATATATATATATATATATATATTATAAAAAATAGTGACACTTGGTGTGTTAGGGTAATATTTTACCCGTATACCATAGAAGGTAAAAAATCATTTATTTTTCATAAACTCAAACTTTATTTTACTCCTGATAGCAAATGCTAAATGAGGACAAGTCTCTCTCACTCTAAAACATGTAAACGTTGAATATTGACAATTTGGGGGGAATTGAGCCACACTTCTCTGCTGGGTCATTTCGGACCCTAACACCACAAGTGTCACTTTTTTTATAGAGACCATGAGAATGAATTAAAATGATGATAAATAATGTTGTTGCGTTAAAATGGCTATTTCTGAGGATATCATGAAGCCTCGTTCCAATAAAGAAATGTAAAGGGTACTTTTTACCTATTTAAACTTGAAAACTGGTCAAAAATGACCCTAACACAATGGAAGGGTTAAGGTTGTTCGGCTGACATCTAAATAACATTATGAAGTAATTTGCTGAACATTATAAAGGAACATTTTAGATGTAAAATAAGGTGATATGTGTAGGTTAAAACAGAAAAATAGTTGTTTGTTAAAAAGTTAAGACTATATTCTGATAATCATTGATATAGAGTGTCCGTTCAGAATTGTTATCCTCAACCAAAAAAGTATTTTTTGTAACTTGAAAGCATCATTTAGTTCAAAATATGAATGGTGATTCATGTTTAAAAGTAGGAAGTAGAAAGAAGTAGAAAAAAATAATATTCTCCTGATTCCTGTCAACTGAATATGACTACAGCATACAGCTAGAATCCGCTTGAAGATGTCACATGTGCATGAGAGAGAGAGAGAGACCAAATTATAAGAGCAAAAATAAATCTACACATTGGAAAGAAGCAACCCAAAAGCAGAGCAAACTAGACGGCAATTTGACCCTAAACAGAGAATACACAGCGGCAGAATACCTGAGGACTGTGACCGACCAAAAACAAAGAAAAGCCTTGACTATGTACAGACTCAGTGAGCCATAGCAGAGCTAGCACCCAAGAGAAGACGTAGGCTACTGTGTGCACCCACTGCACATAAAATTTGGTAGAAACTGTGCTACACTTCCTAACCACTTGCCCACTGTACCAAGACATGAGAGACACATACCTTCCACAGATTACAATCACCCAAGAAGAGTTTGAAAACATAGAAAACGCCCATATCTGCTGGGTGAAGTACAACAATGTGCAAACACAGCATCAAGATGTGTGAGCTGTTGTGACAGGAGAAGGATGTCTAATGGAATACATGTGTATTTCTGCACTGTCTGCACCAAGTGATCTCGGTATATAGATACAGTATACTCAGTGGCGTAACGCAGAATCGCGGGGCCTCCCCGCGGGAGTTTCACGTGAGGCCCACGTACATGCACACGCGCGCATGTACGTCTAATTTGGGTCTAATTCGGTCTAATTCGGGTCTAATTCGGTTCTATTTGACCAATATAAATCAACTTTTTTCTTTTTTTTTGCTGTAAAAATATTTGTATCAGTGCAGGCGGGGCCCCCCCTGCTGGTGGCCCCCCCGCACCGCATCACTTGCTACCCCTCAGTTACGCCACTGTGTATACTGTAAATACAAACAGAGCAACTAACTTTATATACATTGAATACTTTGCTGCTATTTGTCCAAAAGGTTTTATATAAAGTGAAGTGAATGCAAAACATTGAAATATTTATGCCATTTGCTTTTCCAAAGCTAACTTTTCCTACATAGATGTATAACTTTTTCTGATGGCAAATGCAAAATGTGTATGGTTTTGTAAGATAGTTGCAATGTAACACCTTTCTGTTTACAAATGTCTTTATTTGCATTTAATTGTACCTACGTTGTTGTTTATAAATGGTTTTGTTCCACTTTTGCTTTGGCAATATACATGTATGTTTTCTCATGCCAATAAAGCCCTTTGAATTGAATTGATTTGCATAGAGAGAAAGAGAGAGAGATAACACTTTGATCAAGCTGATTGTCAGAGAACTGCAAATGACTGAATCCACTGAAAAGGTTTTTGATCAGGCTGTATATGAAAGAACAGTAAATGATTGAATCAGAGAGAAAGAGAGAGCAGCACATATAAATAGCACATCATGAACCTCAGTTCAGACATTGAGGCTTGAGGACTTGACCGAACGGAGGAGCTGTTATAATTACTACAAAACATTACTTTTGAGAAGCTGTTAGTTTCTTCTACCCAGCCGTTGTTGGATATCCCACTCAAGATAAGTCAAGTAAGTAAGGAAAATTGTCTGGGTTTTACTTCTTTTTTTTTTTTATCAATTGTTTTCTTTTATTTCTCTCTCTCTCTCTCTCTCTCTCTCTCTCTCTCTCTCTCTCTCTCTCTCTCTCTCTCTCTCTCTCTCTCTAAATATATATATATATATATATATATATATATATATATATATATATATATATATATATATATATATATATATATATACCCTGTGTTACAATGTAGTGAATGAATAGCAACATTGTATGCTAGCTAAACTGTCAACTTTCCTTAACTCGTTATCCTACTGATAAAGGCTGCTCAGTGAACTTGTATTTATTTCAGTAGTTAATTAAGGTAAGTAAATGTAGAGCTTCCCTGTATTTCTTGTCTGAAATACAAACTAAACATAATGTAGTGTGTCTACAGGTTATAATAGCTCACAAAATAGACAGGTATCTTGGGTGTCTTGCCGGTTTGACAATATTGTACTTCTTACTCTGCTACAATTGTTTGAAAAATGTATTTAAAAGTTACTTTATAGATTCAGATGTATTATTACAGATCTTCAAGCTCACAATGCATTGTGTTGTGAAGCAATGTGACCTTGTAGATCAGCTACTTTTGAAAGATTCAAAATGTTACTATTAATTAAGTAACAACCATTAATAACAGTAACTGCTAAAGTATCTATAGTTGGGTTTTACCTCGACCTACTTCAGACTTTTATAAAAGTGTCAGTTTAATAAACAACTTTAAACGTGGTGTCTCTATTTTGGGCACGTCATTGTAGAGGGACATTTTCAAACATTTTCATTACATTTCAAAAATGTCCACAATGTTTGAAAACATATAGATTTACAAGATAGCTCACAAGCTTCGGTATGTGACACGTTGTGAGCATGAAGATTGGTTATGTTCGCTATTCACCGAACACTGTAGTATACTGTATACATGACGTAAGCCGTTAAAGGGAGGATGTCTCATTTTGGAATGAAATCTCACATGTTTTTCTTGTAATGTCTGCAGGTTAAGTGGGGCGTAAAGGACAGCAACAACCACTAGACTTTGAAGCAGGTGACAGAGGAGTGTTTCGCTATGGGAGAGCCCTGCACCAACCTCCCTCTGAAGGAGTCTTTCGCTATGGGAGAGCCCTGCACCGCCCTCACTCTAAAGGAATCAAAAATGTCGGGAGAGCCCTGCACCGCCCTCCCTCTAAAGGAATCAAAAATGTCGGGAGAGCCCTGCACCGCCATCCCTATCCCTCTGAAGCAGGGGTGGGCAACTTTGTAGATGGTGAGGGCCACAAAATTTCCTCAATCACTCTGGGGGGCCGCATTATTTATCCCCCCCCCCCCCCCCCCCCCCCCCGTTGGCAAAACGGTCCGGGGGCGGTGCGCCGGTTCGGACCAAAATGCCAGGGCTGAATTTTGGTCCCAGCCCGCCCCTGTTTATCGGCACTCTCGCCAGTACCCCATTACTCAAAAAGCCCATATTAGTCACATATGTGATAAATAAGGGATATTAACTATTATTATTTGTTATAACTCTGTTTTTATTTAGCATTTAGTAATGCTTCTATCAACTTACTACAGCTGTACTGCTAAACAAAACTTCACATTCCTGAGTATGCCTTTCAGAGTATTGCTGTAACCTTGGCTTAAAAATATACAAAAATTAACACTAGAATTATAGTTAATAAGGCTTCTATTAAAATAAACGAGAGCGCGCTCTACTGGTGGACTGTTGTAATTAAAATGGTTCATGGAAAGTTGCATGTTTGGAACAGCTGAAGGCAATAGTTCACCATTTCGGATATGTTTAGATTACTTTGTTTTTCTTTGTGATTTAAAAAAAATCTTTTGAAAAAAAAAAAAAAAAAAAAACTTTTTATTTTTTTTTATTATTTTTTTATTTTGGCCTGGGGCCGCATTGAGTGACGGTGCGGGCCGCATGCGGCCCGCGGGCCGCCAGTTGCCCATCCCTGCTCTGAAGGAACCAAAAATGTCGGGAGAGCCCTGCACCGCCCTCCCTCTAAAGGAAACAAAAATGTCGGGAAATCCCTGCACCGCCCTCCCTCTGAAGGAATCAAAAATGTCGGGAGAGCCCTGCACCGCCCTCCCTCTGAAGGAACCAAACATGTCGCAGTACCTAGTACCTACCTCCTCCTCATTGGCCTCCATCAAACGCCCAGTCAAATATGGGGAGCTCATTGTCCTGGGGTATGAAACGTAAATGTATCAATATTCATCAAATTGATCATGTTCACACTGCGGCCATGTCGCTCGTCATTAGAAATAAACAAATAATTTATGTACATCATAATCTGGCCAGGTTGATCTAATGATTATTTTATTTCGCCGTGATATATGTATTAAAAGTAAAAGACAGCATCTCTCTACACTAGATAAGGCATTAGTGGATTAATTACAACAAATAATGTTACAAATAGCATAAACTTGTGAGTAAAGCATTTCTATAAAAAAGAAGCTACATGTTACTGCACTGTCCACGTGTTGCTTGCAGTTTTAAAGATCTGAACAGAAATGAAGCTTGTAGCAAGCTTGCTTTATTAACCACAGTGTTCCCACCACTGTTTCATCTTCTCTTCACAGGTACAATGACCTCCTGCCTAACGGGGACGAGGCCAGGACGAAACGCCACTTCGCTTTGTGCCAGAGACCCAACAGCAATACGGACATGTTTCAGGTCTGTAGGATCCATTATGCATACATTATGTTTTGCACTATAGACCAGTGGTTCTCAACATGTTGGCCGAGAGGAAATGGCAAGTGGGCCCCGAAATAATTGCCAAAATACTAAGATTGTATTGATAATATAACCGATAAATATACCAATAATGTTTAGTACTTAAGTTACTTGCACATTGACATGCCCAAAATCGGGACACACTAAGGTGAAAGTGGTTAATAGAGTGTATGTAAACAAGCTGTGAGGAGTAATGTGAAACCCCTTGTGTGTTTGTCTATAACAGATTGGGCGTTTCAATCAGAGTCCCATTGAGAACATCAACCACCGGCCCGCCCTACGCCCGCCCTACGCCGCCGGCTTCAACTCCTCCAAGAACATCTTCCTGGGTGTAGAACAACACGAAAGGACTATGGAACATAATGGGATTAAATGGGATTATAAGAAAAGGCACATCTCAACCAAGCTTCCCAAAGCAATTCATCAACCAGGAAAAAACAATAGACAACATGCCAGACATTGTTGATGGTTTCAATGACTTTTTTGTTAACATAGGGTCAACACTCGAGAACAAAATCACAACTCAACCCGATAACAGTGGACGACATCTAGACCTAGGCTATAGTAACCCAAGTTCAATATACTTGAAAGATGTGGAGGAGCAGGAAGTCATGGAAATGGTGACAAAATGCAAAAACAGGTATCGACCGACTGTAACGACATCAGCATGTCACTGGTCAAAAAAAGAATAGATAGCATAGTCAAACCTTTCACTTATATTTGTAACTTATCAATAAACACTGGCACCTTTCCAAATGCAATGAAAGTAGCAAAGATAATTCCAATTTTCAAATCTGGAAATAAACAGCAATTCACAAACTACAGACCCATTTCCCTGCTACCACAACTCTCAAAAATATTAGAAAAGATATTCTTGGTTAGACTGGATGATTTCATTACAAAACACAAACTGTTTGGAGAAATTATAACCCAAGTGTAAAACAATACACCTTCTTTTCAAATAGACATAGAACATTTTCAAGAATAGACTATATACTAATATCTGCTAATATTTTTCGCTGTGTTAAAAAGACGGACATTATCAACATGTCTTTATCAGATCACCATGCCAATCTGTGTGTATTCATAATTGAAAATTGTCCAAAACGTGCTACTAGATGGAAATTAAATGTAACATTACTGCAGGATCCATCATTCTGTGAGCAATTTAGATCGGACTTCAGCCCTTTCATTAAGTAAAAGTATCAATACTGCCATGCAGAAACACTCTGTTACAAGTAAAAGTCCGGTAATCAAAGTTTACTTGAGTAAAAGTACAAAAGTATTGGCATCAAAAATTACGTTCCAAAAGTAAAAGTACTCATTATGCACAACGTCCCGTTTGATTTCACAAGTTATCATTGTCTAAAATGTCAAAAAATCTTTTGAAAATAGCAGATCTACAAGCTCACAACGCGTCATAAAAATAAATGTGGGGAAGCAGTATTTAGTTTATACACCACATATCTGGAACAAACTCTCAGAGAACTGCAGGTCTGCTGACACTCTTATTTCTTTTAAAACACATCTGTAAAGACCTCTCTGTTTGCCATTGCCTTTGATTTAGTTAGTTTTCTTCTGCACTGTAACTGTATCTGTTATGTTGTACTTCTTTTGTTTTATGCATCCTAATGTCATTGTATAATTATGTTTCCTTTGCTTGATGTTCTGTGTAAATCACATTATAAATTCCCTCGTTGTTGAAATGTGCTCTACAAATAAAACTCCTTGCCTTGCCTCCTAAAACTAAAAACAATGGATATTTTCCAAACTTTCATGCTCTACGTCCTTTACAATTGAGATGAAAGCATCACAAGCGATCAGTTCTGTTAGCTTTAAAAATCTCCATTATTTTAAGGCTTAACCCATTCAAACCGGGAAAGTATCCGTGTTGTTTTAGATTTTAGCGTTGGCTCTTCAAAAATTTGAAGTTACACAAGCTCACAGTGCATCACCTTGTGACGCACTGTGAGCTTGTATTATCTGCTATTTTTGAACATTTTTGAAAAATCTTGAAAGCTTGGGGAGAAGAAAAGCGCAGAAAAGGTCGTCGGGATTAGCAGCCTAGGTGCCCGGACCGCTACGCCAGCCGCCCGTGTTCCATGCTGTTTGCAGGTGAGGACTCTCTCTTTTCCCGGTGTTTTGCCCAGGTGGGCGTGGTTTCAAGGTTAGGTCTAGGCATAGTTTCAGTGAGGTTAAGGTTAGGATTAGGGTTAGGGATAGGCATATAACCACGCCCACCTGGGCGAAGCACCAAAGAAAGAGGGAGACCCCGTTGCTAGGTGACACACACACAAACCTTGTCGTCCAGCTGCTGGTAGAGGTCTGTGATGAGCGTCTCATACTGGGTCTTCTCCTCATTGGCCAGAGGCACCGGGGGCGGGGCCAAGGCCTCGATGATGGGCGTGGCCTCGCTGCCACCAGCGGCCTTCTTCTCTTTGCTGCTCAGCTGCTCCTCCACTGGAACAGCCTCCCCTGCAGGGCAGACAGGGCAGAAGACACATGATAATGTGAATTAACTTCGACACTCGACAAAATGCTAAAAAATAGCAGATGTACAAGCTCGCAGCGCGGCACGAAGTGACGCGCTGTGAGCTTGTACTGTACATCTGCTATTTTTGAAATGGTGAAAATGATTGTGATGCCGTACTAACACATTTTGCCGGGGACCCCCTGGAACAGGAGAAATATTGCACTGAGCTATGAATAATTTGACAGCTGAGGAGCCTGGTACCCGCTGGCTGCCATCATGCCAGCGTCTGGGCATCCCCTAGAGCACAGCATCCCAGTACATGACTGGCGAGGTGCACACGTAATCCTTCAACACATGGAGCCAGGATGGGAACCATTTGGCCAGGAAAGACGGGTGTTTTTTTTAAACCACGCACGAAGGCAGGCGCCTGGTTGAGCTGGACTCGGTGTGCTAATAGCTTACAAGGACATACATACATGCACACACACATGAAAGCATACACAAACACATTATGGGCATCCACGAGTGCGGAGAGGACATTGCTTTATTTTACAAACCCTTTTAAATTTAGAATTAGGTGATAGGCATACCTTTTATAAAATGGAAGTACTTTGTATCTTTATTGTCGGTTGCTGGGTGTTTTAATTGTGGTGTATATTTATGTATCATCTTGTCTTGAATGTATGCATTGACCCGAGCAAAATGATTTGGGGGGCAGTTAGGGGTTAAGTGTCTCTTGCTCAGGGACACTTCGGCACGTTGCCGGGGGCCGGGAATCAAACCAGCTATGGCAACGTACTGTAATATGCAAAACACAAACTAATGCAAATCTAATGTCATAATGACTCGTTGAATTAACTGCCTATGTTTTAATTGTACCTTTAATTTGGTTACACTGATCTTTCTAAATCAGGCAGCAGGACCATAATTCAGTTTTACACTGGCACACTGCCAACTTAAACGACGACCAGATGGGCCATGATTTATTTGCGTGCCAACACATTAATTTTGACTGGTGGATCTTAACACTGATGTGACATAAATCAGAAATAATATGCAGTAGAGTCACTGGTGATTAAACCTAAACCGTTTGATATTTCATCATACAGCGTGTTTTCGGCGTACGAGGATGCATAGATTTAAGCATTAGAACGTTGTGGAGAAAAGTCGCAGCAGTCTGAATTACCCTTTAATGAAGAAGAATCAACAGTGGCTGAACACGCACGTGTGTGTGTGTGTGTGTGTGTGTGTGTGTGCGTGCGTGCGTGCGTGCGTGCGTGCGTGCGTGCGTGCGTGCGTGCGTGCGTGCGTGCGTGCGTGCGTGCGTGCGTGCGTGCGTGCGTGCGTGCGTGCGTGCGTGCGTGCGTCTGTACTGCATTCACAGATGGATGCACTTGCTTGCTTTTTTGCATGTTGAGCATGGTGGAAGTGTGCGGTTTACTCATGCAGAGTAAAAAGGGGCATTGTAAGATGCCAGACG
This sequence comes from Gymnoscopelus braueri, assembly GCF_963280865.1. NCBI lineage: Eukaryota > Metazoa > Chordata > Actinopteri > Myctophiformes > Myctophidae > Gymnoscopelus > Gymnoscopelus braueri. Next base: position 46,784,623 of record NC_137618.1, on the reverse strand, counting down.
GCACGCTGGCATTTCCGAGTGTGAGGTGGCTCTTTATAGCCATCGCTAAGCTGCAGCTCTGTTTCTGAACGTGTTATCACACTTCCTGAGTGAGCAGAGAGGAGGAGGAGGAGAGACTACACAGCAAACAACTGATCCATCCATGAGACGGTATCGGTATCCATAGCAATAGTGGCGAGTGTGATGACACATTCTCTCTTCCATCTCTCTCAACCTCTACTACAACCAGTGGTGTAAAGTAACTAAGTACATTTACTCAAGTACTGTACCTAAGTACAATGTTGAGGTGTTTTTACTTTAACTCTTTGACTGCCAGAGTATTTTCATAAAGTACTCCCCCAGTGCCAGCAATTTTCGTGTTTTTTTATTTTTATATTTTGAATTTTTCTCATGAAAATAATTTGAAGACACATAATTTAAAGACCCAGCACAAATCCGCCACTAGAGAGCAGCACAGGTCGTTGGGTCTCTCTCACCCTTCTTGATAGATTAGACAGGGAAAAACATGAAAACGGATGTGACGTCGTCCCAGATTGTTTTGATCGGCCAAAATTACGATGTGATACACGACGGCGATGACTGATCGTCACCCAGACCATAGATTATAGAAGAGAACCTGTCCGTTTGTCCGTTATACCGTGTGAAAAAACGTTTATTTACCTATTTTGGACGAAAATGACTGGGGAAAAAAATCAAAAACCGGAAACGGAATCCAGGTCATGAAACCGGATGCAGATGTCCATGAAGTAAGTGGAACTCGAGAATAACATTGAATATTAAGCAGCATAGCGCAATCAGAGATTAAACAATGAACGCGCGTCCAGCGCGTCGAACGCGTCGACGGCCAACTGGACAAAGTAGCACTTGACGCGTTATCGCGTCGTCCGCAGTCAAAGAGTTAATGGAGTATTTCCAATTTTCAGTACTTTTACTTTTACTCCACTACATCTCAGAGGCACATATTGTACTTTTACTCCACTACAATTATTATTAATAGTATATATATTAATAGAAATATTTAGTTACTAGTTACGTAGAATTTGATTATTATTACAAAACATACAGTAACCACTTCACCCCTATATACACATTTCGGCCATTTGAAAATAGCCGATCTACAAGCTCACAATGCGTCGCGATGCGACGCATCGTGAGCTTGTAGATCTGCTATTTTCAAAGGAGTATTATACATTTCATACATTTGAAAGCTTGTGAAATGGGACATTCTGCATAATGAGTACTTTTACTTTAGGTACTTTAAGTACATTTTGATACCAATACTTTTGGACTTTTACTCAAGTAAATGTTTTATTCCAGACTTATACTTGTAACAGAGTATTTCTACATTGCACTATTGATACTTTTACAGTACTTAAGTACAGAATTTGAGTACTTTTTCCACCACTAACAGTGCATGGAATAAAGCAACAACAAAAAAATCTCATGAAAACTTAATGATGATGTTCAGGTATTACCATTCTAAACCTATGTTGCTGCTGTTCCACATAACAGACAACCAGTTGAAGAAATCACAGATTGAGGCATTAAACCTTTGCTTTTATTACATTTCTGAGACCAATTCATGTTTATGGAAGATGCTTCTAAACATGTATTCCATTGCTAGTTCGACCACTTCAAATACTCTTTAAATCTTAAAATAACTAGTAGCTGAAAATAGCCGATCTACAAGCTCACAACACGTCGCACTGCAACGTGTTGTGAGCTTGTAGGTCTGCTATTTTTTGGTGCGCGACATGCTTCCAAAGAAGAAATACTGGCTTCTATGGAATCCAAATGAGTGAAATCAGTCGTGGGGACTGAGAACTTTAATCCCTGGACAATGGAATGTTGTACCGCAGTCCACAGACGTTCTGCTCCAGTTCAAGTCTCTGTGAACCGCATGAGATGAAGTCAGAGCAAATTATGAGATTATTATTTCTTTGTTTGGAAAGAAATCATTCCGGTCAGTCTGGGATATTACATTGAGATGGCAATTTGCTGGCTGCTCATAATGCTGTCATTATTGTTAACTAAAACTAGAATAGAAAAGAAAATACCTAACCCTGAACCTAAAATAAAACATTTTAATTAACTGGAATAAAAATAAAAACGAGGCTTTACAAAACTAAAACTAACTCAAATCATGGAGAAAATGTCCTTAGTTTTAGGTCAGTGCTTATGGCCTAACATGCCCTAATACAGTAATGCCTGAAAGCCAATCCGCTCTGCTTCCCGGCTGCAGCCGGACCATTTTCTGCATCATGTCACTGTCATCCCTACTGCCTCTGTGTGTCCTGTCTGTCTCCGCTGTATCAACTAAAGCACTGTTTCCCAAACAATGGGTCGGGACCCTTGTTTGGCTCATGTACCCATTTCTATGGGTTGCGAGTAAAATCTAAATTTCATAAATATTTTTTTTTAAATCGAATAATTTCCATAAATAAATAAAACAAACGTTTAAGAAGTAGTGAAAATAGCAGATCTACAAGCTCACAACGTGCCACGATGTGACGCGTTGTGAGCTTGTAGATCTGCTATTTTTGGCAAAGAGATTAGGGTGTAGACGGGAAAAAAGCGGTCCAAGTACAGATGCAACTCAAGTCCATTGCTCTACTAAGAATAGAGGGTTTAAGTGGTTAAAAAAGAACGGGTCAGTGGCTTTGGAAACACACAGAGCAGTGTTGCCAGATTTTGTGAGAGAAATAAGCAACCAGGTCTATGAAAACAAGCCCAAAAGAAACGACTATAGGCCACATGAGCACTTTAAACCTATATATAGGTCGGCTATTTAAAATAGCCGATCTACAAACTCACAACGCGTTGCAAAATGTGGAATATTTTTGAAACATTTTAACAATACAAATCTGGTATGGGGGTCCCTGGCACAAAATATGATTTCCGATGGGGGGGGGGGGTACGTGAACAAATACATATACATTTGGGGGTCCTTGACATGAAAATGTTTTAGAACTACTGGTTTAAACAATAATAAAAACATTTGGAAGCAAGCCCAAATAATAAGCAACTACACTTTAGAAACAAGCCCCAAAAAAACGCAATGCGCAACTACCAATGTTTACAAGCGACTTTACAGAAAAACAAGCCCAAAGTCGCTTATAATAAGCAGCAGACCTGGCAACACTGATTCAGAGCTGTCTCTCTGTATCTTATCATAGTTAGCCAAGGTTATGCTACCATGAGTGCTACAGTATGTGAGCGCATGTCGTGTGCTCAGGCACACATAATGTGTTCATGAACTTCATGTGTACGAACAGTATGTTTGTGTAACTGCCTATGTGTGTCGTTTCCCTTCTTGACTTCCATTATAACAATCATGTCATAGAGAGGCAGAGAACATGAGGGACTGTAATGATAACAGAATATTGTACCTGGTTTTATGAGGTCGTTAAATTACATCCCCTGAGAAGATGAGACGTGGATAAACGTACCACATTCCTCCTTCAAAGGCTTCTGTGCCTGACAATGCAGTAAGGGGTCTTATAAAAATCAGTGGTCCTCAAAGGTTTTCATTTCAAGGACCCCCAAAATCATATCGTCACTGTCGGGCAGAAACCTCTTATCTCCATATTCTAACTTTTTGTGTTTTTTGGTAAATGGTAAATTCATGCCCTACTTCATCATCTACAGCGTCATGCAAAAGCATACATTTCTGCCTCTTTCTTAGGTCATATTTGACAATTTGGCCAGTGTTTGACAATTTTTCATAGTATAGTTTGTTGGTTACTTTTGATGTAGTAATGGTCTTATTATTAGCTTATTTTGTTTCATTTTACAAGTATTAAAAATGTCTTAAAAGACCTTAAATTGTCACTTTAGAAATGTGCAGATACCCTGTATGCACTTATACTGTATGTTGGTTTGGTTACTGTTGAGTGATTAAACAATATTGCACATTAACCCATTCAATTCGGGAACGCATCTCTGTCATTTTAGATTTCTTTAGCTATTCAAAAAAAGCAGATATACAAGCCCATAGCGCGGCACCGAGTGCCGCGCTATGAGCTTGTAGATCTGCAAATTTTTTTTAATCATGAAAAGTTGTGTAAATATTTGAATATTTTTTCCAAGCAGACATTTGGAACTTTGGAAATCTTTGCTTCTGGGGGGTCCCTAAAACTAAATATTTTACAAATGTTCGCTTTAAAAAATATATATTCCAAGATTTGCACAAATTTTCACGATTAAAAAAAAATAGCAGATCTACAAGCTAATAGCGTGGCACTCGGTGGCGCGCTATGAGCTTGTATATCTGCTATTTTTGAATAGCCAAAGAAATCTTAAAATGACACAAATGATGCTTTCCCGGTCTTAAAGGATTAGGCTACTAATCTGGGGACCCCCCCAAAATCATTTGGGGACCCCCAAATATGACTGGAGGGATTTGCCAGACAATTGGCTCTATAATGTAATCTGAGTTCCCAGAAGTTCTCGCATAAAGAAACGGGAGGGGCGAGAAACAGCTCTAATGTACTCATCAACATGCCGATCAGACTCCAGCTCACTGAGGATTCAAGTCACGTCTCACCATAATTGCTGCTGTTCATTCTCTCTGCCTGTCTGGGCTCTATTATCGTTCGCATATTTCTTTGTGATCTGTCTCTCTGCCACTTCTCTTTCCCCTCGCACTGGTCCAATCCCTTACTGTACCATCATGTTTTTCTCCCCGTAAAACATCTCATGAGACATTTGAGACCATGATTCAAATGTGAACGCTTCAAATAAAACATTTGAATGCATGGGAGGGAGGTGTTCACTTCAGAGACCTCTATACATGTGTATATATATATATATATATATATATATATATATATATATATATATACATGCACGTGCACGTGCACACATGGACATGAAAGGGGGCTTGAGCCCCTGCCCTTTTACCCATCTTTTTTTTATTTCAACTGCCCCTAGCGGCCTAACGGTAGGCCGACGGAAAATGGCAGTGGATATACTGGATGCAGCTCAAAGTTAACTTTCCTCAGGTATCTAGTTCGTCGCCGTACGACCTTCCTAGCCTGTGTTATTAAAGAAAAACGGTCGACAATGGCCAAAACTCAATCGAAAATTGGCGATCGAAAACCGGCGAAAGTGGCCGTTTGCAAGATGTTTTGGCCATTATCTCTGGAACGGAAGCTCCAATCTGCTCAGTTCAAAGCTTGTTGGGTGCGTAACTTTGATGACATTAAGCACGCAATGATACCTTTTCGGATTTTTGGGCCTAAAAGTATGGTAATTGTTCAACAACAAAAATTCAATAGGTGCCCTTTTGAAATTCCAGCCCCTGCCTCTCCAAATCCTTCTGCACGTCAATTGAAGATCTACAAGCTCACAAAGCCATGTTTGTTGAGTCTTATTGTTAGGGCTCATGTGGTTTAACCTTTGTGTCTTTCATTCCAAACTGACCAGTAGGATCCGGTCTAGGCCACGCCCACTCTAGAATTGTAGAGTTTCCAGTTTGTTGTTTTTGTTCCCCCACATGAATGCCGAATCATGTAGTCCAGTAGTTCTCAATTCTTTTCATGCCAAGGACCCCCAAAGTGATATGTATTTGGCAGAGGACCCCAATCTCTAAAATACTTTGTTCCAGGGACCCCCAGAAGCAAAGATTTGAGTAAAAAAATAAAATGGCCTATTCAAAGATTTGCATAAATGTTCAAAATGTTTCAAACATGGCAGTACAAGCTCAATGCACGACACGAATCTGCACTGGATTTAACCTCAAGACTGGCCTTTGTATTGAGCACGCCATTCCTTTGACGTGAGTTGCTTTAATGTATTTAATTCCTCTTTTCTCTCTCTCTCTCCTCCTACCTTTCCTCCAGCGCTTCAGTTCATTCTCCAGTTTCTGGATCATGATCTTCAGAGTTCTCGTCTTGTCCTTCTCCTTCTCGTATTTCTTCTTCCACTCCTCCGCTGTCAGCTCCAGGTTCACGGACACCGTGTTCTTGATGGTCTTCGCCCTGCGGAGCGCAGGGAGGAGCAGATTTATAGACCATGACAGGTGAATGGTTCAATCATCATCTTTGTTGATCACAGGCTGTTTGGATGGATGGATGGATGGATGGATGGATGGATGGATGGATGGATGGATGGATGGATGGATGAATGGGTGTTTGGAGGAATAGGAGGATGGATAGATGGTAGGGGTGTGGGAAAAAATCGATTCGAATACGTATCGTGATTCTCATGTTGGACGATTCAGAATCGATTCTCATTTTCAATTTATTTATTTTTGGTATTTTTGTAAGATGACATTTTTGAGAAGTGGCAAGTTCTGGGCTGAATCGGGGGGGGGAAACGATCTTAAATCGGATTTTTTTTTTTAATCAAGAATCGTTTTGAATCGAGAATCGAGAATCGTTTGTTTTGAAAAAAATTGGAATCGTGACCCCAAGAATCGGAGGTTGCAGAAGATTCACAGCCCTAATGGATGGCCTTAACAGCCTTAAAAGGAAGATCTACCTTTTCTTTTTTGCTTTGTCCAAGTAAAAGAACCTCAAAATTGTATTAAGTACAGTACTTGGGCAGAAACCTCCGATCTTCATATTCTAACTGTTTGTGTTTTTTTCGTAAATTAACGCCCTACTTGATCATACTACAGCGTCACACAAAATCATCAAAAGTAGCAGATCTACAAGCTCTGAGGTTTCCACAGGCCGACAGGGGACGAAATGTACTTTCCACCAGTGGAAACTATGGCAGAGGAGGTCACAGCTGGGTCAGGTGATTAGCTCTTTAATGTGTGTTTGCTCTGGAGCCCACCACTCACCTGACGTGTCATGATGTAGCACCTACAGTAGTAATAAATCACACACAAGCATCCATTCACCATACTGACACACAGCTCCACGCTAAATGGACGACCCTGTCACTCTGTCACATGATGCACAGCCCATGACTGACACACGCATCCACACTACAGTACCGCCCAGTGGTGGAAGAAGTACTCAGATATAAAAATACCACAATATAAAAATACTCTGTTACAAGTAAAAGGCCATGTGTTCAAAATGTTACTTGAGTAAAAGCACAAAAGTATGGCATTAAAATATACGCATATAGCATTCAGGAGGTGTAGTTCCAGACTCTA